>NC_059432.1:53268284-53594950 GCF_021028975.2 Sphaerodactylus townsendi | reverse complement strand
TTCTATGTGGGGCATAAAGATGCAGGGGAGAGAGGGTCCTCATAATCTTCAAATGATCAAAAAAACTATTGTAGATACCATTTTTACCATAGAATTTTGCCAAAATACTAAAGTGTCCCATGGTGGTCATGAATTGATACCACTTCTGGAAGTGATATCTATGCTGTTCTCTATTTGCAACTGTACTCTTTTCCATGGAAAGATTAAAGTGCAGTCAGTTGTGGAGTGGCAATAGAGAAAGTAGCTTGCTTCCAAAGTAGAAAATAGTCCTGAATGACTATGAGCATTATGATTTATTTTTTTAGTGCAGCCTTTGTCAAAACCGTTATTCTGTGAAGTATTAAACATGGTACTTTGATACAAGAGCATTTATAACGCATCAAACTACTATCAGCAGTACTTGCCTTTTGCAAACTGCATTATCTGTTTCCATGCCTGACTTCTCCAATACTTCTGCCAGCTGCATCTTTCCCGCCTTCTCCCTGGCCACGCAGGGAGTCTCCATGGAGGACTTATCCCGGCTTTCTTTGATTGTATTGCTGTTTGAGCGGAGCGGGGCGGGGCGGGGCAGAGGAGAGGGGAAAGTCTCCTTTTTGCCTTTGCCATTCTTCTCTCTTTCTCTTTCCTGCTCTTTTATTGTGTGTGAGAGCCAATATGGAGCTCAGCTCTGATGCTCCTGCTCTACTTCGGAGGGAGAGGCCAGGCCCAATTGCCCAGGAGGCTCTGCAAGAAAATTTGCATAGGCCTATAACTTTGTGTGCCTCTCCCTGAACTATTCCTCAATCACCAACAAAGTTGTGAGGATCTTTTTAGTTTTGTTTGTTTTTTTGCATTGGAAGAGAACTACATAGGCACAAGGACGGAAGCAGAGCATTCTACAACAAAGAAAATCCAGCATGTGGCAGATGAATATACAATTCTACTTTAATCTTTCTAAAAAAAAGAGTATAGTAATTCTCCTCTGCCAGGTGGCTGAACAGTGCAGGTGGGGGCTTGGAGCCCTGGCAGGGGGATAGAAATCCTAGTGGGAACCTTTGAGAATGGTTCAGAAGCTTCAAATTAGTGCCAAATGCAGTGGCTAGGCTACTAGCAGGCTTTAGTTACAGGAATAGTATCACGCCTGTGCTGAAAGATTTGCAGCGGTTACCCATGTGTTCTTCAACACAATCCAAAATGTGGGTCCTTTCCTTTAAGGTTCTAAATGGGTTTGAGGCCAGAGCACCGTAGCCTGTGTGGTGTGGTCAGTGGCGCAGTGTCAAGGGGAAGGGGGGCACAACACACTGGGCGTGTGCCGGGGTGGGGTCATTCTGAGGCATGGGGGGGGATTGGGGCGCAGGGCACACATGTGCCCCGGGCGCAGTTCTTCCTCACTACGGCCCTGGGTGTGGTAATTAAGAGCAGTGGATTCTAATCTGGAGAACTGTGTTTGATTCCGCACTCCTTCACATTTCTACAGGGTAACCTTGGGATAGTCACAGTTCTCTCAGAACCCTCTCAATCCCATCTGCTTTTCAAGGTGCTGGGAGGAGAGTAGAGAGGGAAGGCAACTGTAAGCTACTTTGAGACTCCTTATGTGAGAGAAAGGCAGGGTATAAAAACCAACTCTTCTTCTACCTAGAGGATTATTTCCTCCCATCCTATCCAGCCCACCAGTTAATATCTTCTTCTCAAGCCCTGTTCTCTGTTCTCTCTCTTCAAAGATAAGGTGGGTGTTGACTTTTTTGTTTTATTTAGAGTTCCCTCGGTGATCTCTCATGTTCCTGCCAATGTTTTATTTGATGTTTTACGTATTTGTATATATTTTATCTCTGGCACAACAGTGCAGCAGTCAAAGCTCTGCTCACAATCTGAGTTCGATCCCAAAGGATGTGGGTTGGGTTCAAGTACCTGGCTCAGCCTTCCATCCTTCCAAGGTCACTAAAATGAGAACCTAGCTTACAGGGGTAAAGTGTAGATGACTGGAAAAGGCAATGGTAAATCACTCTGTAAACACAGCCTGCCTAGTAAACATTGTGATGTGACATTATCCCATGGTTCAGTAATGACCTAATGCTTGCACAGGGGACTGATTACTGTTATCTTTTTAATTGTTTTAATTATGTGTGTACATGAGGGTTTTTTTGTTTTAATGAGTCATTTTATTATTTACTTTTTAATTAGCCACCTTGGTGGCTGTTATGAGAGCAGAAAGGCAGGATATAAATACATTTTTTGTTAAATAAGTAAAAAAATAAAAACAGAGACAGGGCATTTTCTGTGGTGAGATTTTTACCAGGTTTTTAATTAGGAGTTTGATCTTAGCAGCCTTCTAATGGTCTGCTTCTGTTTTATTAATAACGTTTATGCTGCTTATGTATAATGGCTCATTTTTAATGACTTTTTTTTACTCTTTTCTTTTTTTTGAAAGTCACCTTGAGCAGGACTTTGGTGAGACAACACAGAATTATAAATAATTGTATTTCAAAAGTACTGTTTTATTTGTATATAAATTCATGACCGTTTAATCAATAAATTAAAGTGATAAACATAATAAACCAAAACAAGTTTCCAACAAATAAATGGTAGATTACAGAAGAAAATGTATTTCTAATAATGCCTCCCTAATATTGTCTCAGTGCACCGACTAATAGTTCAGCATTAATACTGGTAGCAATTCAGCTCACCAACTTATAGACTATTTTGCAATTAATTATCAAAATTACATTCTGCTTCTCTTGGGGAAAATGCTTTAGTACTGTATTTTTGTGGAGTAGTTTGTTAATTGTGCCAAATTATATGTGATTGGGTGTACTATATAACTATTTAGTATTAAAGAGTGACATGAAACCAGTGACTTTATTAATTTAAGACTATGTATAGGGATACAAATGAGCCAATCCCAGTTTTTTATTTCATACTACGTTAAGGAATCTGTATCTGTGTTGGAAAGAAGACTGCATCAAATCTAAGATTTAGGCCACTTTTAATTATTTATTCTAGTTTACATTTATGTGGAGGGGGGATCAATCTATCTCTAACAGTTTAACCTCTTAGGGGAAAGGCAGCATTTTTTCTCCAAACTGCCAATCAAAGTAAAGACAATATTGGAAGGAATAGAGTCCTTTAGACCAGAGAATACTGTTTAGCACAATACTAAAGCATTACAAAGGATCAATATGTTTGTCCATCAAGCATCAGATTTGTTGTAGAACAAAAAAAAGGAGAGCATTAGAAACAAAAGGAGGTGTTATAAACACACATGACGAAAGGGAGGTCATTAAAACAAATGTGCTGATAAGAATCCTTTCATGTGAGTTTACAATTTACAAAAATTAAGTTTCTGGGTCTGTATGCCAATAAAGGCCGTTGTTGTGTAAGTTGCTGAGTTTGTCCATTATTATAAAATCCACCCAAAAGTTATTAGACTCAAACGATGTTTATAATGGAGAAAATCTTGGAATTATACAAAATTTCTGCAGGCTGTATATTTAAGAAAAAAATTAAAGGATGGGGAAATAGATATACTGACAATGAGGGAAGAAGTGAGGGAGGAAAGCGCCTGGTGCACTGGTGCGTACTCCACCCCTGCCATGCCCTCGTCCCCCCGTAACGCCCGTCACACCCTGGAATGCAACTGTCACTCCTTCGCCACACTCCCACAGGGACGTGTGCCTGGTGTGTCACGCCCCACCTTTTCCCCTTGGAGCTACGCCTCTGCTGACAACTAGTGTGGCACAGTTGTTTGAACTATATAACCATGCATTTGTTACTCATGCCCTAACGCAGAAACGGCTGGACGGATCGCCCCCCAAATTTTCACATGATGTCCCTCCCTGTTGCAGAAAGGTAATCGGACCTTCAAATCGCCGAAAGTCCAAACCTGAGCCAGGTAAAATGTCTTTTTCCTGGAGCACCAGGCCATGAAGCTGGCTGTGTTTAACTGTCACCCTTAGAACGCAGCATGTCAGTGGCCTGAGGGGTTGGTCTGCCCTTACAATGTTTGTGCAGATGGGCAGAGATGAGCATTGAAAACAGTAAATAGGTAATACTGTTAGGTAATACGAGTGGAAGTGAAACACATACATGCTTTGCCATGTGAGACGTCAGGTGGGGTTCCCCCCCTCAAACGCAGGTAACTTTCACTCTCTGTGCCTCACCCACTTCTACCACACAACACACATACTCTCATACACATCCAGCTCATCCTCACACACCTCACTCTGCCCTCCCTCACATCCAACCACCACTTACCCACTTCCTCACCCATATTCACCACAGCTCTCTTTTACTAAAAGCAAGCTGGAGTTTGCCTTTTTCTTCTAAGAAAATCCACGGGGTGCGGGGGCGAACCAACACTACTGGCTCCGCTTCTTTTGCACATGACCTTTTAAGAACCCAGGGAGCTGGCCTCGATCTGAGTGCCTCACTACCCTGCCTCTGCTACCTGACTGGGAGAGCCTGCTTGTCCCAGTTCTGCCTTACCCAAGCCAGGACTATGCATGTCAACCAGCCTCACAGACAGCAGAATTCGCACTCTGGACAGTTCCGTTGTGGAATGGAAAAGGTTACCTTATACTAAAAAAAAGACACCACCATATAACAATGTGAATTGAAAAGGGAAAGAGGGATTCCATTTGACCACCCCAAAAGGCTATGCTGTGGATCATTGGACCTGCATGGACATCTGTGTGGGTTGCAGACTGTGATGAGAAGGACAATAGCCACAGCAACACGTGGCCGGACCCCGCTAGTTCTTACATAGGGAGACCGCTAAGGCAGTCCAACTGGACTCCTGAAGACATCAGTCACCACAGAAGACAGGTAACTGTATCTCTTGACATGACAGCATATTTTCAGAATTTACTAGCATATCTCTGAAACCCATTTGGGATGGGGCTTTTAATTAGGGTATAACTCTGCTATATGTTAAGGTGTTAGGTTATACTGAGAAATATAGCAGCAAAAAGCTTCTCCACTGTTTGGAACCTACTGACTCACTCCTTTAAGGTAGGAGAATCAAACCATTAAACCTGTTGCACACTGCCATGGAAGCTTGCTGAGTGACCTTGAGTCAATAACTCTATCAGTGTTACCAGTTTCGCAAGTAAGGATACCAGTTTTCCCTGCCCCTTCTGGCTCTATGGGTTCCAACCTCAAGGTAGGACCTGGAGCAGTCCTAGAATTACCATTGATCTCCAGATGACAGAAATCTGTCTCCCTGGAGAAAGTGGCTGCTTTGGAGATTGGACTATATGGAATAATATCTGGCCTGCTCCTCTCCCCTCCCCTCCCCTCCCCTCCCCACCCCAAACCCTGTCCTTTCTAGACTCTATCCCCAAATCTCCAGGAATTTTCCAACCTGGAGTTCGATCCCTAGCTGGTTCTTGCCGATTATAGCTCAGCTGAGTAGTGGTAGGATAATGGTGGGGGAAATGGGGTCAATAGGCATTAACCAACAGCATGTTGCTACTTCTGGAACTACCCAGAAGAGGCACATGGGGTAACACTCTAGCATTTGTCCAAAACTCTATGGATAAACTATCCATAGCAGCAGTGGCGTAGGAGGTTAAGAGCTCGTGTATCTAATCTGGAGGAACCGGGTTTGATTCCCAGCTCTGCCGCCTGAGCTGTGGAGGCTTATCTGGGGAATTCAGATTAGCCTGTACACTCCCACACACGCCAGCTTCTCGGAGCTCTCTCAGCCCCACCTACCTCACAGGGTGTTTGTTGTGAGGGGGGAAGGGCAAGGAGATTGTAAGCCCCTTTGAGTCTCCTGCAGTCTTCTTCTTCTTCTTCAAATGTTATAGTGTCATTCTATGTCATTATTTCACCTCTGGGTCACTCTGGAAGAAGAATTAAAATGAAACCAGGAAGCCCACCAAGCCCCCTCAGTGAGTCTCCCCCAGGGGCATACGGGGAGAAAATGGTGATTTTTCTGCCCCACCAGCATGCGCCCGGTGCCCGGCATAGCCCCTGCCTCCTTATAGGTCTTCCCCCTATTGCTAACCTTGCACTGGCAGCTCTACTCACAAGATTGCTGAGAAGGTAAAGAAATGAAGAGAAGAATTACACAAGCCATTTGGGGTCCTCACTGGCACAAAAGCAAATGAAGCAAATCCATTTGATACATCACGTGTCCAACACATCTTGATTACTAGAGAAGTCTACTAATGGGACATTTTTACTTTTCTTCCTTAAATTCTGCCAGATAATTTGCCTGTGCTCCAGAGAGCAAGCCAAGGCAAGAAGGTGACAGAATGTAGGTAAAGAGAATTCCCAACCAACATCAGATTTATGAAGTATATTGTAGTGACAACAATTTAGGGGGACAAGATTTAAATAAAGTAGAAGTATAAGCAACATTAGCATGAGGAGAATAAAAATATAAATATTCCAAACTTAATAGAACATCATAGTTTGGGAGCCAAAATGACTTCAAGCTTCACTAGTTACAAACATCCAAGTCTAGTGTGCAATTAAGCCAATGTAGCTTCATTTGCTTCTTTGGAAAAGAGCCTGCGTAACAGCAGTTGTACCATTTTAAGTATGCTTTTACACAAAACAAAAGCATTTCTATCAAAGCATAAGGAAACTAAAAGCAAAAAGATCCAAGGGATGTTTTGCTGCACTATGATGGAATGCTAAAGCATGAGAAGGAAGGGTGAACGTTATGGTATTATTTATTCATTTAAAACTAATAAATGCATTATTGTGTTACTATCGTACAATAACTAAACTGTCATTAAAAATAATTTGTCTTTTTAATTAAAATGATTTATTTGGAAGATTTATATTTCACAAACATGGTTTCAAATGGCTTATATGATATTGAGATAATGAGAATATTCCACTGAAATTATGCTTTATTGTATACATTCATACAAACTGTAAGGCTGAAATGTATGTAATGAACTGATTATTAATGCAAGTGAAGGAATATTAAACTTTTAAGTAATATATTAAGTTCTGTATCAATGTGCGTGACATAAAATCGTTGGGAGGTGTCAGAATCTTGTTTGAGATTTTTGAATGCCAATGTGGTTTAACTATGTTAAACTGATGATAAACTTTTCTGTCAGATGAAGTTATTTGGCAGGTCTAAGTAAAGACAGATCTGTCAATTTATTATCATTAATTGAAGAATTATTAAGCAGTTGCTCTTTTTCTTCAATATGGTTTTAACATTCTAAATAATTCCTTTCTCCAGATGTGGATATGGAAATTGCTCGATTTATGAAAGAGGCTTATATCCTTAATAGAATTTCCTATGGCAGCCAAAATGTGTGAATAGCTTTATTCACGGAGCTAAAGTTGTATGGGGAGGGGGGTGCAGGATTTTATTTTTAGAATTAAATAATACACTTAATGCATTTAGAAAGAAGGGACGTAACATTAAGAATGAAATTATACAAATCCTTCTAGGCTGCGCTTGCAATATAATAAGGTGTTCACATTACAACTGCAAATCAAAGGTTTTCATAAGTGTAAAATATTTGGACAAGATGGGGCCACACCATCAATGGAGGTGGAATCAAATGATTAATGAATCAAAGCCAGAAACTAAATGTATCCTGCTATTTTTCCTTATAACTAAACCAAATTGAAATAATACTAAAAATCTTTGATCTAGCCCTCAAAGCCATCTGGCATAAAGCTCAAGAAAAGTGGAGTAGAAGTGAGGAGTACATATGTCAATGACTGAGACATTTCAGACTGTAATTCCCTGGTCCACTGTCTGCTCTCTGACACCCATTCCAACCCCTGGTTTTCCATAATTGAAGAAAAAAATGGCCTCTATTGGACTGTCAGTGGATTCACTTTGCCCTTTGTCCTATTCAGAAGCTTATAGGAAATTAAAAGGTCAACTATTGGATAGAGAGTTCTCTACCCTAATCACTGCAGCCAAGAAAACGTGCTCCCCCCCTGTATTTTTCTCTCCCATTTGAACAGGGCCACTTGGCACACTACCTGTATTGCTTAATAAACCCTGTTCAAAGGAGAGCCATAATGCTCGCCAGGTTTAATGTTATGCCTTCTGCCTTGTTACGTGGCAGATTTAATAAGCAAGAAAAGGCTAAAAGATTGTGCCCATGTAACAATGGCTCAGTTGAATCTCTGGCCCACCAATTACTACACTGTCTCAGATTCAAGGAAATCAGATCGAAGTATGTGAATCTTACTCCTTTACATTTACCCCATCTCCCCAATTTAATTAGATTACACTACTTGTTGGACAACCCTGATCCTTCTCTCTGTATGATAGTGGCAGACTTTCTCCTGGATATTACTAAACGCCAGTAGATTTCCTTCGACCTAACATTTATGTCCTGTATTGTATATGATTTTTAATCCGTTTTTTATTATTGTTGTACTGTTGTCTATGCCAATAAAGGCTTGCTTCTCGACGGAGACATTTTCCCAACAGCAAACATATAAAATGGCAGCCACCAAAAATGATTGTACTGATGTGATTGTTAAGAACATAAGAACTAGCCAGCTGGATCAGACCAGAGGCCATCTAGTCCAGCTCTCTGCTACTCGCAGTGGCCCACCAGGTGCCTTTGGGAGCTCACATGCAGGATGTGAAAGCAATGGCCTTCTGCGGCTATTGCTCCCGAGCACCTGGACTGTTAAGGCATTTGCAATCTCAGATCAAAAAGGATCAAGATTGGTAGCCATAAATCGACTTCTCCTCCATAAATCTGTCCAAGCCCCTTTTAAAGCTATCCAGGTTAGTGGCCATCACCACCTCCTGTGGCAGCATTTTCCAAACACCAATCACACGTTGCGTGAAGAAGTGTTTCCTTTTATTAGTCCTAATTCTTCCCCCCAGCATTTTCAATGTATGCCCCCTGGTTCTAGTATTGTGAGAAAGAGAGAAAAATTTCTCTCTGTCAACATTTTCTACCCCATGCATAATTTTATAGACTTCAATCATATTCCCTCTCAGACGTTTCCTCTCCAAACTAAAGAGTCCCAAACGCTGCAGCCTCTCCTCGTTAGGAAGGTGCTCCAGTCCCTCAATCATCCTCGTTGCCCTTCTCTGCACTTTTTCTATCTCTTCAATATCCTTTTTGAGATGTGGCGACCAGAACTGAACACAGTACTCCAAGTGCGGTCACACCACGGCTTTATATAAGGGCATGACAATCCTTGCAGTTTTATTCTCAATTCCTTTCCTAATTATCCCCAGCATAGAGTTTGCCTTTTTCACAGCTGCCATGCATTGAGTTGACATTCCCATGGAACTATCAACTAAGCCGCCCAAATCCCTTTCCAAGTTTGTGACTGATAGCACTGACCCCTGTAGCATGTATGTGAAGTTTGGATTTTTTGCCCCTATGTGCATCACTTTGCATTTTGCTACATTGAACTGCATTTGCCATTTCTTAGCCCACTCACCTAATTTATCAAGGTCCGCTTGGAGCTCTTCGCAATCCTTTGCGGTTCTCACCACACTACATAATTTGGTATCATCTGCAAACTTGGCCACCACGCAACCCACCCCTACTTCCAGGTCATTTATCTCAAAGAAGTGCTTGGAGGAGGGCTTCTGTATGATTCTATATCAACACACTGGCTCCTGTTTGCTTCCTATTCTGTTCTCTCTAGGGCTGCGCTGTTGCCAAAGCAAAATATATTTTGGCTACAAGAGAGGTGTATAGACAGGCAGTGCTACAGACTGAGGGGGATAGAAGGGATGCTATAACTGACACTTATTAGGCAACATATGATGTTTCATCTAAATATCTGTGCATTGCAGAGGGAGAGACAGACATATATCAGGATCAAATCAGACAAGATGCAAGAGACAAAAGAGGAGGATAGATTAGAATGTTCTATGTTTTAAATATTCCATATTGCAGTTCTGCAGGGCCTGTAAGACTGAGTTATTCCACCAGGCCTGTACCTGAGGATAGTGACAGTTGTCATCTAGCTGGCCTCTGTACCCCTCCCCTTCCCTCTTCCTTTCCCTTTTCCCTGAAATCATTTTCTTTTCTCTCTGATAGACCGGTTTGAGATTTTATGGTGCTATTTGAAGATTTGTATGGTTTTAATTGTGTAATATATTTTAATTGTAATTGTATGATGTGAAGAGTTGTATGTTTGGGAAGAGTCACCTATAAATTAAATCAATCAATCAAGAGCAGTTGTAGAAGACTGATTTGAGGAAAGTCATCCCTTTATGTCTGCACTGTTTCCCCAAGGGAGCCAGTGTGATATAGTAGTTGGGGTGCCAAACTAGAATCTGGGAAACCTGGGTTCAGATACGATGTAAGCTTTATAAGGCTAGATTCATTATCTCAGTCCAACCTAACTTACAGGTTTGTGCAGTGGTGGGATCCAAAAATTTTAATAACAGGTTCTGATGGTGGTGGGATTCAAACAGTGGCGTCGCCGCACACACGCACCTCCAGTCCCTATTGGGCAGGGAGGTTGCTTTAGTAACCCCTTCTCGGCACTCAGAAAAAATTAGTAACCACTTCTAAAGAAGTGGTGAGAACTGGTTGGATCCCACTGGGGTTGTGGTTGTGAAGATAACATGGAGAAAGAAAGAATGATGTTGTAAGCCACTTTAGTTCCTCATTGGGGGAGAAAGCAAGGTATGAATAAACAAACAAATAAATAAATAATCCCTGCAACTGCTATTAGACCCAGTAGCAACAATAAATAGGCAACCTCATGTAAAGAACAAGGATCTTTTAAAAAAAACAGAGGACACAGGTTAGCTCTATGCTTTGTTACGTTGCCCTCCATTTCCTTCAGCATTTTCTTCCCAGTTGAGCTGAATTCAAGTGTTGAAACCTGACTGGGAGAAAAACTATTTTACAGTTCAGAACACGCTGAGGCAGATAGAAAAGGTTCAGTACTTCCTGCTGACAACAGTTTTGAAATAAACCCTCACCCTCTGCTTATATGAGAATGAGTGACGTACACAGTGATCTTTCTCTTATATATTATTTGTGCTAACTTCCTGTTTTCTTGTTTACCAAACTTCTGCCTTTGCCTGCTGTGCAAGTAAAATTTTTAACTGCCTTTTTAAAAAAAGAGACTTTTTCTCCTATATGCTTGAAGGTTAGTAAGAATTGTTCCCTGGGTATAAGCACAGTCTTGGGGTGGGGTGGGTGGT
Source organism: Sphaerodactylus townsendi (assembly GCF_021028975.2). NCBI lineage: Eukaryota > Metazoa > Chordata > Lepidosauria > Squamata > Sphaerodactylidae > Sphaerodactylus > Sphaerodactylus townsendi. Next base: position 53,583,840 of record NC_059432.1, on the reverse strand, counting down.
TATTGACAGAAATACGTTTTCCATTGCGTCCCCTACCCTCCACCCAGGCAGCCGCTGGGATGCTGGAATACACTCCCAAACAGCATCACTTTCAATGGTGTTTAAACTAGAGAGCCCAAATTCTCCTTTTAAATCCACCTTAAAATGAGAATCTGGGGTCCCTAGTTAAACAACATTGAAAGTGATGCTGTTTTGGGGTGGATTATCCTCCACCCTGAAACAGCATCACTTTCAATGTGGTGTAGTGGTTAAGAGCAGGTACATTCTAATCTGGAGGAACCAGGTTTGATTCCCTGCTCTGTGCACTCCCACACATGCCAGCTGGGTGACCTTGGGCTAGTCACAGCTTTTCGGAGCTCTCTCAGCCCCACCCACCTCACAGGGTGTTTGTTGTGAGGGAGGAAGGGCAAGGAGATTGTAAGCTCCCTACTGGAGAAAAAGGGGGGATATAAATCCAAACTCTTCTTCTTCTAAACTGAGGACCTCAGATTCTCCCTTTAAATCCATGCCGAAGGGGGTGGATTTAAAAGGCGAATCTGGGGAAATTGGGGGTGCCTGCTGTCAGGGGTGCAATTGTTAAGCTAGAAGCACCAAACTTTCAGGGTATCTTTAGGAGACTCTTCTAATGATACCACCCAGGTTTGGTGAATTTTGGTTCAGGGGTTCCAAAGTTATGGACCCTCAAAGGTGTAGCCCCCATCTCCTATTAGCTCCCATTGGAAACAATGGGGGATGGGGCACCCCCTTTGGGAGTCCATAGTTTTGAACCTCCTGGACCAAACTTCACAAAACCTGGGTGGTATCAATAAGAGACTCTCATGATGATACCTCCCAGGTTTGGTGAAGTTTGGTTCAGGGGGTCCCAAGTTATGGACTCTCAAAGGTGTAGCCCTATCTTCTATTAGCTCCCATTGGAAACAATGGAGGATGGGGGCACCCCCTTTGGGAGTCTATAACCTGGGACCCCCTGAACCAAACCTCACCAAACCTGGGTGGTATCCTCAGTAGAGTCCCCCAAACAATCCCTGAAAGTTAGGTGCTGCTAGTCCAAACAATGCGCCCCCTGCAGGCCAAAAACCGAAAAACCACTAAAATGTTTTAAAAACTCACAAACGGAAGGGCGGAGCTTCGGAAATGAATGGGGGGGTCTGAACCCGAGAAACCCCCCCCCTTACCTACGTCCTTGGAATAGTGAATAAGATAAATAAAATCAAAACAATGTCAAAAATAAGGAAAAAAGATGTTTTCTAGGTAAAATTAAACAGAAAACAAAGAAACTGTGTTGGCTTCAATAAACCAAATCTCCAATTTTCCTTGCCCCAGCAGCCCACTGTAAGTCTTGCAAAGCTATTACTGAGGGCTGTGGGATGAAATACTCCCTGACTAGTTTTCCTGTGTGCACTCTCAATGGCTACCACTTTTTCAAAAAATATGATTTAAAAATATATATTTGTTAATCTCTTTATTTAAAAGGATAAATATTTCCCTAAGACAAATGCTGGACCTAGAGACTTTGCTACATCTGGATACATCAAGAGCTTTAATTCTGCCAACATCATGTTCAACTATTGTTTTCCAGTCTGAGGCTTTGCTTTGAATAATTGTGGATGGAGACCATAACTGTGTGCCCTCTAAAAATACCCAAAAGCAACATGGATACTATCTGTAGATCAGGGGTAGGGAACCTGCGGCTCTCCAGATGTTCAGGAACTACAATTCCCATCAGCCCCTACCAGCATGGCCAATTGGCCATGCTGGTAGGGGCTGATGGGAATTGTAGTTCCTGAACATCTGGAGAGCCGCAGGTTCCCTACCCCTGGCCTAAGTGATAACAAAACAGTTATCATTTATCTTTTGGTTACGTTAATATTTCCCACATGATTTGGGTTCCCTATAATTCAACGGCATAATTCAACTGCATAAGCCAATTCTTACCTCCCAGTAAACATGGCTATCACTGAGATGTAGCTACAATATTTAATAAAGTAATTTCAACAAATATATTCTTCCTTACGTGCATTAAGTTAAAATAACCATTCTTCACAACATAAAAACCTCACTGTGCTACTAAAAAAGGAGACACCATTAACAAACAATTGAGGGCCAACCCCCACATACTGCCCTTATACCAACTGTTTTCAGAATACAATAACTTTAACAATTATCCCCCCCCCCCCGCAAGAAAAAAAAACAGTGGTGGGCAACAGACAGGTTCAAATAATGAAAGAGGTCAAGTTCCAGGACCTAATATATGAACTAAATGTAGTGCTGACAGTGCCCAAGCACACTTCTCCATTCCTTAAATAATTTATCTCCAGTGGAAATCAATAAAAATCTAATAGTATTCTACTGCATCTCAAACAAGACAGTGAAAAACTCTACTGAAAGTATACTTTTCTTGTTTTGTATGTATTGCACAATTCAAAAGAACCATGTTCTTTTACTAACAAGGATACCCTGTAATAGCTGATAGAAGGAAATCCTAGAAGGTCTTAAATTGATGAAAGTATTTCTAACATCTTGGAAACCAACTAAACAACAGTCAATAAAAAGCTCAAGAAGAGCTACAGAATGTTACATTGAAAGAGTATAAGGCAACAAATTGATCTTGGTCATTCTCTCATTAAACAGAAATAATAACATTACACAGCGTGGTGTGTTAAGAGCAGGTGGATTGTAATCTGGAGAACCTGGTTTGATTCCCCACTCCTCCACCTGAGTGGCGGAGACTTATCTGGTGAACCGGATGCGTTTTCGCACTCCTACATTCCTGCTGGGTGACCTTGGGCTAGTCACAGTTCTTCAGACTCTCTCAGCCCCAACTACTTCATAAGGAGTCTGTTGTGAGGAGAGGAAGGGAAAAGAGCTTGTAAGCCACCTTGAGTCTCCTTACAAGAGGGAAAGGTGAGATATAAGTCCGCTGAGCCTAGTGGCAGGCTCTCCAGTGGCGGGGGAGGGGGGGCAGTGTGTTTGTCTGTTTTTTGCCTTTACACACTGTCAAAAAGCCCTCTTGAAGGTGGCAGAGCAGCACAATTGGAGTGCCACATTCTCCCACCGGGGCTCTGGATGTTAGTCATATTCAGCTATACTTAGACAAAGCTTTATTTAACCTTCTTCACCAGAAGTCTTATATGAAAATGGGTGGAAGGTCTTTGTGTCACCACAATGAACTATCAACCAGCAAGTATACAGAGAGATCTATGGCATTCTATGGAAGAGAAAGCAAACAGTTGGACTCCAGCTAGATTTACCAGCTGCAGGTTGGGAAATTCCTGGAGAGGTGGGGGGTAATCTCTATTACTTGGAGATAAATTGTAATCCCAGGAGAGCTCCAGGTACCACTTGGATGTTAGCAACCCTATGTTCAGTTCTTCTTATTTGGTCATTTCAGAGGCAATCTTCTGCTGTGAACCATGTTCCTTTAGCACTTTATATGCCAATAAATGTGTTCTGTCTGTCTGTTGGTCTGTTCCTTTAGCACCAGGCACTTTTCAGTTCATTGAAAGCTACTGGTCTTATATGAACAGAAGTGTCTAACGCTAGAAGAATGTGCTCCACAGTAGAAAACTGCCTCTGCAACAGAAAAGTTGGAGAAAGGTTTTGGGTCCAAATCTAAGTACTTTAATGTCTGAGCCATGAATAAATGAATGACTTCCTAAGATCCAACGTAAAATACACTTAGTACTGAAATCAAATGTATATGTATGTTGAGTATACCATGTCTGGATTAGAGAAAGAGAAACTCAAATAGGACTCATCACGTCTCATTGTACAAGCCTTCTGATAAATTAAAAAAGGAAACAGTACGGTTAGTAAGAAATACTAATATACCCCAAAAAATCACAATAAATCATTCATTATTTCGATCAGTGCAGTTATAAATATATAATTTTATTATCATGTATTTATATAAATAATTATAATTATATAATTACATGATCAAGCAGTTGAATTGTTTACTGCAAGATTTTTTTGACTTAAAATAAACAATTCAACCATGTGAGTGTCCTGCAGTGGTTAAGGTGTCAGACTAGGATCTGGGAAACCCAGGTTCAAATCCCCACCCTGCCATGGAAACTTGCTGGATGATCTTGGGCCAGTTACACACACACAGCCTCGACCCTGGCACGTATTTGCAGAGGCGTACTTAGGCAAACTGGAGCCCTGGGCAAAACCTGAGTTTGATGCCCCCCCCCCATGGGCGGCCACCCACCCCCACCGTGACCAAGCAATGATTTTTTTCCACTAGGTCGTTTCAAAGTCACCATCACATTACAGAACAAGCCCCAACTCACAAATCTGAACACAGCAATGAGCCATGCCACACAGCAGAAATAATTTTTGGAAAATATTTTCAAAATGCTTTCAAAATGTTTTATTACTGCTATGAAAACATTTTATAGTGTTGTATTTAGTCCCCCAAATTAGGGGAAACAGCATCATTTTAAATGTTATTTAAAATAGATTTAAAAGGAGACTCTGGGCTCCCTAGTCTAAACAAGTGATGTTGGAATCCACCCCCAAACAGCATCATTTTCAATGGTGTTTAAACTAGGGAGCCCAGATTCTCCTTTTAAATCCACCCTAAAGGGTTAATCTGGGGTCCCCAGTTCAAACAACATTGAAAGTGATGCTATTTTGGGGTGGATTCTCCCCCACCCTGAGACAGCATCCCTTTCAATGTTAAAACTGGGGACCTCAGATTCTCCCTTTAAATCCATGGTAAAGGGGGTGGATTTAATAATAATAATAATAATAATAATAATAATAATAATAATAATAATAATAATAATAATAATAATAATAATAATAATAATAATAAAAACAACCACCTTTATTAGACATTGAGAGAATAAAAGAAAGAAAGAAAACAAGCATTGGCAGAAAGGGGGTGGATTTAAAAAGAGAATCTGAGGAAATTTAGGGGGTGCCTGTTGTCAAGGGTGCAATTATTAAGATAGCACCACCAAAATTTCAGAGTATCTTCGTGAGACCCTACTGATGATACCACCCAGGTTTGGTGGAGTTTGGTTCAGGGGGTCCAAAGTTATGGACCCTCAAAGGTGTAGTCCCCATCTCCTATTAGCCCCTATTGGAAACAATGGGGGATGGGGGCACTCCTTTGGGAGTCCATAACTTTGGACTCCCTAAACCAAACCTCACCAAACCTGGGTCGTATCATCAGGAGAGTCTCCCAAAAAATCCCTGAAATTTTGGTGCTGCTAGCCTATAATCTGCGCCCCCTGCAGACCAAAAACGGAAAAAACACTGAAAATACAAAATCCTCAGCAAATGAACCTGCAATTTTGTCGCCCACCACAAGGTGGCGCCCTGGGCAGCTGCCCACTTTGCCCAATGGGAGGAACGCCTCTGCGTATTTGGATGGGAAACCTCCAAGGAATACCAAGGATGTCACATGGAGATAGGCAATGGCAAACCACCTCCAAAACACTCTCTGCTTTAAAAACCCTATATGGGATCGACTTGAGAGCAAAGAAAAATCCTTTTAGTAATTGTGAGAAAGGTAGATTTTAAACAAATATTTAAAATGCTAAGAAGTCTTAATTGATTCCATCTGGGTCAGGCTGAGAAATAGAATATAAATTGGTGGCCTTGAATGAGAACATGCATGTTTCTGCACTAGGCCACTAATAATTGTTATTGCTAATTATTCCATTTTTATCGGGCAACCAATCAAAATGGGTAACAGTGGCTTAACAAAAATACACAATTCTAAAAAAACAGAATGAGGTTTTTAAAATTGCCAAATTGTTTGAACCATGGATTCTTAAAATTCATGACCAAATACAGACTTACATGTAATTTTCACAATTGAATAGCAACACCCCCACCAAGAAATTTACATCTTTTGTGGCACTTAAACTGCTGGCAAAGGGAGACAATATTTGTTAGTGAAAAGTCACTACACAATGAGGAACTGTTATAACTGAAAGCAAAACCTTCATCATAATACCTAAAATACTCAGGGTAATCAGCAATTGCAGCAAAAATAGACACAATGGACAATGAAATTATATCATGACTATTGAAGCATTCCCACAAGAAAAGTTCCAAAAGTTTTATCTGTGTATTTTCTTGGTTTTTGTTTTCTCACACAATATAACCCATCAGAGACAAAATAAGAACGTAATACATAATTTATGTCCAGATAGTAATAAAATAGAAGATCTTACAATTTTAATATAGTGCAATCTGACTGTCATCTGTGACCTAGTTCAAGGGCTTTATGTAAGCCTCTTGAGTCTCACCTATATTGAAACTTTGTCATTTTTTATTTCTGATGGAAAACTTTCTAATAATAATATGCTCCCAAGGGGACACAAGGGTTCTTTATACCTTTCAGACCACAAGATGGGAAATAACAAGACTGTGTTGTTTCCAGGGCACTAGTCTGCCTAGAAAAATAATTGTTCTGCAGCAAGCAATTTGAGTTGCGTAGTCAGATGAAAACCATGACCATTTAATTGGCAGAAGCATCTTTTCAGCATCTATAAGTCAAACAAAAATAAACCAGTGACATAATAGCTGATCTTTGAGTCACAAACCACTATGACAGGAAAGTGTACCTGAAGATAGTCCTCATAATAATTACTTTGAAAATGATATTTACACAAGGGCTATATTTGACCATGGGCTCCCAAAGGTCCAGTTCCTGCCCTTGGTTTAAAATGCCCAAGTTCATTGTTTAAAAGTCTGATCTGTTGAAGAAGCTTACATTATTATTAGTTTCCAGAACAAAGGTCAACTTTGATGTCCGCTTGGAACCAGTGATACCAAATTCAATTTGAAGAATTATGAAATAAGGATTTTTTCCAGGAAGACTAAGTATAAAAAAGAGCAGTAAAACAGATGGAGAACAGTGAAGTCCTGAAGTCTGGCACCATTTCCCCAAGTGTTTTTAATGCCAGACAGATCACTTGTTAGGTACTGAGTTGAGGCTGGGAATCAGGCCTTTCCTTCAAGATCTTACCTCAGCCTTTCTGCTCTCAACGTCATTTTCACAGTTTAATATTTCTAGACATCTTTTAGTTCAAACTAAGATTGTCGAGGCTATGGATAAATTATTAGGATATATAAATTATTGCAACTTAAATTATTGATGTGTGCTGTCAGGTTTAATTGTACCTTAGTATAGCTCTTCCTTTAGAATAGAAAATGGGTCTGAATAATCCTCACCTTTTTGATTTTACTATAAAGAAGCACTGTCTTATTCTGTGCATTAATGGAAGGCAGAAGGTGAGAGAGAAAATGGGATGTTATTGGGCATCTGTGTGACATGGGAATGTAAAAAAAGGTGTGCTCAGTTCTGAGGATGCATGTTACACGCAAATGAATAGTATCCATGTAACTAGGGATGCCAGCCTCCAGGTAAGACTTGGGGATCCCCTTGGTCACAGGTGTCAAATTCACGGCCCAGATATTATGGAGTACAGCATGATGCTGGCAGGGGATGATGGGAACTGTAGTCCATAACATCTGGAGGGCCGTGAATTTGACACCTATGCTCTTTGAGATCTCCAGACTACAGAGATCAGTTCCCTTGGAGAAAATGGATGATTTTAAGGTGGAATCTCTGGCACTGGTTCCCAGCCTGAGGTATGTAATTAGGTACCCTAGAACATTTGGGGGGGTACATGAAAAAATCATATAATACAGGGGAAAGGTAAATTAATGCTAACAATGTAAGACAAAATACAAATCAAAAGTTGTGAAATTAATTCAGCTTTATGACAAATTGTGGTGTGAGTTTCCTTGGTTAATTAACTTGGAGAAAAGCCTGTTTTCCTTAGCTTTGCTATTTTGGCGAACATGTCCCTGCAGTGTGCATGAGCCTCTTCACAGGATCTCACTCTTCTTCGCTTTGTGAACATCTCAGTGCAGCCTTTGTGCAGTGTTTGGTGAAGTAGTTGTTTCACATTTTCCTAACCAACTGCAGTTTTTGTCATAATTTTAAGTTAAGTTTAAAATCAATTTTTCAATTCTAATTCTAATATGAAGGCACAATTGAGGAAAATGGGCTGCCAAGCAGTACTTGAGTGGAAAAAAGATTAGAAACCACTGCTCTATGGCACTGTACCCTACTGTGATCCCTGTTTTATCTGAACTCTATCCACAAATCTCCAGGAGTTTCCCAATCTATGTCCGGCAACCCTCCCCCATCCCCTGCCAGTGGTCAGGGCGGACCTAGCAATCCTACTTGTGGCCCACTTACAGCAAGAAAAGTCACGCCTAACAGGGACAATTCTAATTAGAGAACACACAAAGGAAGGAGCCCTTTTAAAACTGTCTGGCATGTTCCCGCTGCAATTTACCGCCAAACAGGTTTTCATCCCTCTTAGTTTTAAATAATAACAACAACTGATGTGTACTGTCAAGTTTACTTGTACCTTATTACAGCTCCTCCTTTAGAATAGAAAATGGGTCTGAATCATCCTGGCACTGGTTAAAAAGCTATTACTACTGTACCAACTTGTGAAAGCCAGCGTGGTGCAGTGGTTAAGAGCCAATGGACTCTAATCTGGAGAACTAGGTTTGATTCCCCATTCCTCCACCTGAATAGTGGATTCTTATCTAGTGAACTAGATTTGTTTCTCCACTCCTTCACATGACGCCTGCTTGGTGACCTTGGGCTACTCACATTTCTCACAGAATTCTCTCAGTCTTACCTACATCACAAGGCGTCTGTTGTGGGGAGATGAAGGGAAAGGAGTTTGTAAGCCCCCTTGAGTCTTCTTACAGGAGAGAAAAAATACACATCCAAACTTTTCTTCTTCTTCTTCTTTTCCTTCCTCATCAAAATGGGCCCGACTACCATTAAACTTAGTGGTATGTAATAGTGGTTTAAGGCCAAATACAAGATTAATTTCAGATGAAATAAGGCTAGTACACCATCATAGGAGAACTGGTTCAGTTCCATTCTTTTCTGCAACATGATCTATTCAACACATCATTAATGAAAATGCCCTTTCAAATAGATGTATCATATTTGTAAAGATTATTCTTCATTTTAGATAGCTGTAGTTTACAAGAACTGATATGGATTCTGTAAAGTTTAAACTCTGTAAAGAACAGTTTGTGTATATGTCAGCTCTGGGCAGCTGTTGTGAACAAGAAAAGGTGTTCTCAGAAAAACAGGACACACTTTTTACTTAAATTCATTCAAGGGTTCCATCATCCATATAGTCAACTATTGATTTTTTTAAAACTTTTCATCAAGCTTTTTATCAAAAATCTCCATGACAAATCATACTTATTACAAACTCAGTATAAAAAGCCAACCATTAAAAAAAACATCATCACAGCTTCAGAACTAAGATTGGGAGGGAACTCACACTATTAATCTACACTAGCCTCCAAAGCTATCCGAAATGACTTTCTTAGTCTGTAACCTCTTTATTCTTACATTTTTCTTTCTAGTTAAAGTTGCATTTTGTTGTACTATAAATTGCTTCTCTCTTCTACAAATTTGGAATAATGATCATGTTTTCTTTCTTTCCTTAACTCCTAATGGAAGTAGAGATGGCCAGTGGAAAAGTTCAATGCATGCTTTTCTATCTGAAAAAATTAATTTCTGTAGAGAATTCTAAATTGGAGGCCTTAGGCAAACAGGCTAAACATTAAACAGAAGTAACCAAGTGTTTCATCTTCTCAGCTGCAAAAGTGTCATTCGATGAGGAAAAAAAGAACAAAAACCTGTGGTGTATTTAATGAGCTTAAAAATATTTATCAACCTGAAATGAATGTTACTGACTAAATCTGCTGTACCTCATGACATCAACTATGTACAAATACAAGGTATGTAGCAAGAGCAGCCGGTCAAGCAGGAGAGAGAGCCCCTATACCTCACAGTTGGCTATATAGATTATATAGGGGTGAGGCAGGGTGACCTCCCCCAGATGTTCATGGCCAATCAGGACCCTGATTCTCACAGGGCCCCAAGTCAGATTCATGGTGCAATGGCTTCCCCTCTCGTGCTACTGGCCCAGGCTGTAAAATGCAGCTCCTTGTAAATGCTGGGACCTCCATTTTATAACCCAGCAAAACCTGGGTTGCATAAATCCCCCCCCCCCTAATTTTTCCCAAGAGGAAAACTGGTTTGTCGGGCAGTTTGAAAATAGCTCCAAGCAAAATATCCAAGACAGTATATTTTCCATGGTAACATAAATTATCACACTTTTTCCCCTGCTGCAATGCTCAAAATTAAAAACCAGTTTAACACTAATTTGAGGGGCAAGAACGGTCCATAATGTTTCATTTGTTTGTTTTATCTGAGTTCTAAACAATGTTTGTTGTCTACACTCCAAACAAGGATTACATCTAAGATTAAACCATGGCTCAGAACCCTGACTTAGGCAGCAAAAATCAAATAATAGTTTTTGATTGGATGAACAAAGTAGCTATTGTTGGCTACAAGACTGAAAATTCTTAATTTTAAATCTATGAATGAGGCCACAAGGCTCCAAGCAAGCCTGTAGATCTTCCAGGATAATCCATCTAACAACACTGGAACCAAGACAATTTCTCTGGCAACTTTTCAATTGTTTCTATGATGCATAATTTTATATGAATTTCTTACAATGAAACACATAATATTTACATGGCTACCTGCAAACACAAGTTGTGTCTCCTCTTCAAGAAACTTTCTTATTACATGTGTAGATCAACTGATAGGCACAACTAACCTATTTACAGAAATTCATTTGCTTGTAAGGCAGCAAATGAAACTCCATTCCAATGCCACTTAAGAAACAGAAATTAAAGCCTACTCACAGCGGACATTCAAGCTCATTTTCTAACTCAGCCGCGAACACTGTTTACTTTGGCATCACATTTGATTCAGTGTCAACTTTGACACAGTAAGTTTCTAAAAATCATTCATACAAATGCATACTGTATGTCTGAATGACTTCTTACACATTAATTCAATAATGGCTGACCTTACTTCAAGGTAGCCATGGCCACAGTACAGTTGCAAAATTGTTACAATTTTTTTGCTGTCAAATCACAGCTGGCTTATAGCAACCTCTGGTGGAGTTTTCAAGAAGTTCAGAAGTGGGTTGCCATTGCCTGCCTCTGCGACACAACCCCAGTATTCCTTGGAGGTCTCCCATCCAAATCCTTGCCAGGGCTAACCCAGCTTAGGTTCTGAGATCTGATGAGATTAAGTTAGCCTGGGCTACCTAGGTCAGCAAATGGAAACCAACTTAGTCCCAAAAGAGTTTGCATGACTATTTAAACCAATTGGAAAAACTATATTAGCATCTGTTGGGTTATATCTATGATAACTAGAGCATGAAACCCAGGTCTGCCCTTACCTGTAACTGTTGTTCATCAAAAGGTCTTTAATGCAGGCATACATGGGATTGTGGCAGCACAAGCCAGTTATGGAGAAAACTAAAGGGCTTTGCAAAAGATTCAAAGTATTTGGAGAGTTTCCCCGCTCTCCATCTTGCGCCAACATATTCCACCCAAACAGGAACATGACAAAGGCAGGGAAAGTACATCTCCCTTCACCAGCATGGACGCTGCAAGCGCTCTGAGAAAACAGCCCACAGCAGGGACAGAAGTGGGGGGATGTGTGTCTGCTCAGAAGACCACTCGATGAACGACAGTTGACAGTATGTGCAACCCTTTTTTCATCAGTGTGGCTTCTCTGCAGCCCCACATGGGACAGCAGCAAGCTCACATACTAAGTGGTGAGTATGGGCTGGTCAGAAAATAGTACTTCTCTTCCCACACCTGCCTCATTTCTCAAATCTACATCGAAGGAACAGGGGCAGAGTCGAGCAGGCTGTCACTCTACAATCATCAGACATCAAGAACTTATCTCGAAATGCACTGTTCAAATGGCCTAAGGAAAATATCCAGGGGTTTGGAGAGGGGAGTTGGAACAATGTGATATCTTATATACACTTCTGTGTAATATCAAACAATACTCAATATTAAATAAGGATGGTTACTGTTCTTTTGTCACATTATGTTGAAGAATATAGGAAACAGATTATTGGTACATGAGTAACAATCTCATCCATGTTGGTGACATGTCCATTATATCATTTAATCATACACATCATTTAGTATCAATAATATCATTTCTATGATTAACCAGTCTTCAAACTTGCATTATAACTTTTGCAAGCCTCCCACATGAGCTTCCCTCCTCCTCTATTCAACCAATATAGGCCATCTAGCATTGCTGACACTCTTGAGAGAACCCAGTGCCATTTTCCTCAGTGCAGAGTTTCAGATGATTACCAAGTTTCATCTTGCAATTCTGACTTCTGCATGTACTACAGATCTTCAAGATAACGTTTATTTGGCAGAGATGTATCAGATTCATAGAAGGTCAGCATAATATAACCTAATAGTACATGTCGGAGGAATTATTTACAACTGCTTTCTTTTCCAGGTTTTTTTTCTCTGAAAATAGATTCCTTACTGCTCTCCAAATCTGATGCACTATCCTATTAGTGAATATGAAATTGAGAGCCATTTGCAGTAGGGAATCATTTACCAAGCTGATGTTTTCTAATGTTTATTTCACCAATACACTCTACACAACTATAAAGGCAGATACATGTCAAGCAATGTCTGTTTACTTGAAACTGCGCCACAGTAACTGTAACAAAGTGCCCTCTGTCAAGAAGGTATTCCTTTTAGAACTTTGCAGCATTAACTAGCAAAATATTTCACAAGTGCCAACTTTGTTCAGCCACTGCTTATCTCCCAAGGTTGTTTCCCCAGGCTAGTACTTAATTGGGAAGATTCGTTTCAGCTGAAAATATTCTGGATGGGAGTGGTTATCTGCTTATTCCAGTTGAAAACGGTCATTTTGCTCCAGGTCTGAAAAGTCTAGTCAAGGCAGCATCTAAAGTGATTCATTGGGGGTCACCAGACTATGGTCAGTGTTTTAAACAAAGACTCACTACTGTAACAGATCATCACTGTAACACCACAATAATTGATCATCACTGCAACTCATCACTGTAACACCACAATAACCTTACTTTACCCCCCTTTTTTGTTTGTTTTTTTTGGGGGGGGGAGGAGGGATTTTGCTGATTATCTCTCATAACCTAAAGGCTTCAAGAACAGCTAGGCTGTTTAGGATTTCTAAAAGTCTGCAGAAATTTAGCATTCATTTTTTAAAATATCTTGTCTATTTCAAGCTGTAATTCTATTTGTTTTTAACAACTTTCTGATATCTCTATTTTTTTTTTATTGGGGTAAGTTTACTGGTCAATCCCAGACGTGCTCAGGTATGTTACTGAGTGTAGCAGGGCTTATGACACCACACCCCCTTCCCCTTGTTACCCATTTTGTTTAGGGCAGGAAGGCCTAAGCTCCATCACAACTATCTTTCTTCTCATGTGGAGACCGGTCCATTGGTAGACTTACCCTGAAGAGGCCTTCTCCTGGATGGCGACGAGGGCATCCTGATTGGGTGATTTCCAACCCTTGCTCAGGGAGGCAGGACAGATTTCTTTTGTCACTTCCTGTAGAGGGTTGGACCGCCCTTCTGGATCCAGTGAATATTTGCTCAGCAGTATAGCAGAAAAGGAAGGAAAAAACTAGGACACATATAAGTAGCAACAGGAAGTAACAATTTGTTAGAACACTTAAAAAACCACTGTATAACTCAACTTGGTCAATGAGACAACGTGAACTCTCTGACCTAACTAACTGGAGGTTTCCTAACCCTATGAAGGGTACCTCACGTGTAAACTGGTAGTCGTGTGCTGTAATGTTTCTCTGGGGGGGCCAGGATGCCCTCGTCGCCGTCCAGGAGAAGGCCTCTTCAGGGTAAGTCTACCAATGGACCGTTCTCCTGGAGGCGACCTCGGGCATCCTGATTGGGACCTCCCCGAGCAGTGTCCCCTATTGGGTGGGCATATTACTCTCCAAAGATGTGTTCAAGCACACGGTGTCCAAAGGCAGCTTCGTTGTCTGCAATGGACTGTAATTTGTAGTGCCTGATGAATGAGGTGGTGGAGGACCAAGTGGCTGCTTTACATATGTCCTCCACCGGAATTTGACGCCTGAGAGCTGCGTTAACGGCAGCGCTGCGAGTGGAATGTGCTGTGATGCCTGTTGGTATGGGAAGGCTTGCGGATTTGTAAGCTTCTACTATGCACGATCTAATGGTCTGGCTGATGGCAGCACATGACATTTGGGCTCCCAGTTTGGGTTCGGACACATTCACGAACAGGCTTTCTGTTTTTCTGATCGCCTCCGTGCGAATGATGAAGGCCTTGAGGGCTCGCCTGACGTCCAGTGAATGCCACAAGTGCTCTTTGGGGGGTGATGGTGACGGGAAGAATGTTGGTAGAACTATTTCTTGTTTTAGGTGGAATGAAGACCTCACCTTCGGTATGAATGTTGGGTCCAATCTGAGTACAACTTTATGTTTATGGAATATGCATAGCTGAGAGTTCACAGATAGAGCACGCAGCTCTGAGACCCTTCTTGCAGAGGTTATTGCAATTAAGAAAAGGAGTTTCATGCGGAGCCATTTTAACTGTATAGTCTGGATCGGTTCGAACGGATGTTTGGTGAGCGCGGTGAGGACCGTATTCAGTTTCCACGAAGGGAAGCGGTGAATGACTGGTGGTTGTTTCTGCTTTACCCCTTTTAGGAACCTGAGGATATCAGGATGTCTAGACAGTGGAGCTCCTTGCACGCGAGGCCAGATGGAGGCGATGGCTGCTAGTTGTCTCCTCAGGGTAGAGCTTCTGAGACCGCGCTCGAATCCCTCCTGAAGGAATGACAAGACTTGCGGGATGCTAGGATTGATAGGGTTCACTGCATTTCTGTTTGCCCAGGACACAAAGCATCTCCACGAGGAGTCGTAGATCCGGTTGGTAGACGCCTTGCGGGAGGCGATGACGGTTTCTATCACCTTCCTGGAATAGCCTTTCTTTTTTAGTGATTCGCGTTCAAGTGCCACGCGGTTAGGCACAGCCATTGGGGGTCCGGGTGGTAGATTGGACCCTGAGACAGCATGTGTTCTGGTGTCGGCAGCTGCATGGGTGGAGCGCTGGACAGTTGCAGTATGGAGGAGAACCATGGTCGTCTTGGCCACCAGGGGGCGATCAGGATAACTTCTGCTCTCTCCTTCCATATCTTCCTCAGCAATTTGGGCAGGATGGGAATTGGAGGAAAGGCTTATAGGAGTTTCCGCGGCCATGGCGTGACTAAGGCATCTGTGGCCTGGGCCCTCGGGTGGTAGTACCTGGTGAAGAATGCTGGGAGCTGATAATTCTTGTCCGATGCGAAGAGATCTATGGATGGCATGCCGAACCTCTGTACTACTTGCTGGAAGATCGATGGATGGAGTTTCCATTCTGCTTCCAGTACCATCTGACGGCTCAGCCAATCTGCTTCTATGTTTAGGTTGCTGCTGATGTGGTCTGCCGACAGGGACTTGAGATGTGTTTCCGCCCATGTGAGGGTGCGTACTGCTTCGCGATGTAGCCGGATGGATTGTGAGCCCCCCTGATTGTTGAGGTGGGCCTTGGCTGCTACATTGTCCGTCCTCACTGTGACGTGGTGGCCCTGGATGTAGGGGCGGAAGTGGTGTAGGGCGAGCCGAATTGCCATCATCTCGAGGAGGTTGATTGGCATCTGGGACTGGGATGGAGACCAGAGGCCCTGTGCGATGTGTTTCTGGAATGAGGCTCCCCATCCCTTGAGGCTGGCGTCGGTGAAGACTTGTAGTCTGTCTTCCTGCAGGTAGATCTTGCCCGTGGAGAGATGCTTGTAATGGGACCACCAAGCTAGGCTGGCTTTGAGTTGGGCAGTGAGTGGTACCGACCGGTCCTGTTTCTGCATGATACGGTCTTGGTGGGGTCTGAGGAACCGTTGTAGTTCCCTGGCGTGGAACCTCCCCCATTGCAGCATGTCTATGACCGATATCAGTAGGCCCATCAGGCTGGCAAGTTGCAATATGGAGGCCTGTTTGGCCGGTAGGAACGTGTTCACCAACGACTGAACTTTCCTGATTTTGTCGTGTGGAATGAAAAGAGAGTTGTGCAGAGAGTCTATGACCGCTCCTAGGTGTTGCATCCTTGTTGCCGGTGTAAGGGAGCTTTTTTGCTTGTTGATCAGGAAGCCGTGATTGGTTAGTGTAGTCATGACTACCTTCAGGTCCTGGACCGCCATCTCCTTGGATCTGGATCGAATAAGGATGTCGTCCAGGTAAGGGTGGACGTGTAGGCCCTGGAGTCGTAGGGCTGTGAGTGGGGCTAGAAGGATCTTGGAAAAAACTCTCGGAGCTGTGGAGAGTCCGAAGGGGAGGGCCTTGTACTGGAAATGGGCGTTGTTCACTGTGAACCTGAGATATTGCCGATGTCGTGGGTTTATTGGCACGTGAAGGTACGCTTCTGTCAGGTCTAGTGATGTCATGTAGTCTGATGGTCGGAGGTTCTCTACGATGGACCTCAGGGTTTCCATTTTGAAGCGTCGCAATCGGATGAATTTGTTCACGTACTTCAAGTTCAATATGGCCCTCCAGTCGCCGTTGCGTTTGGGCACGGTGAAGAAATGGGAGTAAATGCCGCCAAAACGCTCTGAGGGAGGTACCGGCTCTATTGCCCTGATCGTGAGTAGATGACGGATGGCTTCCTGGGTTCTGTGAGCCTTGTCCGGGTTGCAAGCTGTCGGGTAGTGACGAAAGCGGGGTTTTGGTAGTTGTGCGAATTTGATGAGGTCCATTGGTTGACATGTTCGCCTACCCAGATGTGCTGGAAGGATTGGAGGCGACCGCCGACCGGTATCCCGTGTAAGTCAGGATCTGTTACCACGGTTGTTCGGGGCCGACCGCCCACCTCTGTTCGCTTGTCGGAAATTGGAGGGACAAAAGGAAGAGAAGTTATTGTTGCTGCCGGTATTGGAAGAGTAATAATTATTCCGCTTGCGGAAGGAGTTTGAGGTTTGCCAGCGTCGACCATCCCTGGGAGCCCGTGCAAGAGTGCGTTGGGATCTAAATGTGGAGAATGGCCTGTAGTTGGAGGAGCCCTGTTCTGCTCTGACATACCTAGGCATGGTCTTTTTGTTGCCTTTGGACTTGACTAGGACAGCGTCTAGCTCCTTCCCGAAGAGACGGTGTAAGGAATTCCATAGAAGCAGAAATAAAAGGCTTTTTGGGTGTAAAGGGGGGGGTGGGGGGGGGGGGGGGTGGGGGGGGGGGGGGGTGGGGGGGGGGGGGGGTGGGGGGGGGGGGGGGTGGGGGGGGGGGGGGGTGGGGGGGGGGGGGGGTGGGGGGGGGGGGGGGTGGGGGGGGGGGGGGGTGGGGGGGGGGGGGGGTGGGGGGGGGGGGGGGTGGGGGGGGGGGGGGGTGGGGGGGGGGGGGGGTGGGGGGGGGGGGGGGTGGGGGGGGGGGGGGGTGGGGGGGGGGGGGGGTGGGGGGGGGGGGGGGTGGGGGGGGGGGGGGGTGGGGGGGGGGGGGGGTGGGGGGGGGGGGGGGTGGGGGGGGGGGGGGGTGGGGGGGGGGGGGGGTGGGGGGGGGGGGGGGTGGGGGGGGGGGGGGGTGGGGGGGGGGGGGGGTGGGGGGGGGGGGGGGTGGGGGGGGGGGGGGGTGGGGGGGGGGGGGGGTGGGGGGGGGGGGGGGTGGGGGGGGGGGGGGGTGGGGGGGGGGGGGGGTGGGGGGGGGGGGGGGTGGGGGGGGGGGGGGGTGGGGGGGGGGGGGGGTGGGGGGGGGGGGGGGTGGGGGGGGGGGGGGGTGGGGGGGGGGGGGGGTGGGGGGGGGGGGGGGTGGGGGGGGGGGGGGGTGGGGGGGGGGGGGGGTGGGGGGGGGGGGGGGTGGGGGGGGGGGGGGGTGGGGGGGGGGGGGGGTGGGGGGGGGGGGGGGTGGGGGGGGGGGGGGGTGGGGGGGGGGGGGGGTGGGGGGGGGGGGGGGTGGGGGGGGGGGGGGGTGGGGGGGGGGGGGGGTGGGGGGGGGGGGGGGTGGGGGGGGGGGGGGGTGGGGGGGGGGGGGGGTGGGGGGGGGGGGGGGTGGGGGGGGGGGGGGGTGGGGGGGGGGGGGGGTGGGGGGGGGGGGGGGTGGGGGGGGGGGGGGGTGGGGGGGGGGGGGGGTGGGGGGGGGGGGGGGTGGGGGGGGGGGGGGGTGGGGGGGGGGGGGGGTGGGGGGGGGGGGGGGTGGGGGGGGGGGGGGGTGGGGGGGGGGGGGGGTGGGGGGGGGGGGGGGTGGGGGGGGGGGGGGGTGGGGGGGGGGGGGGGTGGGGGGGGGGGGGGGTGGGGGGGGGGGGGGGTGGGGGGGGGGGGGGGTGGGGGGGGGGGGGGGTGGGGGGGGGGGGGGGTGGGGGGGGGGGGGGGTGGGGGGGGGGGGGGGTGGGGGGGGGGGGGGGTGGGGGGGGGGGGGGGTGGGGGGGGGGGGGGGTGGGGGGGGGGGGGGGTGGGGGGGGGGGGGGGTGGGGGGGGGGGGGGGTGGGGGGGGGGGGGGGTGGGGGGGGGGGGGGGTGGGGGGGGGGGGGGGTGGGGGGGGGGGGGGGTGGGGGGGGGGGGGGGTGGGGGGGGGGGGGGGTGGGGGGGGGGGGGGGTGGGGGGGGGGGGGGGTGGGGGGGGGGGGGGGTGGGGGGGGGGGGGGGTGGGGGGGGGGGGGGGTGGGGGGGGGGGGGGGTGGGGGGGGGGGGGGGTGGGGGGGGGGGGGGGTGGGGGGGGGGGGGGGTGGGGGGGGGGGGGGGTGGGGGGGGGGGGGGGTGGGGGGGGGGGGGGGTGGGGGGGGGGGGGGGTGGGGGGGGGGGGGGGTGGGGGGGGGGGGGGGTGGGGGGGGGGGGGGGTGGGGGGGGGGGGGGGTGGGGGGGGGGGGGGGTGGGGGGGGGGGGGGGTGGGGGGGGGGGGGGGTGGGGGGGGGGGGGGGTGGGGGGGGGGGGGGGTGGGGGGGGGGGGGGGTGGGGGGGGGGGGGGGTGGGGGGGGGGGGGGGTGGGGGGGGGGGGGGGTGGGGGGGGGGGGGGGTGGGGGGGGGGGGGGGTGGGGGGGGGGGGGGGTGGGGGGGGGGGGGGGTGGGGGGGGGGGGGGGTGGGGGGGGGGGGGGGTGGGGGGGGGGGGGGGTGGGGGGGGGGGGGGGTGGGGGGGGGGGGGGGTGGGGGGGGGGGGGGGTGGGGGGGGGGGGGGGTGGGGGGGGGGGGGGGTGGGGGGGGGGGGGGGTGGGGGGGGGGGGG
Organism: Sphaerodactylus townsendi; assembly: GCF_021028975.2. NCBI lineage: Eukaryota > Metazoa > Chordata > Lepidosauria > Squamata > Sphaerodactylidae > Sphaerodactylus > Sphaerodactylus townsendi. Next base: position 53,564,661 of record NC_059432.1, on the reverse strand, counting down.
GGTGGGGGGGGGGGGGGGTGGGGGGGGGGGGGGGTGGGGGGGGGGGGGGGTGGGGGGGGGGGGGGGTGGGGGGGGGGGGGGGTGGGGGGGGGGGGGGGTGGGGGGGGGGGGGGGTGGGGGGGGGGGGGGGTGGGGGGGGGGGGGGGTGGGGGGGGGGGGGGGTGGGGGGGGGGGGGGGTGGGGGGGGGGGGGGGTGGGGGGGGGGGGGGGTGGGGGGGGGGGGGGGTGGGGGGGGGGGGGGGTGGGGGGGGGGGGGGGTGGGGGGGGGGGGGGGTGGGGGGGGGGGGGGGTGGGGGGGGGGGGGGGTGGGGGGGGGGGGGGGTGGGGGGGGGGGGGGGTGGGGGGGGGGGGGGGTGGGGGGGGGGGGGGGTGGGGGGGGGGGGGGGTGGGGGGGGGGGGGGGTGGGGGGGGGGGGGGGTGGGGGGGGGGGGGGGTGGGGGGGGGGGGGGGTGGGGGGGGGGGGGGGTGGGGGGGGGGGGGGGTGGGGGGGGGGGGGGGTGGGGGGGGGGGGGGGTGGGGGGGGGGGGGGGTGGGGGGGGGGGGGGGTGGGGGGGGGGGGGGGTGGGGGGGGGGGGGGGTGGGGGGGGGGGGGGGTGGGGGGGGGGGGGGGTGGGGGGGGGGGGGGGTGGGGGGGGGGGGGGGTGGGGGGGGGGGGGGGTGGGGGGGGGGGGGGGTGGGGGGGGGGGGGGGTGGGGGGGGGGGGGGGTGGGGGGGGGGGGGGGTGGGGGGGGGGGGGGGTGGGGGGGGGGGGGGGTGGGGGGGGGGGGGGGTGGGGGGGGGGGGGGGTGGGGGGGGGGGGGGGTGGGGGGGGGGGGGGGTGGGGGGGGGGGGGGGTGGGGGGGGGGGGGGGTGGGGGGGGGGGGGGGTGGGGGGGGGGGGGGGTGGGGGGGGGGGGGGGTGGGGGGGGGGGGGGGTGGGGGGGGGGGGGGGTGGGGGGGGGGGGGGGTGGGGGGGGGGGGGGGTGGGGGGGGGGGGGGGTGGGGGGGGGGGGGGGTGGGGGGGGGGGGGGGTGGGGGGGGGGGGGGGTGGGGGGGGGGGGGGGTGGGGGGGGGGGGGGGTGGGGGGGGGGGGGGGTGGGGGGGGGGGGGGGTGGGGGGGGGGGGGGGTGGGGGGGGGGGGGGGTGGGGGGGGGGGGGGGTGGGGGGGGGGGGGGGTGGGGGGGGGGGGGGGTGGGGGGGGGGGGGGGTGGGGGGGGGGGGGGGTGGGGGGGGGGGGGGGTGGGGGGGGGGGGGGGTGGGGGGGGGGGGGGGTGGGGGGGGGGGGGGGTGGGGGGGGGGGGGGGTGGGGGGGGGGGGGGGTGGGGGGGGGGGGGGGTGGGGGGGGGGGGGGGTGGGGGGGGGGGGGGGTGGGGGGGGGGGGGGGTGGGGGGGGGGGGGGGTGGGGGGGGGGGGGGGTGGGGGGGGGGGGGGGTGGGGGGGGGGGGGGGTGGGGGGGGGGGGGGGTGGGGGGGGGGGGGGGTGGGGGGGGGGGGGGGTGGGGGGGGGGGGGGGTGGGGGGGGGGGGGGGTGGGGGGGGGGGGGGGTGGGGGGGGGGGGGGGTGGGGGGGGGGGGGGGTGGGGGGGGGGGGGGGTGGGGGGGGGGGGGGGTGGGGGGGGGGGGGGGTGGGGGGGGGGGGGGGTGGGGGGGGGGGGGGGTGGGGGGGGGGGGGGGTGGGGGGGGGGGGGGGTGGGGGGGGGGGGGGGTGGGGGGGGGGGGGGGTGGGGGGGGGGGGGGGTGGGGGGGGGGGGGGGTGGGGGGGGGGGGGGGTGGGGGGGGGGGGGGGTGGGGGGGGGGGGGGGTGGGGGGGGGGGGGGGTGGGGGGGGGGGGGGGTGGGGGGGGGGGGGGGTGGGGGGGGGGGGGGGTGGGGGGGGGGGGGGGTGGGGGGGGGGGGGGGTGGGGGGGGGGGGGGGTGGGGGGGGGGGGGGGTGGGGGGGGGGGGGGGTGGGGGGGGGGGGGGGTGGGGGGGGGGGGGGGTGGGGGGGGGGGGGGGTGGGGGGGGGGGGGGGTGGGGGGGGGGGGGGGTGGGGGGGGGGGGGGGTGGGGGGGGGGGGGGGTGGGGGGGGGGGGGGGTGGGGGGGGGGGGGGGTGGGGGGGGGGGGGGGTGGGGGGGGGGGGGGGTGGGGGGGGGGGGGGGTGGGGGGGGGGGGGGGTGGGGGGGGGGGGGGGTGGGGGGGGGGGGGGGTGGGGGGGGGGGGGGGTGGGGGGGGGGGGGGGTGGGGGGGGGGGGGGGTGGGGGGGGGGGGGGGTGGGGGGGGGGGGGGGTGGGGGGGGGGGGGGGTGGGGGGGGGGGGGGGTGGGGGGGGGGGGGGGTGGGGGGGGGGGGGGGTGGGGGGGGGGGGGGGTGGGGGGGGGGGGGGGTGGGGGGGGGGGGGGGTGGGGGGGGGGGGGGGTGGGGGGGGGGGGGGGTGGGGGGGGGGGGGGGTGGGGGGGGGGGGGGGTGGGGGGGGGGGGGGGTGGGGGGGGGGGGGGGTGGGGGGGGGGGGGGGTGGGGGGGGGGGGGGGTGGGGGGGGGGGGGGGTGGGGGGGGGGGGGGGTGGGGGGGGGGGGGGGTGGGGGGGGGGGGGGGTGGGGGGGGGGGGGGGTGGGGGGGGGGGGGGGTGGGGGGGGGGGGGGGTGGGGGGGGGGGGGGGTGGGGGGGGGGGGGGGTGGGGGGGGGGGGGGGTGGGGGGGGGGGGGGGTGGGGGGGGGGGGGGGTGGGGGGGGGGGGGGGTGGGGGGGGGGGGGGGTGGGGGGGGGGGGGGGTGGGGGGGGGGGGGGGTGGGGGGGGGGCCGGAGGGGGGTGTGGGGGGCGGGGGGGGGGTGGGTGGGGGGGGGGGTGGGGGGGGGGGGGGTGGGGGGGGGGTGGGGGGGGGGGGGGGGGGGGGTGGGGGGGGGGGGGGGGGGGGGTGGGGGGGGGTGGGGGGGGGGGGGGGGGGGGGGGGGGGGGGGGGGGGGGGGGGCGGCGGGGGGGGGGGGGGGGGGGGAGGGGGGGGGGGGGGGGGGGGGGGGGGGGGGGGGGAGGGAGGGCGGGGGGTGGGGGGGGGGGGGGGGACTTAGTCGACTGCTGAATAGATGTGGGCAGTACTGTACAGACTAGTCATCAATTATCAAAAGACCAAGATTTTGATCTTTGCCAAACAATACAAAAAACATAACTGGGCGATTAATAAAGTGCCAGTGGAGCAGGTTAACCAATACAAATATCTTGGAATTACATTTTCTTATAACCTCTCCTGGTTACCCCACAAAAAAGCTGCTATTGCAGCTGCTACCATCAGTTATTCTGCCATTGCACGCTTCTTTTATGGAAAGGGCCACTCCCTTGTCCCAGCAGCACTAAAAATCTTTAACTCTAAGATAGAAGCGCAGTTACTTTATGGAGTACCTATCTGGCTCCAAGCAGTTGACGACTCCTTGAATACTGTCCAATCCAAATTTTTCCGTAAAATTATGGGCCTGCCAAATTGTGTACCGTATGCGGCCCTCTGTTTAGAACTGGGCCAAAATTCATTAGTTTATAGGGCTTGGTTGAGAGCTTTTAAATTTTACTTCACTTCTGCATTTCTCGCATGATGAGCACTCGCTGATTCACCTACTTTTGTCTGATACTCAGGCTAATCCATGGTTCTCTCTGATCGGAAGAAAGATTGAATCACTTGGTATATCTCTCGACTCGCTTCCCCTGGGCTTATCTAGTCTAGAATCCTACAACTTGTTAAAATAAAAATTGCTGGAAAGCTTAATGGATTTCAATTGGTTTAGGGTTGCTATGAAAACTTGTTCACCCTTACATCTTTCAGTGCAATTCTATATCAAAACAGGATGGCTCCCCTATTTGTATTTTTTTTGACTAATCCACGTAGAGAAGAGCCCTCACACTCTGCTCCGCTTCAATAAGCCTTCCCCTCCGCTTTATTAAGTGGTAGATTTTAATAACTTGAAAAATGAGCCGTAAAGGGTATACTAGGAGGTGAATAAATAAATTGAAACATTGGTACATCAACTGCTTTGCTGCCCTAAATCTCAAGTAATATCAGGGGATCAAAATATTCCAATATTCTTTCTAGGATACCTAGTGAAATGGGAGAATCAGGTAGACTTCCTTTCCTTCTGGACAATTCTGACAATGAAACTTGTGAATTGGTAGCACAATTTTTACTGGAGGTGATGCACAATCAATAATTTATATTCTATCTTAAACCTTTGTATTTGTATACCTTTTATCTCAGGTTTTTTATTGTGTTATGATTATTGTTATGCCAAATAAAGGCTTATTATTATTATTAATATTTTAAGAATATTCCCCAGCCAGTGTGCCCTTCTGTCTGCTTTTTAGCTCAGTGGATGCTGTCAGCATTATGTCAGCCTTTTTAAAAGCTGGCTTACCTGTTGAAGAGGGTTTTTTAAAATGATTTTTCACTTGCCCAGAATACTAGGGAGAAACACTTTTTCAATCTACCTAGAATTTAGCAATCTTTAGTACCAAGCAGAAGTGATACAGGCCCTAGAAATATTTGTTTCCATTGAAACCAATCAAAATTAATGTACCGTATATACTCGTGTATAAGTCGACCGGCATATAAGTCGAGGCACCTAATTTTACCACAGAAAACTGGGAAAACTTATTGACTCACATATAAGGTGAGGGTGGGAAATGCAGCAGCTACTGGTAAATTTCAAAAATAAAAATGGATACCAATAAAATTACATTAATTGAGGCATCAGTAGGTTAAATGTTTTTGAATATTTATTTCAAAGAAAAACAGTAAACTAGCTCTGTAAGTGGAAAAGGGAGTCAACAAAAACAATAGGGTCTTAACAATAACTTTAAAAGTACAAAAACCTTAGCTCAATCAGCAACCAAGCTAAAACACAAGAGTTAAAATCCTTCAAAACTGGATTTTTGGTCAGGGGAGGAATGTTTATGTTAGCCGTACCAACATTTCAGAGTATCTTTAGGAGACCCTTCTGATGATACCTCCCAGGTTTGGTGAAGTTTGGTTCAGGGGGTCCAAAGTTATGGACCCTCAAAATGTAGCCCCATCTACTATTAGCTCCCATTGGAAACAATGCTGGATGGGGCACCCCTTTTGGGGTCCATAACTTTGGAGCCCAAATTATCAGAATCAGTGAGACTCACATAATGACAAGGCTGTTGAATGCTGATTTATTGTGCTTGCTGTCACAGGCCTATTATGCATACAGGGCTTACCCTGTTGCTCTTTTCTTCACAGTGGGTTTTTCCTGTGGGTTCAGTTCAAACCAGGAATTGTCCCACTGTGAAGATTTCCTGTCTGAGCCAGCTATTTTCCCCTTACTCCTGCTTCTCTTGTTCCCTGCTACTTTTCTCTCTCTCTCTTAAAAAAAACTTTAAAAAAAGAAAACCCTTTGGGTCACTTTGTTGGCCAAGAGTGGGAGGAACTGGGTGTGTGGGGACAGGCAGGAGAAGGTGGAAAGGGTAAGCAAAGCCAAGTGAGCTGAATATACAATGAAGATGTTTGCTTTCTCAGTGAAGAGAAAGGAAACATCTCACTTGAAGAGATTTTGGACCTGTGCACCTTTTCAGATCTGTGATGGGGTGAGTTCAGAAGGGGGGGAAACGTGCACAATCAAGAATCTGACCCAAAGAGAATGTACACTTACTCAGAGCAGAACACAGATACATAAATGGCCACAGTCTCAAGTTTGTTTCCTCCCACCAGTCCCCTCATGATGCAGAACATTTTTACACCCACTGAAACTTGGTCAGATGTGCTGGAATTCAGATGAGGTTTAGCACTTATAACTAACTCAGGAAGGAAACCAATTTGATTTCTTTACATTGTTGAACATTTTCCTAAGAATTTGTGTAAATCTTCTGAAATACTTATCATGTGTTGTCACAAACACTATTGTTTGTGGCTGGAATCTGTCATTTCCATAGCATGTTAGAATGGTTTGCTTTTAGAATGATATATAGTCTCAAGTGTCAAGCACAAACCATAAAACAAAAAGCACAATTAACCCAGCAGGGAATAATTTTATATACACAAATTTTAATACGTAAATTTATGGGCTTGGGCTATTCTCTAGCTTAGCCTGATGGAGTTTTACATGCATTGAACAGCTAATACATTCTCCAGAAATAATAAGGGCAGCATTGAAAGCTGATGAAGGGGTTAAAGATCCCATGAAATGAGAATTATTCGTGAGTGACTGGTGATCTCATTCTCCACCCCTTCCAGTTGGGCGCTATACTTTACTGTGATACTGTTTTACATGGATGGACTCAAAATGTACCATGTCATTTTGTATTTTGCATCTCTAGCCATTGAGAATAATGCAAACATATTTGGCTGCAAGTGAGACTATTGTTTGTGCAGCGTCCATAGTGTGCAATTTGTGTATTAAATTTTGCAAGTCTTTATTCCCTGTCAGGTTCAGTGTGCTTTTTTGTTTTATGGTTTTTGCTTTTAGAATGAGTCTTCTTGCAGGGAAACCTCATTTCACACTTTAACCAATTTTGGCAATTTCCTCAGAGTGTGATCAAGTGGCTTCTTCCCCTTGGTCTTTTGGCATCCCTTATCTTCCCCATTTTCTATTTTATGATGTGATTTGAGGGCCTAAACAACTATTAGGTGTGCTGGGGCAATACCACTGGCCTGGAGCTCACTTTCCCTCATGCTGCTACCACTCCAGCATCTGGGGAGAGTTCCTCCAAGGCAGATACCGTAGACTGCTCTCCTGCTTTAAATCTCCTGACCTGCCTCCCTCAACCAAGTAAGCCACACAGGGGCTGTGTCTTCCACTAGCTCTTCATAGACCCCACCAAAAATCCAGAGATTGATTGCCAGGTTAGGGCCTTAGCACCTATGCCAGTGTTGGCGAACCTTTTCGAAACTGAGTGCCCAAATTGCAACCCAAAACCCACTTATTTATCGCAAAGTGCCAACATGGCAATTTAACCTGAATACTGAGGTTTTAGTTTAGAAAAAATGGTTGGCTCCGAGGCATGCATTACTCAGGAGTAAGCTTGGTGGTAGTTGTTAGCTTTGCTTTGAAGCAACCGTGCAACTCATCGAACGGGTGAATCACGACCCTAGGAGGGTTTACTCAGAAGCAAGCCAGATTGCCAGCAACTGAGCTTACTCCCATGTAAAGGATCACACTTTAGTTCTTTGCGTGAGAATCAGTGGGGTTTAACAGCACTTAACAGGGTTATCTACACTGATTCCCCAAAACTAGGTCTTAGGTTTAATGCTAATAATCGAGCCCAGTGGCCCAGGCCAGTCTAGATGTGTGTGTGTGTGGGGGGGGCGATTTCCCCCCCACATGATGAACTCTGTTTGCGCGTGCCCACAGAGAAGGCTCTGAGTGATACTTCTGGCACCCGTGCCATAGGTTCGCCACCACTGAGCTATGCCAAAGTAGTAGCATCCTGCCTGTAGATGGGCCAGATAAATGGGACATCTGAAACCAAAAGGAGAGGTGGCTTTTATCCCGCTTCACTTTCTTCTTCTAAGCATGCTAAATTTGTATAATTGAGGTCTTGTCTGAACCACCATAAGTTAAAAGTGGTTTCCTAGAACACACATACATCCTTACCCTGATTTAGCCTTAAAATATTATAGTAACAACAGAAAACTGGGAAATAGTTAAATTTTCTCCCTGTTCTTATATTTTGCAATGATAGCATATTTTATATTTGAAGCCAAGTGATGTGCCTTAAACAGGCAGTAGAACAAATAGCTTTTTTACTTAATAAGATTCGACTTTCTTTACCTAAGAGGCCTAATTTCTAAGTACAGGTCTTTCTGGCATGCTGGGTAGCAAGCAGTCCAGGGTTAGAGTGACACCTAGTGCTGCTTAGTTATATATGTGAGTCATAGTTTTCTCATTGTGTTTATCTTTTGTAATGATGATGGCACGTGTCTTGTGATGACATGGTCTATAATAACATAGCAGATGGTAAGTGTCAGTCTGCCTTATGATATATTATAGTTAAGGGGCTCTGGTGACCGAGGAAGATTTAGATTGGAAATATTTGGTGGTGGTTCTGCTGAGGTTCAAAACCCAGTTGTAACAGAATGGGGGTTATGTCTGTCTTTGTAGAGAATTAATGCAACCATAGCAGTAACCTTGATCTTCATCACTTCAAAATCAGGACAACGTGTGAAGATGATGTGTATGAAGTTTCCTGTTTGGGCATTTGAATTGTCCAAGGCAAAGTCAAAACGTTACAGTAATAGAATAACTTTATGCCTTGGCACTAACAGATTAAGTCTTCCCTAAATGAGACCAAATGGGTGAACGTAATAAACATATCAACTAGCAATTCTTTCTCTCTTGAGATTTTCTTTGAGTTCTTAGGTTTTCATATCACCTGTCATATAGAAGTTATATAAAAAGAAAAATCTAATGTATGAGATTGGTAGAGTCTCTGCTTAATTAATGAAACTTTAACAGTGTCTTAGACAAATTCATGAAATTGTCCACTCCATATCTATTTCATAGAAGTTACCCCCTGCAGTGATGAAATGCTCTGCTTCTTTTATGAATTAGGCACAGACGTTGCCTTAGATTATGCAATTATTTGCCAGTTTCAGAAATTAAGTGGAAGATCTGCTTGGTTAATGAATGAGATGACACTTGCTTATTTGACAGATTAACCAGATGCGTTATATATATTTCTTCAATATTAATATTTTGCTTACATCAAGAATAATATCTTCCCATTAATTCAGCACAAAACCTAAATACTTGGGCTGTGAAATTGCCATTAATTAGGGTGCTACTTTAATAGGGTTTTTGTTTCAGACATTTAGATCTGTATGATGAAGTGTGTGATCCATAATTCTGGTACTATCTTTTTCTCAGAAGAAATATAAAAGGCAGCATCTCAGTGAAGTGTAAATGTGTTTGGCTTCTAGGGTACCATGAGGGCTGAGAGTCAATGCAGGTCATGGATTCCGTTGCTTTCTAAATAAATGATTGCAGCTATCTTTAAAGAAACCTTGTGTTGTTTTGATTCTGGATGCATTAGAGATCATCTTACCCTTTATGTTTATTAACACTCATCTAAATTATTCAGAGCTGTAATGGTCCTGAGATCTGATCCTCATGAAAGGCACCTGAATAGGTCTGGTCAGAATCTTGTCTGAACAATCAGCAGAAAACTCATATGTATTTTTTAATACTGGTATGAAAAATATTGGTTCATTGTCATGTCTGGGCTTGGTGATTCGGTAAATCTGAATCGAATATTTTGGGTAAGAGTCAAATAGAGCTGATGGACATTGGATCTATTTGGCTTTTCTGAGTTAAAAACACTCTAACCTGAAATCTACTGATAGTTTCTATCAGTTCTCAGGCCTAGTCATGACTTTAGTTCAGTCCTACGTGGAACAGTCCTACAGGCACAGGCTGGCCACAGAGAGCTGACTAGATGGCTTTCTCAAGTTGCAGAGCTATAGGAGCATTCCAGGTCTTTCTGGAGGAGAGAGTGGGCTTATTTCCCCACCCAGTCACGTGTTGGAGGAGAGGAGAGTGCTCCTTCCTCAGTTCTCTTTTTGCCACCATGGAGAGAGGACCAGCTGAGCACTTTTTCTTATCTCTGAATTTTCTTTTTCTCTTTCATCATTTTTGTTGAGATGGCATTATTCAAGAAATGTTCCACTGTAGAATGGAGGTGGCTTAAAATGATGAGCATAATGAATATCTTTTGTGCCTCAGTGAGACTCATGTCTCCAAGATGTATCCATCTTGTGCCTTTTTATTTCAAAGACCAGACATGAATGGACTTCAAGGCTTAAGGCTTTGTTGTGGGAAAAATCTCTCATTTCGGTGGATACTCCCACTGAGAAATCTTTAAAGAGGGCTCATATGATCTGCTCAGTCCCTTTGGCTCCAGATGAACTAAACCCTGACTTGGCTTTGATGGTCAAACAACCAACTTCTGATCCCTTGTTAAAAAGGCCAAAAAGAAGGTTAAGAATACATCTGTATCTGTTGTCTCCTCAGTGCCAATAGTCATCGCCAGCGTGTCCACAGTCTGATTCTCTGGTTTGTACACTGAAGGTCTCTTGATGTTGATTACTGTTGTCTCCTCAACATGAAGGCTCATCACCTATGCATCCTCAGTCTGATTCTCCCGTTTGTCAACTGGATGTCTTTTCTTGAAATTGATAATTGTCTACTTGATGTCAAGACTCTCCTGTTTGAACTTGATTATCCTCTTGATGGTGTCCGTCAGACTCTCTGCCTACATGGAGTCTTTGTTACAGCTGATGTTGGAATTGAGGAGCCTCTCAATATCAACATTGAACATCATTAACTCCTATAACTGACTCTGCCATTCCCAAGAGTTCGGAGTTCCTCCATCATCTGAAGATACCCTCTTCTTTTTTGGCAGACAATATTCTTCTTCAGAGGATAACGTTTTCAAAGTTTCCTTGCCTCCCTTGGATTGCAGAAAGTGATTTTGGCACCTCATTCCTCTTGTCAGCTGCAAGATTTACACTCTCACTCTTGCCAATCTTGATAAGCTTGCTGTTCAGGATGTATATGCCTCCATGTGCCCATTGGGACATGCCTCTTCAGCTCATATCTCTTCCTGTCAACCTCTGAAGATGACTGATAAACACTCTTCAAAGTCAAGACATGATAAGACTCCCTCATGACCATGTCTACATCATGATCTAATCTGCCCTCAACTTAGATGCAGAGTCTGAAGACAAGTCCATTCCTTCTCTTGAAGACAATGTCATTTATTTGGCTTCAGTCTCCCCAGTGGAGGATTTTTATACTCTGTTCAGAGCAACTAATCTGAATGGCAAAGGTCATTGATTCTGTTCAGTTGGATCTGAAGACTTCGAATCCAATAATGAGTGTGTTATATAGTACTTATAAAGGGCCAATTGCCTTCCCTTTAATCAAGAGTATTTGGGAGCAAGCTGGGATGCGAGGATTAGGGCAGGCTAGGCTATCTTGTAGCCAAGTTTCCACCAGAAAAGTATATAATTTTATAAAATAAAGCAGGAAGGGTCAGAATTCCAGTTCTATTACTGCCTGATTCCATGGTTACTGAGATTCCTCTCATGCTAAGGGTCTGGATCACATTCCTTCCTATGGATAAGGAGGGGAGGAAATTAGGCACTTTAGGTAGAAAAAGCATTTTCTGGTGCTCTTGGTCTTAGAGTATCCAATTTCACTGCTGTGATGGGATGTTATCAAATGTTCCTTTGGGACCAAATGGCACAATGGATTGATTCTTTATCAGGGGACAAAACGACTTTGTGCACAGTCTTGTTTGCTGAAGGATCCGGGCTGGATAAACAGCAGTTAAATGCTGTGAGACGTAGCACTGACAGTGCTAGCAGGGCCATGGCATCTCGAGTGGACTTCAGATGACATGCTTGGCTCAGAGCATCCTCTTTACCTCCTGATACTAGGGTTAAATTTGAAGGCCTTCCTTTTGAGGGGAAGACTGATGCTGTTCTATCTCCCAGATGGTGAAATTTGACCTGGTGATTTTGTTGTTTCCCAGCCGATCTGTAAGAATAAAAGTGTTGGCCCTCTCTCTGCAATATAGGTTGAAGTTTATTTCTCTCTTTCATTACACAAGTCTGTGCTGTTTTAAAAAAACATTTTAACCTTTCCTAGCAGTAGCTACTTCTGGGTTGTTTGTAGAGAATACACACTATATATGTCCATTATAACAAGAGTTAACAGTTTTAAAATCATAGCATTGTTTAGAAGATAGCCACCAGTTCCTTCATGTTCAGGGGAAAAAAGGATGTCAGGTGCTATAATGGGTTCATTTCCAAGGATAGTGTAATGTATGCACAGAGTTTTTTTTAATTCTAATACCCCAGTTCATTCCTTACTGATATTTCTCCAATATTTCCATGGTCGCAACATACACTTGAGTAGTTCATATTTCATCACTTATTCCAGTCTAATTCCTTATCTTAAGATTGTTAATACTGAGCTTGTTAGGAGAAGCAAACTTCTGTAGTGTGGCATTTTAAATTGCACAGCATTGTGACCCTGTTCGTACCTGGAATTGCTCAGGCAAAGTTTATTAGGTTTCTCATTATATTCCAATTTCTTTTGGTTGGAATTTGCTTATAAACATTACTGTAAAATGTGTATTGCAGGAGGTTTGATGTTACTTATAAAATAAAATCTGAAAACTGACATTTGAAATGAAGCATTTATGGAAGTTTTCAGTTTCATAAGAGGTAAGTGGGGAATCAAAGAAAATGGAAGTATATGTTTAAAATGATAGCAGTCATTCATGTTATATTGCTCATGATGAATGGCCAAAAGGATATCTGTTATTCCTCTTAGAGGAAAAAAAAGCTTAATCAAATGTTATCCTCCATTTTTCTGGAAATTGTTATCCAAAAAATCAATTTGCATTGAAATGGAAAAGTAGTTGGCAGGTCACTGGTGCCAGTGGTTTGAATGTAATAGAAATGACCCTTCTATCACTTACATTGTTTTACTGAAAGCTAGAGGAAATATGTATATCTTGAGTAGGAAGCTGCCAAGATCACTGAATAAATGAATATCCGTCACATTCAATGAAACCTGAAATGAAAGTTGCAATGTTGGAGGTAAATAAAATGTTTTGTAGTCATTCTTTAACATGGATGCTGGTTAGGTATTCCTAAAAAAAAAAAACTGAACTTTTTCTTCTAACATTTTAAATATGTTAAAAAAGTCTCAGTAATTTTTCTTTTACTGTTGGAGTTAACCCTGAAATTGAGGAGCTAGTTTCATTTTTTAGCCTTCACTATTTGTATTTTAATAACCCTATTATTATTATTATTAGTTATTGGCTCATTCCGCACAACACAAATAAAACATCTGGCTGATTTTTTTAAAAGAACCATTTTGGCTTTTGTCTCCTGCACAGCCCAAGATGTTTTTTTTTCCTGGCTGCCACCTGACCTTTTGCTGCGCTTGCCATTTTGTGCTGTTGCAGAGACTCTCTGTGAGCCCGTCATTTTAACTTGGCTCTTTATGTACTTTAAAAAGAAAAGAAAGTTGTTATTTGTTTATCTATCTACTCCAATTCCTTCTGCTGCCTGATTATACCACTCATTCCCATTGCTTCAATTGTGACTGATGCCACAGCGATAGAGGCCTCTGACACTGTGGTTCTGTCCTTTGGCAACAGTCTGCCTATTGCAACCAATAGGTCCTCAACAGCAGTGGTGATCGGGAAAGCTACGAATGGTTCTGAGTCAGCTGGCAAGAAACCAGCCAGATCCATTTAGATGTATGTCTTAGTGACCTGAAAGTAGACAAGAGCTGTCTGCTTAGCTTAGTGCAGCACAATTGAGGATTACTGTAATGGTGGTGAGTGCCCAGAAACGGATATCCTTCACGAATGCCTCAAAGCAGTGTGGAAGAGTTCTTCTCCGTCCCCCCTGAACTTTAGGCTTGGATGGAATAGTTTGTGCCAATAGAAATAGGTAGAAAGGGAAACTAGTTATATAAGCAGCAGTGATCTACCTCACCCATTTTCCTCAAAAAGCACCCAAAACAACAAGAACCTATGGAAGACTGGCCTAATGTCCTACTAAGACATCAAGGAAAGAATTCCATACTTCATCTGACTCTATGATCCTAGATCCAGCCAGCCACAGTATTTAAGGAGGCAGTATATGATCTTATAAGTGTCATAAATAAATACTCTGTTTTTTAAAAAACAACAACCATTTGCTGTTTAAGTGAATTATCAACATTACTTCATGCATGCATGTTTTTGCACACCCTCATAGGGTTAATTCTTCCTGCACCATTAACCTAAGTGGTATAACCATTCATCTCCTTGGGGGAGAGTCAATTCTACACCCTCTGTGTGAATACAACAGCAACCGTAAGGCAGAAGAACTGAAATTCTGCCACCACAGGCACTGCACAACTGCAATGTAGGACAGTGATGAGGCAAAGAGATTAAAGGTTCAGTTCACATGCTATCATAGTAATTGAACACAGCGTATTTGCCTGTCAACTGCATTCTTACAAAGTTCACAGTCTCTCTAGTGGTAACTTTTTCAGTTAATTAACAAGACAATCTGCCACTGGGTGTGGAACCTCTATTTGAATTGGCAGTGTAAAGTTTAATAGTCTTCTCCTACTATTATTAGTGCTGGAAAAATGTATATACAAGGGGGGATCTTTGGAGTTTTCTATTTCCAAAAGTAATAAATGTGGGGAAAGGGTTAAATAACCCCCCTACACACACACACACACGTGCGCACACACGCACAGAGTGATATTGTCAGAATAGGAGCCCTGTTCAACTGCAGTGCTCCTTTTAAAAATAATAGAAAAATCTGTTCCTGGATCACCCATCTGTTTTGGTCCTAAGACCTGAAAAGTATCTTTCATGAATTGCTAATTACCTTGGATTTATTACAGTAATGTTCTATCCTGCAAACTAAGCCTCTTTTAAGCCCTTCTTTATATGCTGTCCACAAGACATTTCTTTTTTCAGCTAGCGTATGCTACATAGTAAATCTTTTATATTGCTCAGTTTTAGTGCTTCTCTGGATATCTTTATGTCTTTATTTTATGGTGGTTTTATTATTTCATTGTAAGCAACTTTAGGCAGTTCTTGTTGGAAAAGTATTGGAGCAATATTATTATATCTTCTTCGTCTTACTACTTCGTTATGCCATTTCAGTTTGAAGAAATTATGTTTCTTTTCATAGTTTTGTTTCATTTTATATTACCCTTTTAGATATTATGTTTGTTAAAAAGAAGAAAAAGGTGATTGTCTTGAAAAACTAATTATTCTTGTTTTCTTTTTTTGTAGGTTAACTGAGCCTTCTGGATACTTAACAGATGGACCAATAAATTATAAATACAAAACTAAATGTACATGGTTAATTGAAGGATAGTAAGTATATTTTTGTGTTAAAAGCTACTCAAATCATATGCATATAGGATTGCCAACTGTAGGATGGGAAATACCTGCAGGTTTTGACTGTGGAGTCTGGGGGTGGTGAGGTTTGGGGAGAGCAGGGACCTCAGTAAGTTGTAATGGCATAGAGTTCACCTTCGAAAGCAGCCTTTTTGTCTGGGGGACTGATCTCTGTCATTGGAGATCAGTTGTTCTAGGAGATCTCCAGGTCTTACCTGGAGATTGGTGCCCTGAACGCATAGAGTGCTCTTATGCAAATTATACTCATTCTAGGTAACATTCCTGTTTCAATCTCACAGCGAATGCCCAAATAAGTAAGGTTTTTGCTTAACTTATTTAACAGAAATAACTCTTGGTCCAGAAGAATTTAATTAAATAACATGTTCAGCAGCATAAATCTGTCAGTCATTTTTTTGGATGTCAGATTTTTAACTGTTGCTAATAGAGATGTTGCACTTATAGTAAAATACTCCTATTATGAAATTGGCATATTCCGAGATAACATAATTTCATTTACAATAACTATTTGCTCCTTTCTGACAGCACAGATTTTATAATTCCTGCTGAGTGAATTTCTCTGTCTATAAATTGTGGATTAACTTTTCTTTGTATTTTAACAATGCACATTCTTTGTAGTTTTATGTGATGTAGTTTTTACTGTAAGCAACTATATATATGCAGTGGTGTCCTGATCCGGATGGCCCAGGCTAGCCCATTTCCATCATATCTCAGGATCAGTTATTATTTGGATGAGACACCACCAAGGACATCCAAGGTTACTGCAATGCAGAGAAAGGCAGTGGGAAATCACCTCTGAGCATCTCTTGCCTTGAAAACCCTACAGGGTTGCCATAAGTTGGCTGCAACTTGGTGGCACTTTCCGTCCATCATATACAGCGGAGCCAATGAAAAGCAAACTAAATTTCAAAAAAACCAAGGTCATAGCTATGCTCAAAAATAATTCTTGCCTTCAAATGATATATGGCTGTGCATATATTTGCATTTCATTAGAGCAGATGCTATTTCTGAACAGGCTGCTACTAATATGTTTGCTGTTTTCTTCTTTTCTTCTAGTCCAAATTCAGTTTTAAGGTTAAGATTTAATCATTTTGCCACAGAATGTAGTTGGGATCATATGTATGTTTATGATGGAGATTCAATATATGCACCTTTAATAGCTGTATTTAGGTAAGTACTTCAGTTTTAGCTGCTTTTATTGTAATGTAATAAAATAGTTATATTTGAATTGAAAGTAAGCATTAAAGCATTTAAATTTGCTATACTTATTCTGTTTTTTTCTTTCATTATCCATTTACCTATTTAAGACCATATTTTACCTAGCCCAAGTCCCCCCGCCTTTTTTTTTTTTTTTTACAGTCAAGAATACTAGTCCTTTTTATGATGGCTTTTAAAAGTCAGAATGGTCTTTGCATCTTATATGGTGTAAAATGCCCCTACTAAAATTAAAATATAAAGAGCTGATTTCCTTAGCACTTAATGCTCACATTAATTATGAGGTGAGTCTTCTTGACCTGAAATTATCTCAGTTAGACTTGAAATGTATTTTTTTTTTGTCATTTTCGCCCTCTTCTGACCAGCAGTCGTCAGACTGTGTAGCCAAGGATGACATCCACGGTGTATAAATGCTCAAGTGATTCCTTTAACCTGTCACTGAATTTTAATAAAATTGTTCTGATTACTGAACTTGAACTTTTTGTAAATGGGAATGTGATTTTCAGACATCACCTTGCCGTCAGCCCAGCAATCCAGTCCTCATCATAACATAATATACCCAAAGGATAGAGCCATGCAGCATATACATGTTTCCATTACCAAAGCAAACGTATGAGGGTTGCAGAAAAAAGGCTTCACTGTTGGAGAGAATATTGTTAATATAGAACAATTTTTTAAAAAAACAGTTGCCACCATAGGCAACAATCATTCTTTCAGGAGGTCATGAAGAAAATGTGTATCAACTTGGCATCCAGGAACAGTTTTAAAAACACTGAGTAGGATCTTGCTATGTTTTCTTTTGTGCATGCAAGAGGAGCTCCCCCCCTCGCCTATTTTGCAAAAATGTTGTTTTGGTCACGTATTGTGGACCTGGATGCATAGAAATCCATGGGGAGGGATCTGAAATTAGGAAGGGAATGCATCTCTGCCACTTGCAAAATGCATCTCTGCCACTTGCAGAAAAGCTGATACTGTGTTTTCCCGAAAATAAGACAGTGTCTTATATTAATTTTTGCTCCCAAAGATGCGCTATGTCTTATTTTCAGGGGATGTCTTATTTTTCCGCTCCACAGCTGCATGCTCTGGTGTTCTGTTCGACGGGCATGCTTCCGAACAAAACTTTGCTACTTCTTACTTTCGGGGAATACTTTATATTTAGCACTTCAGCAAAACTTCTACTACGTCTTATTTTCAGGGGATGTCTAATTTTCGGGGAAACAGGGTAGGATGCAGCTCCATGACCTTTGCAATATCTTACCTTAACTTACACTGTTGTTTCCAAGTGACGATGCTAGAAATGTACATGAACAATAATATCAGAAGTTCAGAGCTCTTGATTAAAGCCAGATCATTTCCCCCTAACTTAAGGTGACCAGATGGGCGAGTAGGCAGGTGCGCGCAGCCGCAGGAGCGCATGGCCTTCTGGGGTGCTCCCGTTTCCCGCCCTGTCACAGGGCGGGAAATGGGAGCGCCCCAGAAGGCCGTGCGCTCCTGCGGCCGCGCGTGGGGGAGGCTGCCGCACTGCCTTGCACCCCAGAAGGCAGTGCGGCAGCCTTTCAAAAACCGGGACACTTGAAAAAACCCGCAGGACGCGGGACAAATTGTTTTAAGGCGGGACTGTCCCGCCAAAAGTGGGACATCTGCTCAGCCTACCCTAACTGTTAACTGATACCACTTGTTGATCCAATTACCATTTGAGTTATAGAAAATTTGCCTAGCACTAATTACTACTTTTTAACATTTCCAGTCTAATCTTAAATACACAGTGAAGACTACAGGTTCATATCCTTGAAAAATGTTGTTTCTTCTATTTCACTTCTCTCAATACATCCTTGGACTAAGTTATTTTTACATGTTAAACTGTTTACTTTATAAAGAAAGGAAATGTTTACAGTCTCAGTATCTTACAAAAATTGTGGCTTTTCTGAAGCTCGGTGGAATAATTGCTGGTGTGTTGGTGTAGAGGTGACTCACTGTTCCCTTGAATAATGCGCAGAATTAATTTTTTTAAATTGTATTGACTCCCTGTTCAACCTCACAAGGCAGAAATTTCTAGGAACAGTAACAGAAATGTCTGGGAACACTGTAGAACATGTAGCCAAATCTGCTAACAGTGTTTTTGTTATAAAATAGGAAATCTGACTGTTCTCCATATACTTAATCACAGTTCAATACCATCCAATATAGGCAGACCTGTAAACATTGTATGTACTACAAAATTATACCATAGATAGTAGATTATTAAAAGATCAGAGCTACCACCAGTTTTGTACTCTCATTTGTTGGACTTGTTAAAAACTGCTAGAGTTTTTATATCTTTCACTGATATTTAGATCCCTCTCCTGAGTGATAAAAGTTCCAAGATTTGTAGCAGACTTTAATACATTTGGATTTATTTTGTGTATTACATTAGCCCCAATTCTGATTGTACAGATTGCAGCTTCCCGTGTTAATATTTCAGTTGTTTCCTGAATTTTAAAAATAATTTTTGCTTTTCTATATTACTTAATTTATCATTTAGCTATGTATATGCCAAGTAAAAAAAAATTCTCATGTAAATCTGAAGACCAGACAGTACTGTTTTTGAGCAATTATCTGCTACTATTCCTGTCTTGTTCAGAAATGTGAGCACCCATGCACCAAAACATGAGGGCAAATAAAAAAAGTTCCAAAATTATTAAATAAAAAGTGTTATTTTTTTTTAACAAACATCAGTTTCGGGGTTTTGATGATACATAAAAGATCCTAATTTTAAGAACAGAAAGAATAAATTTAACTACAGAGGATGTAACTTCCTTATTGCTAGCAGCCAAGACAAATAAAAGGTGAAAATCACACGAACAGACAGGAAACTTAGCAAGAAGAGGAGTTATAAAGCAAGTCCTTTGAGAGGAATATAAACTCCAGAAAGAGACAAAAATAAGTTAATGATTAAATGTCTGCTCTTCCACATGGACAGATCTCTGGACTAGAGGGAGTCCAGTACAATGGCCCACTGTATCTGCCAAAGGTGGTGCATTTACCCAGGCTTAAAAGAAAAACTGATGATATGCTGGAGCTGTAAGAAAGTTAAAATATTGCTGCTGGACAGGAAATAAATGGCTTGGAAAGCTTTTAGCATCCTGGTTAATTCTATCCTAATCATACTTCCTTAACAGTTCAAAATGTTCTGCCTAACACTAGTGATATCCGAAGAAGAGGATAGTAAAGCTATTCCAGTGCTTCTTAACTTTGCTCCAGGATGGCTTGTGGGAATGCTATTGTGGCCATTGTAGTAAAATAGGTAGTGAGTCATGATCTTAAAAAACCAAACGAAGCAAAAGTCTAAATTTAATTGCAGCAGTCAAAGACTTCAATGAAATGTAACTACAGCCTGCTTCCAAATGATAAAATTCAAACTCTAGCTCATAATGTATGTATGTATTTATTTATTATAGGATTTATAAGCCGCCTCACCCCCGAAGGGCTTGAGGCGGCTCACAGAATAGCTGCACATTAAACAACAATCAGCAAAACTTATCAAACACACGAGTGCAGCTTAATTCATTAAAACTTATAACTTAAAACTTTAAAACTTAAATAACAGTTACAGTTACATACTGGTTAAAACAAGCAAGCGCCCGATCTACAGGCCAGCGGAGGGAGGGGATAGGTAGGACCCAAGATGGAAACCAGGGCCCGGCCAGATGGAAAAGTGGCAGCTTCAGTGGGGGGTGATAAAACCGCGGCCAGCCCCCCCCCCAGGCCCTGTGGAATAGCTCAGTCTTACAGGCCTCATGGGCGGAACTCACTCAAGCTGTCCCAAGCGAGGGTCCCTGGACAGCTGGAAGGAGTAGTGAGCATTCCCAACCAGGCAGGGGCCAGGGTCAGAAAGGCCCTGGCCCACGAGTCAAGTTGCCAGCCGCACCTACATCGCGATAGGGCCAGGGATTCTCCAGCAGCTCTGCCGCACTGAACGCGACTTGGCCGGTCTGTTTGGGACACAAGGGGGTGATGCTTTGAGTCCCCGCAGAGTATGAGGGCCCCATGCCGCTGTGAAGGCCTATAAAGGAGTCATCACCAACACCTTGAAAAACGATCCGAACTCTGGCACTGGGAGCCAGTGCAGGCAGCTTTCAGCACAGGGGTGATAGTGGATCCTGGAGTAACCACCAAAAGCCGGGCTGCCGCATTCTGGACCACCTTCAACTTCCGGATCAGTCGCAAGGGAAGGCCCACGTAGAGCGAGTTACAGTAATCCAACCTCGAGGTGACCGTCGCATGGATCACAGTGGCCAAGTCGGACTGGGAGAGATAGGGAGCCAGCCGCCGAGCCTGGCGGAGGTGAAAAAACGCAACCCCGGGTAACATGGGCCACCTGGCCCTCCATCGATAGTGAAGAGTCCAGGCGGACCCCCAGGCTGCAGGCCAAAGATACCGGGGCCAACTCAACCCCCTCCAAGACAGGCGGTTGAGTTGGCCCCGGTATCTTTGGATAAGAATTTGAAGCAGATCTTTGAAATGAAAAACCCTGTGTCATTCAGTATGCATGACTTGCTTTAATGAGTGCTGTTCTAGAATGTTCCCAGTTTTTTTCTGAACATTCACCTGATTATTCAGATTTATTATTGTTATTGTTATTATCCAGATCTGTTACTGTTATGTTATTGGTATTATGAAGCTCCCATGTCATTTTTTTGCAGTGGTTTTATAGTTCCTGATTGTTTAAATATGTTACTGTTTATTGTAGGTGTCATTGGTAATATGAAACCCACATCATTTTTTTTGCAGTGGTCTTATAGTTCCTGAAGTTCGTGGAAATGAAACTATTCCTGAAGTAGTTACTACATCTGGTTATGCATTACTACACTTTTTTAGTGATGCTGCTTATAATCTAACAGGATTTAATATTTTTTACTCGTAAGTAATTTTATCAGTCATGTTTTTGTTTACTGATCAGCAGAGATATAGTAAATTAAATTTGGAACTTAAAGTGTTTGAATATTTTATGTAAATTGGTATTTTCACAGAGAACATTAAACTCTCCTGAAGATTATGAAAAATGTTGTTTACAGGAGAAATGCAGCTTTCTCAAACTGATAACGGTTCTTTCAAGAAAAATAATAAGCATAAGTGCTCCGTTTCTTCCATTGTTTGTATATGCAGTTGTGGAATAATTCCTTGTGGGCTCTCTCTCATATTGGACTGACAGATTTAATATATCATGAACAAAATAGGTCAGTCCAATGTCTGTAGGAAACATTTATAGTCCTGTGATGAATTAAGACAAATACTTTTGAAATAGTAGCCTTACTTTAATATGCATATAACCACTTGATAAATACACTGTTCCAAGTTTTAATAATTTTACCAATACCCTTCTGATGCAGAGATTTTTGATACTTGAAAACTTATACTCTGAACAGCTTGTTGGTCTTGAAGGTGCTACTGGACTCAGATGTACCCTCCTAAACCAACATGTGTACCCTCCTAAAACCACTACCCTTCTTTCCTAAATTTCTGATTAGATGTTGGTTTACAGAAGAAACACAGCCTTTTCGAACTGCATTTTCCACATCAATTTATAGAGTAGTAGAATCAATCTGGCCCCTTCTGCATGGGTAAATATCCCGTGGTAGGGGTGGGATTTAACCTGGTTTGGGTGGGAACTTCGCATGGTTCCCGCCCCTAAACTGGGTGAATCCTGGGGAAAACTCCCATGCTATCTGTGATTCTTTTTGTTAAATCCGGCATGAAGGTGGGGCCGAGTGAACAGCCCTGGCAGGGAGCCAGGTTGACGGTGACTACACCGTCCCCTTTGCCCCCCCACCCCGCAGCTGCATGGCCACACAGACGCAGGGTGACTGACTGGTTGCAGCTGTGATGCTGGCTGGGCTGGGGAGAGGGTCCCCAGGCCCTGGGGAAGTAGGGCGTGGGAGGCAGCTGCAGCTCCATGCAGAGGCATGGCAGCAACCCACTGTGGTCCCATGGACCCCTGCTCTGGACCATGTGAATGGCCCAGGGCAGTTTCGGGGCCATGTATCCCGGCTACCTGCTGGGATATTTGGCCCGTGTGGAAACTGCCTCAATTTATATGCCTTTGTAAATTACCGCATGGTAAATAGACATCTGTATTCATCCCCAGTCTTGGTACAGCTTTGCTTCTTTTTCCAAACTGAAGGCATAGATTGCTCATTACTCTGTAGGATCCAGCCCTATAGCTGTAGCTATGTACTGGTTACTGGTGCTGCATAATGCCATGTGTTTTTCAAGGCTTCTTAAAACATTCTGAATGTTATCCATGGAAGACTATGTAAGACAAAACAGTAAAGGTGCATGTGCTGTACATGAATACATGAAGCTGCCTTATACTGTTTTGTGCAGAATCAGACTCTTGGTACATCAAAGTCAGTACTGTCTACTCAGACTGTCCATAGCTTTCTAGAGTCTCAGGCTGAGGTCTTTCACATCACCTGTCACCTGGACCTTTTAGCTGGAGATGCCAGGAATTGAACCTGGGACCTTCTGCGAGCCAAGCAGATGATCTATCACTGAGGCATAGCCTCCCACCACCCCTTCATTTTTTTGTAGATCACACTCATTAGTTTTCTCTCTGTGAAATGTAATTTATTTATTTAAGTATTTATACCATACATTCTCTCCATTTGGGAACTCAAAGAAGCTTAAATTCAAAGAACAACGTAAAGGCATATATGTTCTAATTTCGTGGTCTGTTGCAGTCTACAGAAGTCCAGCTTACTTAGTACCTGGGCATCAAGACTCTCTTTCTATTGCCAGACTATTCCCTCTTTCTATTGCCAGACTACATCCCTGTAAGTATCCCAGGTCATCTTCAGCTGGCAAAAAGATGCTCCCAGTCTTGCTTCCAAGCTAGAAAAGCCCCTGGCCAGGCTAAGTACCTGTAAAATTTCAAAGTGCAGCAAAACTGGTATCATCTTTGTGCATTTAGGAACAGAAATATATATTTCAGCAGCCCATGGTTATTTTCGTGCATGCAGAGGCCTCTGTAGTCTTAATTATGTATCACTAAAGTAATGCATACGAGGGTGAAAATATGAAAGCAACGTCAAAGAACAATCCTTGAATGTTACTGGGTTTCCAGTTCTGACTTTGCGATTGAATGGCTCATTAGAGGTTAGTATTTGACCTAAGTGACAAGAAATTTGCAGTAAGTTGTCTAAGCATTGCTGTCTTAAGATATTGCTATCTTCTGACTGATAACATAAGGAAGAGTCTCTTAAAATAAATGATGATTATCTGCATGTTGATATGGTTTATCTCCCCCTCCCATCTTGATTATTACAGAATTAATTCGTGTCCCAATAATTGCTCAGGACATGGAAAGTGCACAACTAGCAACTCTATTCCAAGCAGGGTATATTGTGAATGTGACAAGTACTGGAAGGGAGAAGCCTGTGATATTCCTTACTGTAAAGCTAACTGTGGGAGTCCTGATCATGGCTACTGTGATTTGACGGGAGAAAAACTGTGTGTGTGCAATGACAGTTGGCAAGGTGAGTTGGCAAAGTATTTCCTGGCAGTCTATTTTGTATTTCAGTGCCTTTAAAATTACTATTGCTTCTTGAAGTTCCAGATGGATCAGTCTAGAAAAATGAAAAGATAAATGGTATAATACTTGGTAGCTCAAGCAGTCCAACTACTTTTGAGTTGGAGGTTCTGATGTGTTTTAAGTAGCACCTGTGCAATGCATGAAATTTCTGTTTCTATTGTCTAATGTCCCTTCATTTCATAAAATGCTCTGATGGTCTTAACATATTTTTTTTCTTTTCGGATGTTGCTCCTTGAGCCTATTTCCCCAACACAGAACATTGTCTTATTTGGAATAAGACCTTGAGCATATTGCTCTAAAACACTGATATGGCTTAGCCAAAATATCCTGGACTGTTGCAACCCTGTTCCAGTGACTGGAACTCCTGCTTCTGTTTTCTGGTGACCACTGGAAAAGCCAGGGAATGTTATGGTATTGCAGCAGTGAAAGCATCAGGCTGAATGTCTGGGCCTACTAAGCACCCCATGTTAGTTTCAGTTGGGGTACCATGTTGTGAGGAGAAATGGGAGACTCAGGTTGTAGGGAAACTACTCTTCAATTTCAATTAATTTTTATACTGAATTAGATATTTGTTTATATCTTCAGCAAATATTTTCATGCAAAAACATAGTTGTTTCATTTTTTGCAATTCTTTAAGTTTCTTTTAGGTAACAAAGATATTAAAACCCGCTCAAATCTGCTTTGTCTGTAAAGGAAGTATCTAATTTTTGTGACAATAGAGAATTGTTTGAAAATGTGAGCCAGCAGTTTTTCTCAGATTCAACCAATCTATCTTTAACTATTGTCTTTTGCAACTTATTCTGGTTAAAAAAAAAGTTTATGATGCAAAACAGGCTGGTCCATGCAACGTGGCCTGTAGTGGAGAGAAAACTGCCGGTAACTTCTGGAAATTAGTTCCTTTTCAAGAGGGGTCACAGATGGTTTTTGGAAAGGGCACTAAGCAGTATAGAGCAGTGGCGGGGGGAGGGGGGAAATGGCGCCTGGGGCCCGCCCCCCCACTTAGTTCAGTTGGCTAAAAAACCAGCCTGGTTGGGCTGTCGGCTGAGCTAAGGTAAGTGTGTGTGTGTGTGTGTGGCCTTCTGGGGCCCCATTCTTCTGTATCCCCCGACCCCACTTCCCTTAGTTCAGCTGGCTGAAAAAGCAGCCTGACTGTGTTGCCGCCCAGCCATGTGGCCCGGCCCTGCCAGGCTGCTCTGGGCTATGGGGCTTGGCTGGTTGGGCGGGGCCAGGCAGGGACACCCAGCAGCGACTTCTGCCAGACCTGGTGAGGCGGGATGAGGGGGGAAAGGGGGAGGGGTGTGGGGGCAGTTTTTCACCCCTTACGTGACCCCAACGATGTGTGCCCCTCGCTCCATGGTAGCTACACGACTGGTATAAAGAGAAAGGAATAGTATGTTAAAAGATGAGGAAAAGAAAGCACGCCCTAAGACTAGGAAGAGCGCCAAATAGCAAGGAGTAGAGGAAGGGATAAAGCAGAGCAGAAAAGAGATTGATGGGAAATAGCTAGAAGTATAGACTGGGAAGTGGAATAAAAGAGGACAAAATGCTTCTGTCTATAAATTGCTGTGACGGGTACGCAGATGATTAGAAAGTGAATTGTCTCTTGACAGACAGGTAGATTATGTGTGAGGATGTAGTTCATTTTTAATATGTAACTCCTTTTGCAGGATTATTTTTAAAAGATTTTTAACATAGTACTATGCTTCTTACTGAAAGATTTACATCCAATGAATGTTTTTCATGGTTTATTTTTCAGTTTTGCTACTAACAGATAAAAGGGAATAACATGACACACACTACAAAAAGAATTTAGATAGCAGTTCCATTCATTCTGTGCTTGGATAAATTGTTAAATGGTTACAAAAACTGTACAGTTTGAGGTATAAAGTGAGTAGAAGGTAGTATAGTGGTCTTTCTGAGCAACTGTGACATCTAGTGGATAGTTTGGAATGAACATTCTGAATCAAGGTTATGAATGACAAGATAATCAATCTAAAAAGTCCTGTTATTAATATTGTACCTGATAGTTGATTCTGTATCATAGTACTGTCCATTTCAGTGCATAGGTCTTCAGCAGTTCTAAGATACTTGTTCATGGTCTGTAACATGGATCAGAATTAACATTCCATACCTAAGGGAATACTGAAAGATAAGGAACAGCTTTTGGTTGTTCAGCCACACTTACATTTCTGACAACAATCTTGTTGGTCTGGTAGCAGAAAAGGATGATGCAAAGAAAAGGATGATGCAACTGGATGCCCTTCAATCATTTTTGAGACTTAAAATGATAGTCAAAATGAAAAGTGTTATATGTATATGTACAATGTTATGTGGTTACAATCAAGAGAGTATATACAGGAACCATCTGCCATTTGTATTTTATCCATCAAGAATGGGTTTTCTTCCTAAAAGACTATAGTACTCTTAATATTAAGTACTGTATATACTCAAGTATAAGCCGACTTTTTCAGCACATTATTTATTTATTTATTTACTTACTTACTTACTTACTTACTTACTTACTTACTGATTGATTGATTGATTGATTGAACTTTTATACTACCCCATCCCCAAGGGGCTCTGGGCGGTGTAATGCTGAAAAAGCCCCCCCTCGGTTTATACTCGAGTATATACGGTAATTCCAAGATGGCCACCAGAGCTGGGGCTGCTTTGGGGATCTGGTAAGCATGTTGCTGCTTTTTTTTCTAACTCACCAAAGAGCCGTAAAGACAAGATGTAAGGACAGCCTGCATAGCATTACAACTAGGTTGTGTGTGTGTGTGTTAAAAGAAACCGAGGCATTTCTCTCCTAAGGGTTATTGGTGCATTGCATTCTAGATGAATACAGTTCTTCATACAGTAGTTTACTGCCAAATACTGATGTTGCTGAAGACAAAGACTTTCTTTGGAGCAAAGTTTAGGCTGGTATGGCTATGAATCCCAGAATTATTCTACATTTGGAGGAAAACAGTGGTTCATTTGTGTTCCTAGAGTGCTGGAAAGCTGCTCATCCCCAATGCAAACTCTGTTAAGCAACTCTATCTCATCTTGCTCCCAAATCTTCTATTTTTAGCTGCTACTGAGTCAAGTTCGAAGGCTTATACTCAAGTCAATAAGTTTCCTAGTTTTTTGTGGTAAAATTAGGTGTTTCAGCTTATATTCGGGTCATCTTATACTCGAGTATATACGGTACTTGAATCTTTCAGATATTTAAATAAGATGACTTTGTGACTTAAAAAGCTATAAAATATGTCTCTTCAACCACATTGATGACAGCTAATTTAGGTTCAAAGGCTGTCAAGCTAAATTAGATTCTGTGTACCTAATGAAATTCATCGATGCTCATCTTTGGCATATCAAAAGCCACATGAGAGAGCTTTTGTTGAAGCCAGCAATGGTGCCAAAAGAGATGGCAGTCTCTGAGCAATATCAGATCTCTTCTGTGTTTTGTCACTTAGCAGCAATTTGGAATCCATTATGGAAGTGTTTGTGTTAGGTAGGATCCAGGTATTTGTAGTGCTTTCTTGCTTTGCATCTGAACTATATATGAGAACTCAAATGTTGAATAGAAATCATAGAAAAATTAGAGTTGGAAGAGACCCTCAGGGCCATCTACTCCAAATCTTTGCACAATGCAGGAAATTCACAACTATGCCTTCCCTTACTTCCCCAGTGACCCCTGCTCTATGCCCAAAGGAAGTTAGCCCACTCCCCCAAACAAACAGGATACCTGCCAATCGAGCCTAGAGGAAATTTGCTTCCTGACCCCAAAGTACAATAAGCATTACCCTGGGCATGTAAGAAAGGGCCATGAGAAATAAGCATTGGGGCAACCCTTTCTCTCATGGTCTGTCTAAGTTCATAGAATCGCCATTGCCGTCAGATGTTCATCTAGCCCAGGGGTTGGCAACCTTTAGCACCAAAGAGCCTCCCCAAGCCTTGCCTTGAGCCAAGCGGGTGGGATAGACAGTGGCGGTGATGCCAACGACGGCAAGTTGCCCTTGGAATGTGGCAAGTGCACCTCCTTCCTTCCTTCCTTCCTTCCTTCCTTCCTTCCTTCCTTCCTTCCTTCCTTCCTTCCTTCCTTCCTTCCTTCCTTCCTTCCTTCCTTCCTTCCTTCCTTCCTTCCTTCCTTCCTTCCTTCCTTCCTTCCTTCCTTCCTTCCTTCCTTCCTTCCTTCCTTCCTTCCTTCCTTCCTTCCTTCTCCTCCTCCTCCCTCCCTCCCTCCCTCCCTCCCTCTGGCGTCCTTTCCTCTCCTTCCCAGGCGCCAGACGCCTAAGGAAGGAGGGGGCGGGGAAGGAGGCGTGCTCACCGTGTCCCAAGTGCAACTTGCCGTCATTGGCATTGCTGCTGCGGAGCCGCAGTACGAGGACAAAAGAGACGCACATGGCTCCAGAGATGCGGGTTGCTGACCCCTGATCTAGCCTTTGCTTAAAACCTCCAAAGGAGGCCACCCGCTCCTGAAGAAGCTTGTTCCACTGAGGAACTACTCTGTCAGGACGTTCCTCCTAATGTTTAGCTAAAAACTCTTTTGATTTACTTTCAACCTATTGATTCTGGTCTGATTTTCTGGGGCAACAGAAAACAACTCTGCACAATCCTTTCTACGACAGCCCTTCAAGTACTTGCAGATAGTTATCATATCACCTCTTCGTAATTGCCTATCCCGGCTAAATATACTTATCTCCTACCCATCCTCATACAGCTTGGTCTCCAGACCCCTCACTATTTTTGTTGCCTTCCATTTTGTTGACATAACCCTCATGATGTGGACAGTGCAATTATACTAGTTATACTAGCTATATTTGTTCTGTTTTTGTTAAGTATAAACCAAATAGTCTGTGGTATTTTATTGAACTACGTTTTCTTGAAATTATGTTATGGGCAACCCAATCCAGAAGGGGAGGGGGCAGAATGGGCTGTGGAAAGGACGTGAACCATGCAGACATGTTTGCTCACCCCAATAAGTGGCAGAAGTGCCACTCAAGCCAGCAAAGAGGGCAAACATGGTGGTTGGCCACTGCACAGCCCTGCGACACTGACCCCTCAGAAGAGGCTTCTGCCCTGAAGCTGCACCGGCCTAAACAGGGATGCCACAGCAGCTGGAGGCATGCTAGGTGCATTCCCAGGGTGGAGCCTACCTTAGTCAGCTTTCATAGATGTTCATCCTGGGAACACCCCCGCCACAGACCAATGAGTTATGCCATGATAACACATGGCATAAGTCATTGTCTTCTATGGAGCATTCTGGGCGGCAGCAGGGGGTTTTGCCGCCTTTGCTGTGCTGTCTCCGGCCACTGCAGAGCATCCCTCCATCTGGATTGTGCTATGAATCTCTTATGTGTATGTTAATAATGAGCTTATATGTAGGTTTATATGCTGTTTTAGAGCTCTTTCTGTAGTTTCTGAGAGATACAAGATGAAAATATCTTTTATAACAGTATTTTCCCAGAAATAATTGTACAGAGATCTGATAGCTTTAATCCTCTTAAAGAAAACCTCACAAGCAAAACAGTTTTAGCTAGCCACAACAATTCTATGAATGTGTGAAGCAACCAAAAGGGCTGTAAAAGTCAAGTTCCCTGAAATTGGTATCTGTCATCCTTCCCTCAGTTGAATTTCAAAGACAGCAGCCTTGTTGCTCATGTCTGCCTCAACTATAAGTGGACATGGGCACATATTCAGTTCTAAGTGATGACATCTTGAAGGCAAGTGACATTTCCAGAAAAGAAGGAAAAAATTCATGTTTTTTTCACCCCCTTTTTTATACTTTTGTTGTTAATATGCTTTCCCCCTTACCACTTATGCTCCTTCTGGCCCGTATTAATTTCTCAGTACTTGAAAAGGAACAATGATTGCAGCACTGAAATTGCTTGTCCAAGAACATAATTTCTACATTGGTTAGGAAGGGGAAAGTATATCCAAATAGCTTCTGGCAATCCCATTTAGATTGACTGTCCCAAGTATATTAATCTGACTTCTGAGGTAGCTTCTAAGCAACTCCAATAGCATGTCCTGCTAATGCCTAGGATAACAAGTTGTTACTTTCTTAGAACAACAAATACACTTGCAGTGGAAACAAGATTTAGGATCCAAAGAGGGACTTCAGGCATATCCACAAGTTTGAGATGGCAAGTGGTAATTTTGACTTGTTTTCTTCCATAGAAAATTCCTAAACCACTTCACAGATTTTTCTTCAATCTTTCTTCAGTTATATGTCACCAGGAGAAAACACACAAGCCCACAATCCATTGGGGTTTACAGTTGTACTGCTTGATACCTTCATGAATCCTGTAATGAACACATATGGTGCAGCCATGAAGGAGTTCATTTTGTCAGTGCATCTTTTGGAACAGGAATCTGCTTCATTTTTGTTCCAGTGTGGCCAGCCACCAAGGGAGATATCACCCTTAAGGGAGGTGCAGGCATACCTTATTAATCAGTAGATAACAGCAAGTACACTTAGAGTGAAACCAAATGTATTATGGATAGAAGTGCCATCATCTGAAATATACAGATGCACAGCCTTCAGGAAATTAAGAGCCAATCTTGACTAACTAGTAAACATACCAGTATCAAATGTTACGTATTTAATGATATTATTTATTTATGTTTCTTTGTTTGTCTTGTATACCAAGGGGTGGTTCACAAAGTACAAAACGCATTTAGAAATGGGCCCATGGGTTCATAGACATGAAAGGACCATCCTGAGATTGCTGCTTCAGTGGGGACAAAACTTTTGAGTTCCATATTCTTAGAAGTTAACTGCTGTGGTACATCAGTAGTTTCTTGAGGTCAACCAACACACATTACAGAGGCTCTCAGAAGAACAGTTTGTGTCTAGGAACTCTCCTCATAGAACCAAATTGGATAGTATTTAGTGCTAACCACTGTGTGCAGCAGCAGATATGAAATGATAGTGAACACATTCAGAGTGAAAAGAAATTTCCTGTGTCTGAGCTGTCAGTCATATCTTGCACAGTTGTTGTGAACTCTCTCTCGATTTAGTCATATTTTAAGGTTGCAAATTTGATGTTTTGAATCCAGTAAACCTTTCTCATTCAGAACATCTTAGTTTTCTTAGAATAAATTGTGAAATGCAGTACTTTCCAGGTGTTTTTAATAGTTGCTATATGTGGAATGCCTGCTTGTCTATTGTATAATTAAATTTATCAGATATTTTGAAAGCAAAAATTCATATGCTAACAATTATATTGATTATCTTCGTAAATCCCAGACTGCATTAGAACTATTGTATTTAAATAAGAAGATTAAATATGTTGGGGTGGGGGAGCTGATTAAAGTTTCAGGATTTTTTTTTACTAAGTTTACCACTTGGTGTCACTGTTCTTCACAAAATATCTCTTCATAACCTAATACAAAAAGGTATACAGCTAATGTTTAACTTATATGAAATGTAAAGGTACAAGTCCAATGTAATATCAGAAGCCAGGATCTGATCAGAATGCAAAAAAATCTCAGTTTGCCTTTAGGAAAATTAGTGCTAACATTGATTAATTTTTAAGTATGAGTAAGCCAGGAGCTGCTTGTGGACTGCAGAAATTTTTAACACAGCATAAACATTAACATGACATGTTAAATGATGCAGGAATTACATAGTAGGAGCACGCTTACAGCAACAGACAGTGCTATACACAAATAGTACAGTCCACAGTCCCAAATTAACATCCTTAGTATCTGTTTTTGCCTTCAAAAGCCTCAACATGATAGTATGATCTTCTGTATCAAGGGTTGCACATAAATCTAGTAGGAGCAACAGAGGCATGGCCTTTGTCTACCTGCAAATGGAAGTCATATACTAAAGTCAACAGAGCAATCTCCATCCTACAGCCTGACCTAAAGTCAGAATGAAAACAGTCCAGATTAAAGGAGTTGTCCAAGAACACTTTCTAGGGCTGTCTGAGTCACTTTGACTAGAAATAGCAGATTAGAGATTATGATATAAATGGCCACATTACTTTCTGTAGAGATAGTTTTTCGGGTAGCAGATGAATAACTGCCTCTGAGTAGGCAAGGGAAGTTAGTTATTGATTTACAATAGATAGTTAGAGTTTGTTGAATTGATCCTCATGTGATTTTAGCAGTTGGCATGGAAAAGGATCGAGGGCACGGGTAGTAACCTTCACAGATCCTGGGATCTTGTGAATGTCCATCAAAACGCCCATTAGAAACTGAGTCAAAATGGTCCATAAGTAAACCAGGTGAATATTAGATATTTCTTTTGAGTGACCTATGTGTGGCACCCTCGTCACTCACTCAGAGACCCTACCATGCTTCTCAAACTTTATCACATAGGTTTAGGGTTTCAGATAGGTCATTCAGTCACAATTCACAACCTTTCCCATCTCCCTTTAGAGGCAGAGAGAACCCTAACCCCTTCATTTGCTCTCTCCTCTTTCCCAGAGAAATCAACAGAATGGCCCAGTTCCCTTTCGTTATCCATCCATCCCTCACTCAAATACTGCACAGGGCGAAACCCAATACTTTTTTCCCTTATTCACTGCCACCAGGTAGTTGATTAAATTAACCTGGGCTAGTGGCATCTGGGGCACCAGATCCCTCACATCCCTCCCTTGTAAAAGCAATTGCTTCTGGGACAGGCAGAACTGGAACTGTCACACTATGGTACAACCAGCATCCAGACCAGAGTTTATTTGTGATATTTTATCAGCAAGAAACTTTTCACGAGTGTCACAGTTATGTTCTCTGTTCATAAGAAAATAAATGCTCAGATTTAGGAGTCTGCAGATGCTAAGCCAACTTGAACAATTGGGATGATAATGAACCACATGATGGAATAGTAGAAAAGTAATGCTTTTTGCTGCTGTCATCACTGCTTTATATGTCTTTATATGAGAGCAGCAGTGGTGTAGTGGTTAAGAGCAGGTGCACTCTAATCTGGGCGAACTGGGCTTGATTCCCCTCTCTGCTGCTTGAGCTTGTGGAAGCTTATCTGGGGAATTCAGATTAGCCTGTACACTCCCACACACGCCAGCTGGGTGACCTTGGGCTAGTCCAGGGGTCGGCAACCTGCAGCTCTCCAGATGTTCATGGACTACAATTCCCATTATCCCCTGCCAATTGGCCATGCTGGCAGGGGCTGATGGGATTTGTAGTCCATGAACATCTGGAGAGCTGCAAGTTGCAGATCCTGGGCTAGTCACAGTTCTTCTGAGCTCTCTCAGCCCCACCTACCTCACAGGGTGTTAGTTGTGAGGGGAGTAGCTAAAGGAGTTTGCAAGCCCCTTTGAGTCTCCTTACAGGAGAGAAAGGGGGGATATAAATCCAACTCTTCTTCTTCTTCTCCTCCTCTAATGGGCTATAAAGAATCAT
This sequence comes from Sphaerodactylus townsendi, assembly GCF_021028975.2. NCBI lineage: Eukaryota > Metazoa > Chordata > Lepidosauria > Squamata > Sphaerodactylidae > Sphaerodactylus > Sphaerodactylus townsendi. The sequence continues at coordinate 53,531,625 of NC_059432.1, read as the reverse complement.
CTGTCAGATTTAGTACTAGTTCTTTGCCAGCTAACTAGATGTTTCCTTTTTAAGATCACCCAGTCCTGTGATAAACTAAGAGGGTGGTTTCTGCTACATAGGAAGTAGAAGTCCATGAGGGGTAGCCTTGTTGATAATTTCAAGGAGCTTCACAAGGCTCAATAGAGCACATATTTGGAATCCTAAAAACTCCTAGAGTCTTCTGAGATCCAATAGAATCCATGTGCTCCATGGGTAGACTTTTCTAACTGAACCCCCTTTCCACCAGGATGTTGGGGTCACATTTACCCTCCCCTTAAGTAGGCAGTAATCAGACTATGGTTGAAACCAAAACACCAACTCTAAAACCAGACCTTTCCTCAAAGGTACATTCAAAAAATTAAGTTTTATGTTGGGACCTCTTTCGTGTGCTGGGTCCACCACAATTTGAGAGAAGCTGTAGGCCCGTGGTGGTGAACCTTTGGCACTCCAGATGTTATGGACTACAATTCCCATCAGCCCCTTCCAGCATGGCCAACTGGCCATGCTGGAAGGGGCTGATGGGAATTGTAGTCCATAACATCTGGAGTGCCAAAGGTTCGCCACCATGGCTGTAGGCAGTCAAAGAAGCTTTAAAATATTAGGGAAGTGCTGGTGACCTATCTTAAGAAAGAATGTTGAAGTCCCCCAGAAGAATCAATCTAGGTGTGCTCAGCACTGTGCTTGAAGTCACCTCCACCAACTCAAACTGGGTGCCTACCTCGGATCTAGGCAGCTGGTAAACAAGCAGTATGTCCAACCTATTCTTAGTCCCTACTGTAAACAAGCACAAACTTAGTCCCTAGTAAACAAGCACACACTCCAAATATTACCCTCCCCAGAATCTACCCCCCAAATCTGCAGGAATTTCCCAACTTAAAATTGGCAGCCCTATCCTGCAGACATACATTGTGCTTCTTAAAATAAATGCTCAAATTAGGGGTAGATACGTTATTAGTCTATTAGGAGCATTGAATTATATGTTAAAGGCAATTCAATAATAAGTAGTTTTAGGAGAGAATGCTGCTAGAACACGGCCATACAGCCCGGAAACCACACAGCACCCAAGTGATTCCGGCCGTGAAAGCCTTCGACAATACAGTTTTAGAGTAGCTCAGACATGTGTTTGTAAGTATGCTTAGAATTTAAGTATAGTATAATCACGGCTTATGTTATGAAATCCATTCGCATCTGCATTGAAGGAATTTCCTGGACCTTGCTGCTCTGGTAGCTAAAAACCCCCATTTTACATTCAGTTTTCTAAGCTGTTTTTAGCCTTTGCATGCAAGCCTTCAAGCTGAAGTGAGCTGTTTTTTAATCTACAGTGCTCTTCAAAGGAAGTGATAAAACTGACAAACCTGAGTTAGGAGAAGCACCTTCACTTCACAGGGGAAGCTGACGAAGGATTTGAGATCCCTTGTCAGTATCACCTCTGCCATGAAAGGACTTTTCGAAACAGTACAGAGTAGGAGAGAAACTTGCTACCGTTTTCCATTTTTGTGAACTAATTTGGTTTTTTACAAGATATTAATTCAAACACAATTCATTTTTTCTAAGTAGTGTTTGGTACGTCCACTCACCAATATTTGATTGAAATTGTATTTGAGTGAGCTAAATACGAGGTCTGTGTTACTTTTCTGCACTAGCAGAGCTACTGTACCCACATGTGAATTCAAATCTGGTGGATCACCATGGTGTTCCTAATTAATTAAATGATAATTCCCTTTTGACAAGGTTGATCTAGTTAATAATCTTATTTCATTTTTATGAATTCTTTTTCTTTCTTTTTTTGCATCTGGAATGGCTTTTTACTTTTGAAATATTAGTATATTAGCTGTTGTTTGAAGGACAGCCCTTAATAGTACTGTTGCAAGTATATTGAATAAATGTTGAGATTTTCTTTGTAAGATAGGAGGCAGATAAAAGGTTGGTTGGTGAATGGCTGAGAAGGAGAGAATAAGGCAGGTAAAAGAGAGGATATAGGAGGAAGGAAAGTGGAAATAGTGTGGGGAGGAGGATAAAGGGGAAAGTGAGGTGTCCCCCCTCAAGTCCTTGAGGGTTCCCTATCATGCAGGTGGGCCTGGCCAGGTGGCCAGCACTACACAACTAGACAACAGTTTTCCTAGGCAAAGGCTGTTGTGGGGGAAGGGGGACAGCTTAAGATACAGGGGCAGAGAAAGGTAGGTTGACTGTTGGGTGGGGTAGGGTCACAATGGGATGCTAGGAGAAGGGTATGGTGGGGATGCTCCCACCAGTGTTAATTATCTATTATCACTTATTACCGAGCTGGTGCTGATGTGTGTGGGTAATCTGTAGTTTAACACTTTAATAACTGTTCACAGTTGTATGTTTCTGTTTCTCAGTTCCTGGTATCTTTGAAAAGCATACCTCTGTAGCTTTACAGAACAAAAATAAGCATAGTGTTCTGCTTGTCCTGTTTGTACCAATAAGCTGAGCAGACAGATACCAGGTTTTCCTTAATTGTTTTGAAAATTGGTCTTTTATGTAAAAAATAAATAATTGTCGAAAATAAATAATTTACATAAATTAACATTTTGATAATTGCAAATGTTTTTGCTTTCCTTTTCATCTTTATGCCAAGAGAAGACTCTGAGTATAATTAAAGTTAATGGTAATACTATGTTTTGTGGTTTCACTGTGGTAATGAAGTAAATCCCCGTACTCACGTTAGTTGTGTAATGTAACGAGATTTCTTTTAGGCTTGAGCACCAATTAAAAATAACAATAAATTTTGGGTTCATGTTTTTTAAACCCAGAAATTATTGGTAAGGCTAGATAAAGCCAGTATCTCTCAGCTTTATTGTGGTATTTCTGGAAAATGTGGGTTAAAAAACCCAAACCCCACATTTTTCAGTTCTCCCCACCCTTGCCATTTCCCAAGACCTCGGGGGCTTGGGAAATGGTGAGGTGGAAAGCATTGCTCCTGGTGGTGGGGGGACAGATTCTGCATGTGGAGCTGAGCTTGCTCATTCCTGCATGCAGAATCAGGCCAATCCATCCTCCTCCAATGTCTTTCAAGCCCCAAGGGGCTTGAAGAGCATCAGAGTGGAATAGATCCTGTGTGCGAGGCTGAATTAGGTCAAAGGATCTATTGGAATTAGGCCAAAGGATCACCCCCCCCCCCAAATACAGTTCAAGCCCTGTGGGGCTTGAAAAACATTGTAGGGGTTAAATCATTCGTACAGGGCTGAGCTAGCTTGGAGGGACTACTTGATCTCCTCTCCACAAGACTTTTCAAGCCCTACAGGGCTTGAAGTGTCTTGAATGGGGATAGAGTCTGCGTGCGGGGCTGAGCTAGCTGAGCTCACGGAATCTTCCTGATCTTCCTCCCTCAAAGGCTTTTTAAGCCCCATGGCACTTGAAGGGTATTGGAGGTAGATAGAATCCTCCATATAGGGCTGAGCTTGGTCAGCACTGCCTGCAGAATCTGTCCCCAGCCCAGGGAACTGATTCCCCAATTCTGGAAATGAGTTGTACTTCTGGGGCATTCCCAGGTCCCACCTGGAGGCTGGCATCCCTATCCCATAACGATCTATTTCTCAGCTTTTAGACATTCTGAAAGGAAAAGGAGAAGACAAAATGTTGTTTCCATATTGCTTTCAAGATTATGTTTTGTGAATTATTTGTCAGCAGTGATTCCTAATTTGTCCTGGGGAAATCTACTTAACTGTAGCTATTTTCTTCCTTAAATCAGAAATATGCTACGTATTTGCAAATGTACAGTATTTTACAGTGTTTTCTACAAGTGCCTTAGGTCCAGTGGTTTCCTAGAATAAGAAGAAAACACATCGTCTGGCATAAGGAGTAAAGATTGATTTCTATCAGTTCATACCACCAGCAGCTCCTATCGCATTAAACCACATTTCATAGTGTCCAGGAGCAGCTTTTGGGGGGAAGCAGGAAACTGCAGATAGGAAGCAACAAAAAGCTCAGTTTCCAAGAAATGTTTAAGATCCAACTTCCAGCCATAGCTTCTAAGGAACACTGTTTAACTTTCCTTTTAGGACCAATACTAAAGTGTCAAAGTGGAAACTTTGAGAGTCAGAGTTTTCATATGTTTTTGAAATAAAAGGCAAATATACAAACACATATTCTCTTTATACACACCAGTAAGCTTTTTAATTTTATCAAAACAACAACAAAAACCTTTAAGCTTCTTATGTTTCTGTTCATAAAAGTACGTTGCTTTGTTGAACATAATATAGCTTTTTGCAGTGACAGACATTTAGGTGTATTTTCCCATTCAGCACTCTTTTATAGTAATTGCTATGTTTGATTGCTTTTAAAAATAATCTTTATGGCCACATCCAAAGGGTGGGAATCACTGGTCAGAAGCGGCATGGCCTTGCACTGGCATCTTTGCCCTCTCCACCAACATAAGGGGCACCCCCTTCTGTGGAGAGAGCAAAAACGCTGGTGTTCGGCTGCCCCTCAGCTCCATTGTGGTGAAACCTGGAAATGGTTGCTGCTGCAGAGTTATGCTGGCATCCAATTGGACACCAATACAGGTGTGGGCAGGGCAGTCCTGGGGTGGAGCCGATGTTAGTTGACTTCCATCTGGCCTTTAGGGACTATGGACCCTATTTAACCCTGTGGAAGTCTTTAGCAAGGGTGTTTTTAATTTAAGCTGCTTACCCGTGCTGCCTGAAAGGTCTATGGAGGCAGTGGGTTGGCAAGACAGCAGCACTGTCCCTGCCTGCCTTGGGCTTTGGATGGGGCTACCTGAGTTTCATCGAAACTGTTCAGTGCTTTATGATGTAATCTTCAAGTGACTTTTGTAGCTTTGTCTAGCAAATTATATAATGATATTCAGATATAATTTCTTTTTAAACAGGTCCTGATTGCTCTTTGAATGTTCCTTCCACGGAGTCATATTGGATACTACCCAATGTGAAGCCTTTTAGCCCATCTGTAGGTCGAGCTTCCCATAAGACAGTTCTACACGGAAAGTTTATGTGGGTGATTGGTGGATATGCATTTAATTACAGCACATTCCAGATGGTATTAAAGTAAGCAATATTATTTCTCCTTTGTAATATTGTTTTTGTATGTTTTTGTTATCTGATAAGTAGCATGCCTTTGTTGTCATACTACTTCTCCACAGTGAAAGCTTTAAAGAATGTTTCTTAAACTGTCTTTTTCCTGGCATAACTTAGTTCACTGCTTGATACTTAATTTTAGGAAGGTATTTTCTGCAGTGCAGTGTAAACCAATAGTGCAGTCTTATTCAGAATTACTCCAGTCTAAGCCAATTTAGGTCAATAGGGTTACAGCAGAGTAAATCTGCATAGAACTGCACTATACATTTTAGATGCCAGATTTTTTAACACTTCAGTATTTTGAAATTACCTTGGAGAGATTTGTCTATAAATAAGAAGTATTGCCCCATTGCAATTGACCCACAATCCCGAGGTCATCAAGAACAACCTAGCAAATTACACCAAGGGAAGGGAATACTTGGTATTTGTGTTAAAGGCATTTCACATTTTCACTAGTAATCAAAGGGGGCTTGTAAGCTGTACAGTAATTCTTGTATCACTTTAATGATGAAGCAAAGGCTTTTTTGGATGATTTATTTTATTTTATTTTGTTCCATTTTTATGCCACTCTCCCTGTCATGACAGCTCAGAGTGGCTAGCATCAGTCATACATATCATAAAATATATATGACAACATACAAATATAACAATAGCAATAAAAGCATACCAATAAAACCTCACACCTTGAAACTAACTCCTTAGAATTCTCCCCATATTCTCATGCATTAATAAACATCTGTGGTTATTTGGTATTAATAACAATTTTTGGTACATTATATTCATTTGAAATATGTGTCCAAAGGTTTAGGAGAACACATGCCAACAAATGTTGGGTCTTAAATAGAAGTTTAACAGTACAGTCCACGGGGGGGGGGGGGGGGAGCATTGTGGATGTGGCATGAGAGCGTAGCAACGTAAGTACCTCTTGCACTAGTGGGGGGAATTCACTAGTGGCAGGGCACTGCGGAACATGGAAACTACCACTGGCCCAATGTTCTTCTGCTGCAGGAGCCTGTGCTGCCATGAGTGAAAGTGTTCTAGGGACATTTCTGGGAGGAGCCAACTTTAGTCGGCTTCCACAGTGCTTTCAGCCCAGGAACATCCCCTGTGCCAGCCAGCTACTTACTCTACCTCAAAGTGTGGCACAACCTGTTGATTCCACAACCTGCCCAGCCAGCCAGGGAAACTTCCCAGTTTCGTTTGCCACCGCACTATCTGAAACCCATTAGGAAATGGTAGGCTGCTTTGCAGTGGTGCCTTCTCCGGCAGCCATGAAACAGACCCCCCCACCCCAACATAAATTGCACTGAAAGAATGGCCTGGCAAAATCAGTAAATAAATAATTTCATTCAAACAGCATTTAAATAATGGCTTGTGGTTTGTGGTTTCTTATGATTTTTTTTCTAACATCTCCCTTCGGGGGAGGGCGGGATATAAATTGAATAAACTAAACTAAACTCTCCTTTTTTAAACCTTTCAGTTATAACTTGGAAAGCAGCATATGGAATGTAGTACCTGTACTGAAAGGACCTCTTCAGAGATATGGACACACCATTGCATTATATCAGGTTTGGATCATTTCGGGTAGCATCAAAAATCTGTGCTAAATATTTATTATTTCATTCATTGAGGTTATGACATGACTACACTGCTGTTCTCCCAGTTATGTGTAACTCAGTTTTCAAGTTTTCTATACTTTGGGATTTTGACATGAGAAAAAAATTGTTTTATTCTACAAACACAAAGAACCTTTATTGGCATAACAACATTATATACACAGATCCACTTAACCAGGTAGAGGGAAGCTAAAATAAATGTGCAGGTAGAGAAGGCTGATGTTCAGGATTTGCTCCTAAAGCACTGTTTTATATACAAATCCAAAAATTTGGTGACTGCATCATTTGCATCACTACTGGAGCTGTCCAACAGAAAGGTAATCTTTTGCAAGTCAGATGCATACTCTTTTTTGAGTAGCAGAGGTGACACGTATTTGACTCTGGGTCCTGTGTCAAGTGGACAATAAAGTAAAATATGGTCTATAGAGTCAACACAGTTCCCGTTGCATATGCATAGCCTTTGGTGGTAAGGGGTTTTAGTGAATCTCCCTGTTGATACGGCTGATGGAAGGGCATTGCAACGGGCCAACATCATTGCTCTACGGAGCCTGGGCATGGTTATCTGGTGCAGGTATTGAGCTCCTTTATTACCAGTGTAGGTGATACCTAGAGCTAAAGGAGAGCAAGTCCTGGAAGCCTTTTCGAGTAGGATCTGATGTTCCTGAGTGTTAAAGGTTCCCTACCCCTGCTATAGAATGTATAAACTATAGACTTTATGTCAACACTTGGAATAACTGGAATTCTGAGTCGCTTAAAGAGAACATCTTTTTCTTCCTCATTGTGATTTCTCAAATTAGTGCCTCTTGGTGGGAAAAGTGAAAGCACTTCTGGCATGACTTTCCACGCCAGAGTGGGGCGTGGGTAGGGAATAGCCCGCAGTGGGTAATCTGCCTTTGTTTCCTTGAAGAAGAACCTGCTTAAAATATAAGAAATTTTGTTCAGCAGTGCAGTGGGTTGTAAAGCATGTCTTTGTTCATTGGATTGAGAGCTAAGCTTGGTCTCACATTCAAAATAAAACAGGCATTCCAAAGACTAGGAAGAATAATCACAAGACTTTTGGGAGGATAAATGAGATAATTATTTATAAACCTATGTTCAACTTGTTCCAGCCTGCAGATCTTTAATTGCAATTCTTTGGTTGAAATTATAAAAATATGCAACAGTAACTGATCTTCTTAAGTTATACATTGTTTGAAAACATTTTAGGGCGTACTCCTGAAACTACTGCCACAGCAAAAACAACATTTATTTCAATGAGATTTGCTTGAGATTCAGGGTATTACTTTCAGTCATCTGCTATTCATCAACACATGGTCTACTGAACACAGTGGAAGGAAGAGAAAATTATCTAATTGATAATTTTGTCTCCATGTATTAATTTGATGTCTCTGTGGAATTTTTACCCAATAATTCTGAGCATTACTGACATTCTGCAAAAATCTTTGCTATTTCTAAACCTTAGCTATTGTTGAAGGAATGCAAGTCATAGAAAAGTGGGATTATTTCTCAGGAGACTTTATTGCAATATCATTTTCATACCTCTAAAATAGTTGTACAACAGTAAACAAAAGGAATCAAACAGTATATTGAAACAATATCTATTCCTGTTATAAAAGAAAACAGTTTTACAGTTCTTGAATTACTGATAAATACGCTGTGTTAGAGGTTGGGAAGGAAGGAAGAAAGGTAGAAATGTGCTGAAAATAGGAATACACTGTTTAATACACAGTTATTAAAACAGTAATGTTTTCATAAAGTATTAATATAGAAATTACAGTGGACATTGGCTAATGTGTTTTTTGTTTATATTAAAACTAACGGGGCCTGGCCACACATTGCTGTGGCAATTGTCCTTCTCATCACAGTCCGCACCCACACAGATGTCCATGCAGGTCCAATGATCTGCAGCGTAGCCTTTTGGGTTGGTCAAATGGAATCCCTCTTTACCTTTTCAATTCACATTGTTATATGGTGCTGTCTTGTTTTTTTAGTATAAGGTAACCCTTTCCATTCCACGATGGGACTGTCCAGAGTGCGAATCCCGCTGTCCATGAGGCTGGTTGACATGCACAGTCCTGGCTTGGGTAAGGCAGAACTGGGGCAAGGAGGCTCTCCCAGTCAGGCAGCAGAGGCAGCGGGTTAGGCGCTCAGATCAAGGCCAGCTCCCTGGGTTCGTAAAGGGCCACGGGCAAAAGAAGTGGAGCCAGTAGTGTTGGTTTGCCCCCCCCCCCCCCCCGCGGATTTTCTTGGAAGAAAAAGGCAAACTCCAGCTTGCTTTTAGTAAAAGAGAGCTGTGGCGAATATGGGCGAGGAAGTGGGTAAGTGGTGGTTGGATGTGAGGGAAGGCAGAATGAGGTGTGTGAGGATGAGCTGGATGTGTATGAGAGTATGTGTGTTGTGCGGTAGCAGTGGGTGAGGCACAGAGAGTGAAAGTTACATGCGTGTGAGGAGGGGGGAAACCCCACCTGACGTCTCACACTGCAAAGTCTGTATGTGTTTCACTTCCACTTGTATTACCTAACAGTGTTACCTATTTACTGTTTTCACTGCTCATCTCTGCCCATCTGCGCAAACATTCTAAGCCCTCATACCAAGCCCTCAGGCTACAGACAGGCTGCACGAACATTCTAAGGGTGACAGTTAAACACAAACAGCTCATGGTCTGGTGCGCCAGGAAAAAGACATTTTACCTGGCTCAGGTATGGACTTTTGGCGATTTGAAGGTCCGATTACCTGCCCGCAACAGGGAGGGACATCCTGTGAAAATTTGGGGGCAGTCCGTCCAGGCATTTCGGCGTTAGGGAGTGACTAACAAAGTCACTGTTAGCTTTTTATATATATAGAAAGATTACACAACAGACTTCCCTCTGTGATACACCTCTGAAGATGCCAGCCACAGATGCAGGCGAAACCTTTGGACAAGATCTACCAGACCACGGCCTCACAGCCCGGAAAACCCACCACAGCCACCTGTCCCTTTGGTTCACTTCCATTCATCAGAAGGTGTCAGTCTGCTTAGTTAGTTGAACAGGCTACTTACTGTCATCAGACGCAGACTTCCAGCTGATGAGCAGTCTGCTTGGAGTTCCATTGTGGCTGAAAATGGCAAGGTGAATGTAGCACCGCACCACCTCCAAAGGGATTTTGGACAGTGTGGAAAGGAGGAAAAACCAAGAAATCTCTTGCAACCTGAATAACCATATTAGAAAAAAAAACTTATGCCACACTTTCTGGTGGCATAAGGGGGAGATTCCCAGACTGAAGCCTCAGGGGAAGCCAACTGAAGTCAGCTCCAGCCTGGGAACACTGCTGGCCTACCACCCCACTGTGCTGGTGTGGTCTCCTATGCTGACATAGCTTCAGTGCTGCAGCAGCAGCTGGAGGGGGGGGGGGATCCAGCACATGGCCCCTTACTTAAGCAGCATGTGGTCCAGGGAATATCCAGGGAATGCCTTTACCTCTTTCTTTTGAGGGAGGAGGATATGCTGGGAAAGGGGCTACAATATTGATATACCTGCTATCACAGGTATAGTGATATAAATGCAATTTAAAGTGCTTTAACAGAGCCCTTTATCTTGCAATTATGGGTGTGATTACATCTGTGCCTTTAAGAAGAGTTGGGTGGTGGTGTTAAGAGAACCAGGAAAGACTGCAGTGGCCCATTGAGACCAGCAAGCTGCCTTTGGGGTAGACAGAGAATGGCTCCTCTTGTGTAAACAAAAAAATATGAGGAGACCTCTCTGCAAGCCCACTACGCATTGAAGAGCCCCAATGTCAGTGTTCAATGCCCAATGAGCCTCTTAGTCATTGACTCCCAACCAGGGTTCCGTGGTACCCTGGGGTGCTATGAGCACGTCCCAGGGGTACCATGACAATGCTACTGCCCCCCATCGGAATTAAATGGATTTTGAAGGGTGGAGCCTCATGGGCTCCCTTTAAACAACACTGAAAAACAGCATTGTTTTATTTGCCTAAATTCGGCAGGGATTGGGGGGTAGATTTAAAGAAAGCTCTCCCTTTAAATCCCCCCACTCCATGCCAAATTTAGGCAAACAAACAACGCGGCTGTCAATGCTGCTTTCCCTCCCCCCCCCCTGCTTGCCACTCCCCCCACCTACAGGCCAAAAACGGAAAAAACCCTAAAAATGCAAAAAAAAAAAAAATCAAACGAGCCTCAAGGGTACCTGAGATATGAAGAGTGAGGTCAAGGGTACCGTGACGTCGAAAAGGTTGGGAAACACTGCTCTAAGTGTTTATTGAGCCTGTTTCTGAGACAGTAGACAAATATGGTCGATGAGAAAGCCTCAACCCTTCCCTTCGCCAACATTTATCTTGAGTAGGGCAACAGAGGACTAGAATGGAGGGCTTCCAGCAGTATCCCAAACTCATCTTAAGCCCGTGGTGGCGAACCTTTGGTACTCCAGATGTTATGGACTACAATTCCCATCAGCCCCTTCCAGCATGGCCAATTGGCCATGCTGGAAGGGGCTGATGGGAATTGTAGTCCATAGCATCTGGAGTGCCAAAGGTTCGCCACCACTGTCTTAAGCTATGGGTGCTAATAGTTTATTCTGAACCTGCACAGTTTGCTGCTGGATTGAACTCATTGGCTTTTTCCCAGGCCTTCCAGCACCACTGAATTTTTCTCTGTCTTTTGGTCCTCTTGTCCTCTTCCCTGGTGCAGATAATATTTGTGGTTCATCTGCACTACCACAAGAGCAATACAAAGAAAATATTTTGGCAGGAGTGGACACTTAAAGCACTGGATTTTTTTACCCTGAATATTTAGATACATGTATGTATTCTAATCATATCTACACAATACTCTTGAAATTAGTGGTCCAAAGTGTCTAAGCCAATGTTTCAGGGTTCTTTTTCCATATAAACCTTGTTATTCACAGAAAATAATCAGAGTCATCTTCCCACTCTATGGCTTAGTGGAAACACTATCAGACTTGTAGAATGTTTTGTTTCAACCACATCTGACAAGAACGAAATGAACATATACGAAGAGAACAAATTGATTCTTCCAAGGAGGGTACAATGGCATGCCTTTGTTTCAGGCATAGCCATTAACTTTCTATGCAGACAGGCATGTCAAGATATTGAACAGGCTTTATCTTGTTAGTCAGTTAACATAACTCTTGCTAACCTCTCCTCACTATCAAAGGTGTAAGGCATAAGAACAGGATGTCCTTGATGACCCTTTTCTGTTTTTAATCAGACATCCAATAATGCATTTTGAAATCAAGTTACCCTATCCTAACAGATGGATTTGTTTGTTTCATTGTCTTTGTTTCTACAGGCATCCTTATCTGATCATTTAAAATAGGGGAAATTGTTTTATTTTGTTTCAAGGAATGACTGTTATTAGCCTTTTCTGAATTTGTAGTTTCGTTTTGTAACCCAAGAAAATTGGTCCCCTCCCCAAAAATTCACATCATCTAGAGAGTTGCCATCATAGAGGAACTTTCTAGTTCTAACTAGCTGAATGAATTCACAAGTACAGGCTGTGTTCAGTTGTTCTTATCTGTTCAAGGCCCTTTCTCAGGACAACACTTACTTGGGATGATTTGCTTCAGTTGGGAAGGTTCTGGATGAGAGGGACCACTTGCTCTTTTCAGGTGAGAGAGCGCCTTTTCACTCCAAGACTGGAAAATTCAGTCGTGACCCCCTCTGGATTGGTCAGTTGGAGTCACCAAGTTATGGCTAGTGTTTTGTGCAAAGATTCATCTTTGTAGCATCAGTTATTCCCCTTTACCGTACCCCACCTTTGCTGCCAAAGAGAGATAATTTTACTTATGCCCACAACCATAAGGCTTGAAGGGCAGCTATTCTGAGTAGGAATCTGCGAGTATGTAGTGAGATAGCTTTTAGTATTTTTATGTATCCTGTCATTACCAAGCTGTAATTCTGTTTTACTTGAACAACTTTGTGGATTTGTTTTAATAAAGCTCTGTTTTTATATTTACTGGTGATAGATTACTCGCCAAACACAGAAGTGCTTGGATTACGTTACTGAGTGCAGAAGGGCCTATGCTGATACATGGCAGCAGCAGGATTTGGTCCAGTTTACTTAGGAGTAAATTTCAATGAATGGTGTGACTGAGTGCAGGTTTGTTATTTCAAAAAGTGAGGGATGGAGGCTAGGGATAGAACATCTACAGCAGTGAGGCCAACGGAGTCACAGTCAGGCCTGAGTGGGCCTGGGGCAGCAGAAATAGACATTACAATTTAAGGGACTGAGATGCATTTCTTGAACTTTGAGAAGGAGGTTTGGGGAGTACAAGTCTCTTCTGGGAATCTTGTAAATATGGAAGGATTACTCCACTCAGATGTTGGCTTAATAGGAAGACATTCCCACCTGTATACCTATGGTGGGACGGATGAAGAAAAAGACGATGCAGTTCTTTTGCCATTCCTATCTAATCCTGTGGTGCCAGGAACTGCTCTGGGGCAATAGAGGAGGTTGGCAGCCAGTAATAATCCATTAAAGACTGGTGGTGCCGCAGGACCCGGCCAGGATCAGGCAACAAGAGGCAAAGATTAGGACTGGAAATTGATGGTGAAGAACTTTGTGGCTTGTCAGCAGGCTACTATGAACTTACTCAAGGCTCAGGTGACAAAGAGGCCAAAGAATCATTTTGACAAGAAGAAGTTTCCCAGGGCAAGGGGCAGAATGTGCTTACTTTCCTGTTGCTTTTTGAAACAACTTGTCAGCTTTGTGGCTGAAAGCCTACCTTGAGATTCTGTGTGAACTGTCTGTGTAGGTTGTGAGAGACTACAGAAGGTTCAAACAACTAGGTCTGTCTGAAGACCAGCTTTGACTGAAACTTCAGAAGGCTGCTCCTAAACCAAAGGTGTCTCTGAATTACTGCAGTTCCTCTACATAGGGCTGTCCTTGAAGACAACCCAGAAACTACAACTGGACCAGAATGTGGCAGCTCTACTGTTGTCAGGAGCTAGCTACTTGGAACATATGTTGCTCATTTTGAAACAGCTTCATTAGCTGCCAATCCACTTTCAAGTTCAATTCAAGGTGCTGGTTAAGACCTAAAGCCATTCATTACCTGAGACCTACATATCTGAAGGACCATCTCCTTCTGTATGTCCCTGTGCATCAGCTATACAGGGGTCTGCAACCTGCGGCTCTCCAGATGTTCATGGACTACAAATCCCATCAGCCCCTGCCAGCAAGGCCAATTGGCCATGCTGGCAGGAGCTGATGGGATTTGTAGTCCACAAACATCTGGAGAGTCGCAGGTTGCAGACCCAACCCCTGAGCTATGATTATCAGGAATCTGTTGGCTATCCCACCATGTAGGGCTATCCCATCTGTTGGCTATCCCACCATCTGTTGGCTATCCCACCATGTAGGGTGTCCCATCTGGCCTCGACCAGAACCTTGGCCTTTTCCATCATAGCTCCAGCTCTGAGGATTGGGATCCCTGAAGACCTTCTGGAAGCACTGCAAGACCTGTCTGTTTGCCAGGGCTTTTGAGGGGGTTTAAATAGCAGGGATCTTTTAAGGGGGACGGGATTTTGGCCTTGCCATTTTATTTTTGTTTTTAGCTGGGGTGTCTTTATTATTGTAAGCCTCTTTCAACCAAGGGGAATGGCGGGATGTGTTTTAATAAACAAATAAAGCAAATGGGGAGTAGTAGGTGTTTAGAAGCTGTGTGGACAACTTGGTTTTAAGGGAGAAATGAAGGGCTACTGATTGAGATTACATACAGCTGTTGAAGAAAGGCCTGAGAGGCACCATGTCATGTGTCGTAGTTTGTCAAACATGAAGAAGAACATTTGAAATGCTAGATCAATCCAGAGGTGGCATCTTTGACTACAATTTCTGGATGTTTCATTGAGAGCATTGCCTTCTGTTTACTTTTGTCTACTTTTGTGTAAAGCTTATAAGCTATAAAATATGACTTTCGATGTTTAAGAAAAAATAGTTGTTACATTATTATCAGTAAAGATTTTCTTAATTGAACCACACAGTTATTGCTCTATTGTGTAAGGTACGTCCTGGGTGTGAATTCTTATTATAGTTAGCTATTCAATATACGATAGCAATATCTAACTTCTCATATTTACTGCTTTTTGATAATATTTACTCTTTACTACAGGATGACATTTACATGTATGGAGGCAAGGTTGAAACAAATACTGGGAATGTCACTGATGAATTATGGATTTTCAACATACCCAGTCAGACCTGGACTACCAGAATTCCAGCAGTACTTGTACATGGACAGCAATATGCAGTTGAAGGGCATTCTGCACACATTGTGGAGCTGGATAACAAAGATGTTGTCATGATTGTGATTTTTGGTTACTCTGTAATATATGGCTACACAAGCAGTGTTCAAGAGTACTACATTAGTAAGTTTACTTTCTTATTAATATGTCCAGTACCTTATGTTTTTGCGTTTAGAAAGAAAGGTGGGCTATAAATGCTTTTAATAAAAGTAAATAAATATGATGCATATCAGAACAGGGGGAGATACTTAAATATCCAAATGACTGAAGTTGCTTTGAGTAGTCTAATAATGTTTTTGCCCATTCCAGAAGTGGAGCAAGAGGGAACTGCGCCTGGGCACATGCGAGCCTTGCACCCCTGCCGCAGCACCGTCCACCCCGGAACTTCCACCACGCCTCTGTGTGGTCCGGTTGTACCCCTCCACGTTCGCCCTAGCATCATGCCCCACTTGGTCCCTTTGGCGCTACGCCACTGCCTCATTCCCCTAGCTTTAAACCAAAGCCTTACAAATGCCAGTAGCTTCCTTGGATTTCTTGGGGAGGGAATTGCCAAGATGTTCTCAATTGGCCCATGGTCCATCTCTCCTCCTTCCACTCTCCCTGCATGAGGCAGGCATCAGTAACTGTTGTCATGGGGCACCTAAGGGGACATGCAGTAAGGCAGCTATTACAAGCTTGGTTTCTTGATTGTTTTCCTTGAATAGCCAATCCCTTTTTTTTAAAGGGAGGTGGTTAGTACTGCCCAGAAATGTAGGGGGTAGGTAAATAAATGCTATCAGGGATGTAGCTGCAATGGGGATTTCCGAGGCGGCTTGCCCCGGACACCGCCATTGCAGTCACGCGTCGGGGGCATGGCCTGGAGCATGTTGGGGGTGTTTCAGGGTGGGAGTGGGAGGGGGCACACAGACAGTTCATGCCCCGGGCGCAGTTCCCCCTCCCTTCGTCACTGGCTGCTATGGAGGCTTCAAAATTCTCTGAAGATAACAGGTGAAATTTGGGCCTCTTCACCTGAAGGGTCCATTTGATTCTTGATATTTTCCTTCTGAAATTGATTTCAGCATTTATTATGCTTGATTTTACAGATATTTGTGGATATGTTTCACATTATTATTTGTACGACTGCAGAAATTTCTAATCCCCTTGAAATGTTAAATTCTGCAGTTGCACTAGAATTCAGCCGGCTACTCTCCAGTGTCAATTTGTTCATTTAAGAGTACAAACAAAAAATATTACTCAGCAACAGAATACTTTTTTAAAATCCAAAGCCATCTTCTTATTCTATAAACCTTTGAACATCCCTGGAACATAAAAAATGTAGATATTAATTAATGCTAAACAGAAACAAGAATGTGAAGAATTTTATTTTTCTATTGTTCCAAGGTATTCATCTATTTTTTTAAATTGCATGTAGGAATCTTTAATGATTTTAAATTAATACCTGCAGACTTGTCAATCGTGATTCCTCTTTGAAGCAAGTTTGTATTAATGCAGTAGTCAGAATTTTATAGATAGCTATACTGAATCTTCTCCTATTCTTGCTGTTGCAGATCTGTTTATCTCATCATAACATGTTACATTTCACTGGGTTGGTTGCCTTTGCCTGGACCTGAAACTTGCCTCCACTAGCCTTTGTCTGAGCTGTTACTAAATGATAGAAAGGTTCTGTATGTTATAACTATCAGCTGTTAGAATCTTAAGCTGTGCAGTTTCTGTCAGTTTAGCTGAGTAAAAAATCGCAGGTGAGCCTTGGAACAAAAGCTTTGTGAATAAGCAAATGGGGATTGGGAAAGTATTTAAAGGTAAGGGAATGGGAGACCTGCAGTGACAAAACAGGTAGGGGGTTAAATATTTTAGGGTTGGAGAGAAGAAGGAAGAAGGAAAAAGGGTAGAGTTTAAAATGTAACAGAGAGAAAAATGAAGAAATGGGGGGGGGGAAGTAGTAATGATCAGATCTAAAACAAGTGCTTTGAAGTAATAAAGCTTCAATAGTATTCCGGATTAGAGTTGTCAGCTCCAGATTGGGAAATACCTGGAGATAAGGGGGGTGGAACCTGAGGAAAGTGGAGTTTAAAGTTTAATGAGGGGAGGTGCTTCAGTGAAGAAGAGGAGTAGTAGTTTGGATTTATACCCCGCCTTTCTCTCCTGTAAGAAAAGTCAAGGTGGCTTAGAAGAAGAAGAAGAAGAGTTTGGATTTATATCCCCCCTTTCTCTCCTGTAGGAGACTCAAAGGGGCTTACAATCTCCTTGCCCTTCCCCCCTCACAACAAACACCCTGTGAGGTGGGTGGTGGGGCTGAGAGAGATCCTAAGAACTGTGACTAGCCCAAGGTCACCCAGCTGTGGTGTGTGTGGTGAGTGCACAAAGCTAATCTAGTTTCACCAGATAAGCCTCCCACAGCTTAAGTGGCAGAACAGGGGAATCAAACCCAGTTCCTTCCAGATCAGAATGCACCAGCTCTTAGCTTGGCTCATGCCACTGCTGCTCCTTTCCCTTTCCTCTCCTCACAAGCTCCTTTCCTTCCTCTCCTCATACAACAGGCGCCATCTTGAGGGAATGGAGGTGGGGCTGAGAGGAGTTCCAAAGAAGGGCTGTGACTAGCTAGCTCCCAAGGTCTCCCCAGCAGGAATGTAGGAGTGCGGAAACACATCTGGCACACCAGATAAACCTCTGCCACTCAGGTGGAGCAGTGGAGAATCAAACCAGGTTCTCCAGATTACAATCCACCTGCTCTTAACTGCTACACCACACTGGCTCTCAATGGTGCATAATGCCATAGCAGCCATTTTCTCCATTAACTGATTCTAGTCCCCTCTGAAGAGACTTAACAACCAGTACAGAAGCCATCAGGTTTCCCAGTTTTTGTACACTACGTTTGTGTGGTATAAAACTTGAAACAAAATAATTGTTGCATAGTTTGCTATGACAATGCATAATATAAGTGAAGAAAAACAAAATAAAAAGTTACAATAACATACTGGGACACTGCATAGTTCATTAATAGTTAACACTATGAAAAGTGTACTTTTAAGTATTAAAGATCTGGAAGAATTTCAGGTTTCATTGTATGTGAGATATATGGCTGGGTAGATTACAAAGAAGGCTTCTGCTTCACTTAAAAACTGAAATGCATTTTTTATTGTTCATTGAATAGTTTATACTTGGGCTGCAGCTGAAGTGTAGGATTTGTTTCCATTTTATGACTTCCTTTAAAATGTTAAAATTTTATTTGTAGAGGTTTTGTGAAACGATATATTCCAGAGCACAGTTTAATAAACTTCAGTTCATAGCTTTAAGCTTTGCATAGTGGAAAAATGCATTTTACTTAGTAGTTCAAGATTAATCTCAACTTCCTGTGTTTTTTACAATGATAATAGATTGTGTTTATCAAATATTAATGCAGACTTTATAAAAGAAAGTCAGAAAAGCTTTTATTACATTGGACATTTATGTAAACATGGATTATAATTTTTTTTTACAAAAAATTTAGTTTGCAAGATCTGGTCTACACCATGTAGTTCATGTTTTGAAAGGGATAATTCTCAAGTTTCATTTCACCACCACACCTTCCTTCCACTGAAGCTCAATACATTTTGCAGTAAACGTTCCTAAATTCCCATACAGCATTTATCTACAGTCCTGCAGCTGTAGGACCATTTTTAAAGCTGTAAAATTCCAGATGGTGTCTTTAACTCAATACATCCTTCTTTATTAGGGACTACATAAGCCTGACTTAGACCATTTGGATTGTGATGTATACTGTTACTGTAAAGCAAATTCTTTTGTAGGAAAATAAATTCCCTGAAAGGCTATCTCCCTGTGTGATTGTGACATTGTTGCACTAAAAACTGTAATTTGAGTTGAAGGTGGGTGCTAATCCTCCTGCTGACGCCAGTGGGCATCCACCAGCGTCCTTACTTTCTCTCATAAAATATTGTAGTAGTGAGGACAAAACCTTGCTCTGTATTCCTAACACAGGTGTTGCCCTACCCTTCACACCCTGCCTTATTGAAATATGGATTTAATATGATTTTTCTACAATAATATACTGGCAAATATCAGCAACTATGTGTGTGTAGCAGAATGTCCAAACCAAAAACAGGCCAAGTGCAAAAAGGCCTACTAGCAAAATTAAATCACTGAATGAGTTATTCCAGCTAACAGAGACTGAAAGCCTCATGGACATGTATCTTGATTATCACCAACTATCTTTAAGAGTGCAATGTCACCATTAACCCAAACAAATTCAAAGATACACACGTTGCACTCTGGCTGGGTCTGCTCTTATATCATTGATCTTATATTTTAATTTGTTTCCATTCAACACTTCTATTAATATTTGCGACATTTCCTTCTCAATAAGACATAAGTGCTTTTCAACTCTTATAATTAAACATATGAATAGTCTCTTAGTCCATTCAGTTTTTCTATTTAGAAAACAACAAAGCTTCAGTTTTCATATATTCATACAACTCAGTAACCAAAGAAACTTCAGGTTTCATGTAGCAGTTTCATATATTCATACAACTGTAACCAGGAAGTTTCACTTTCATATAGTCCCATAGAAACGCCTGCTGTGGCATTATAGAACGCGTTTTTAGATGCGCTCTTCCTCAGTCATGCCCACATATGTTCCAAACAACTTCCATCAGTTCTTTGAAGGGCTCCTAATGGGTATATCTGAAATTAAGATTACACAGATACATATATTCTGGAAATCAAAAAATTATGCCTATTCCCTATCTTTCTTGCACCAGTCCACCTCATCTATCTCTATTCCCAATTACTCACCGGCTCTCTATTAAGAGTTGCCTGCTCCCATCTCTGCAAGTTCTCCGTTTGTCTTTTAGCTGACCTCATAGACTGGAGGCTACATGTAAGACAGCCTTAGTAGGAAACCACCTGTGCAGCTGCCGGCCAATCTTACAGATGATATGCAAAATCCAGCGTTTTGTTAAGACCTATTCTATCTGTCTGGAGAATTTAAAGATATATCTATTTTCCATTTGTAACAACTCTTTTTTTCCACATTGCCCCCAGAAAATCTTCTTCTTGCATATGATATAATACACAAAAAACGTAGGTCCCATTTCCCACTGTGTTGTAATTCCTGGAAATGCTCCACCAAGGGAGCTTCCTGCTTGCCATTAGTTCTGATTCGCAACTCGCGATGCTCTGCCACCCTGGATTAGTCTTAATCTGGCTAACGTCTTTAATATAAAGTTTTGGGCAAGGGCAACCTATTGCGTCAGTATATACATCTCCGTGTGTCACATGACGTATATGAGTTCAATCGCCATTGCAAATTTAATCCAGGTATATCAATTGTTGCAGTTGATAGAGAGCATTGGCACTGTGCACATTTGTTACAAGGAAAATGTCCAGATTGTGTCAGAGCTGGTCCATGTTTATCCAGCAAGTCTGCCCTGACCACTGTTTGTCTCAGATTTCTTGTTCGGCGTAGACCTATTAATGGGGGTAAATCACATCCAGGTAAATCTCTAACCACGTGCCAATTCCTTAGTATGCTGTTCCTTATCACTTCATACATAGGTGTATAGTCCATTGACCACATCAGTCTGGATTTTTGTGTCCGTGATTTTGGTCTCAGTAATGTACTCCGGTCTATTTTAGTTATCCTATTCCAAGCACTTTGTAATAATCCAGTGGGATGTATCTTGATTACCACACCCTGCTAAGGTTACTGTAACACAAAGGAACTGGGATACACCTTGTCACAAGATTTCTATCTAAACACCTTTAGCAATTATCAACGTTTACAATCGTTCCTTCCCTGATCCACTCAAAGCCTCAGCCAAATTTAAATAACATATCTGGACAGAGACTCCTAAAAAAAACTCTGCCCAAGCCATTCAAGGCAAACCCTGATCCAATCACAAGACAATTGGTCCTACTGTCCTGACATTTAGAAATCAATAGATGAACTATTAACTAGCTCAACTCAGCAAACCCAGCATGGAAATCCAGAAGTTTCAGGAGGAGAGCTCCTTGCTCCGGCCCCAAACTATGCTATGGGGTATAAAAGTACAGTGCACCCCAAGTTCCATGCTCGCATGCTGGCTGGCTTGCAGGCTCGCAGGCTGGCTTATTGCTGCTCCTTACTATCTGTAGCGCTAGCTGGCTAGCTAGCTAGCTCCTAGTGAGCTCGCTGGCTCGTTCCAGCTCTTTACTAGCCTGAACCTCTCTTGTGTCTGGTTGGTTTTGAGACATGATGCTGGTCATTTGAATCCTTGTCTTCTCCAAGAACTTCTCAGCTGAACCTTGGTAACGTATAAGTCCCTGCAACCTCCTTCCTAGTCTTTCATCCAAACCTATTTTTCCATCCTCTTTATATCTCTTAGAAACTGCGTGTAAGCTTCTCTACGTCTCACTGTGTGAATATTTTTGCCAAAAACTTATAAAAATACTTAAAATTCAATTTGGTCTCTTTTGTATTCTCTGTGGAACGTTTCAAGCCAATTTATAGTATAGTTGTTACAAAGATCCCACCACTAGTCTACCTCTTGCTGCCAAGCCGAGTTACTTCCCCATCACCATTTTAAAACGTTTTAACTATTGAGCTAGCGCAGGGGTAGGGAACCTGCGGCTCTCCAGATGTTCAGGAACTACAATTCCCATCAGCCTCTGTCAGCATGGCCAATTGGCCATGCTGGTAGGGGCTGATGGGAATTGTAGTTCCTGAACATCTGGAGAGCCGCAGGTTCCCTACCCCTGAGCTAGCGTAACACAGGGTTGACCATTCCCCCCTGATAAATTCCACATGGGGGGAATTCAGAGTTTTACTCAGTCAACCCAGACTCCTTGCAATACATAAGCCTCCCTCATTCCAATTACACATACCACCAGGCAGGCATTTTGCTAGCATGTGAAACTGCAGGGCAGTCCTCATTGTAACTGTCTTTGAATCTGCACTTATTGAGTGCTGGAGATTGACATGGAGACCAGGTTTCATTTGTAGGATGGCCTTTTCTGCAGCAATTTCATAAACTAAGAATCCTCAACTATGTCTGAAGTTTGACTCTTATTTTGTCAACTGAATTTGAACTGCTCTTGAAAGTTGACAGTGGGCTTGGACTTCTCCTTAAATGTAGTTATGTTGCTCTTGAACCATATATCCATTAATCCATCAGGTTGTGTTAACCTTCAGACTTTCCTTGCCCTGAACTATTGCCTGAGCTTCTATTGCAATACCACTATTTGATGCGGATTCTTAACTGTTATTCCAGAGTCAGTTCTGTCCATTGTGCCTTAATGTTAGGCTCATGACTTGTGAAAGTTGATCCCACTAGTTCGAGCTATACACAAGTTCATTGAAACTTACTGACCTTTCTTATGAAGATTTCAGCTAGACTTTCTCAAAATGGGGTTTATAACAACATTATCACCATGAATTGTTTCTCATGTACAATGTAAAAACCTTTGGATTGCCATAGTCATTACATTTCTCTTAGATATTTCCCCTGGAGCAATTTGGTTAACTTTCAGTAAGCTGGCAGAGGGAAGTGCATGTTACTCTCTTCCAAGAAAAAAAGGCAATCTTTAATCAGAGCCAAAAATGCTATTAGTTATTTTTCTGAAGCCAAAGAAATGTCATTTTGGCTCTGAGAACAAACGCCAGCCTGCTACTAATCCAAACAAGTCGGTCCAGAAGATACTTTACTGAGAAATTTTCTAAGATAAAAAGATACTTTTTAAGCTTCAGCTAAAACAAAACAATAATATTATGCTCTCCTTGAGACTCACATTGAGATTCTTAGAAAGTTTATGAGGTATTGCTAACCTGAAGCAAAATAAATTTCCCTGTGGACTAGCCCAGAAAAGCTTTATGGTCTAAGTTAGTAAAACGATCCACACAATTCCTCTCCTGAGATTTATTGATTCCCCAAAGCCATAATTCTCACAACAGCATGAAAGGGCAAAAGGAAGCTTCTTTGCTCTCCTATCAACCCCAAAGGTGATCATAACACCTCAAGAATATAAATACAATTCTAGGCTTCCAGATGATAGAAATCAAACTGAGACATTTATCAAATTATATTCAATGAATATTCCTTTTGAAGATAGCTTTTGCTTGATTTTGCTCGATGAAAGAGCCTACAAATGTGGAATTTAAAGGAAAGATGTCATCAATAGCTGTTGATTAGAAAGGATGCAATAGACTACACCTGGGTGGATATGAGTGTCTATATAAGCAGTCACTTTATATGAAATAAGCAAAAGTAGAGAAGGCTATTTCAGCTACATTAAAAAATCAACAACCAAACCATACAAATGTATCAAGTCCTTGCTGTTTATGGTTTTACTGAGACATCTTGCTCCTGTATCCCTGCCTTCATGAACTAAAATCTAGCATGATCTAGGGCACAATATAGTGTCGCAGAACATTTGAACCAGCTTCCCCAACAGACTAACCAGACTCTTTCAATATTAGCATTTTAGTGCACAGTTTAACTTTTGCTGCAAAACTGCTAGCTGTGGAGGAGCTGAGGAAGATCCTGCTGGTTAGCAGCAGCTGAGTAATATCTTGCTGACTTTGCTGTTTCTTCATACAGGTATTTAAGAGCAGCTTGCAAGTGCTTTCATTCATTCATTCATTCATTCATTCATTCATTCATTCATTCATTCATTCATTCATTCATTCATTCATTCATTCATTCATTCATTCCACTTTTATACCGTCCTCCCCCGAAGGGCTCAGGGCGGTTTACAACATAATACATACAAGTGGATAATAAGATAAAATACTAAAATTTATACAAGTTAAAATGCAGCGCTCCAAGCTTATAAATGTTTAAAACAGATGGCGTTCAGCCTTTCACTCCTCTGACTCTGAGGGGGGAACAGCGGATCTCAGTTGTTAATGGGCAAAGAGAGAAAAGCTTGTTGACTCTATGATATCTCAGTTATGAATTATTAATCAAAATCTGTAATACCTCATAACATACAAGTAGCTACTTTTACTCATATTTTTAAACAATGTTAGAAAAATATAATCCAGACATCTGTCTAAAAAGTAATTGACAAATGAGGAAGTTTGAGTTTACCAATGCCTCTCAAACTGTTTTCCTATTTAGCAAAATTTGAGCGTCTATTTCTCATAGATTTTTGTGATTTTGAACCCACAAAATCTTGAACTTCATAGCACAGTATTTGAATAAGCAATACGTTGGGCTAAAAAAAATCCCTCCTTGCATCTTGCAAATTTGCCAGACCACAAGACTGCAAAGTTACTCTTCTCTAGTCCAGGTTTTAGCTACCGTTTTCAGTTCCCAGAGTTCAAGCAGCTCAACAACCATGATGAAAAGGGCAACGAGTTCAGAAACTTCTTAAGGGGTGTCTTTATAGCTCTTCTCTCTTCATAGTTTTCATCCATAGGTGAGCTTTTCTCTCTTTGTACCAGAGAGCAATATATTTATTCATAACCAAAAAGATGCTGTAATAGAGCCCTACTGCATGCGTCTGAACGAACAACACAAAAATGCAGAACAAAAAATCTGCAGTATGATAGTTTCTTATAGGTTTGCCATGTTTATATTACTAGGTTCTGTGAAATGTTTATCTTTTTCATAAAATGCATTATAAGGATACTCTGGGTTTATTGCAACCTTATTGTCAATTCAATTCAATACATTTATTGGCATTAACAGTATAAAATAAAAGTATAAAATAAAAGTATAAATAAATAGATCAGAAGAAGATAGATTGAGATAAATAAATAGCAAGGCAATCAATAAAAGGGTAGCTGTGGGGAGGGGAAGGGAAAGGAGTTTGTAAACCCCTTTGAGTCTCCTTATAGGAGAGAAAGAGTGGAGATTAAATCAAAACTCCTCCTTCTTCCTAAAGAAGTATGTGTAAGCAACTGAAAAAATAAGGTTCTTTAAGACTAGATAGCTTTGGGCACTAGCAGTTATTCATCAAGAAGGACTGAAGTGGGGTGGACCAGGCACCTGTGAATTCTTGTTGGTCATTCACACAAATAGAATTTCCAATACCTAGTAATTGTATGTGCCCGAAAGTACAAATGATGCTTTAACTGCTACATAAATGGTTAATATTGATTTCTACTTTCTGTAAGTGTATACGGATACGAATTTACATGACCTTACAGTACACATAAAAATGTGGAGATGATTGCATTTAAATGGACATATAACAGACATTTGCTGATCTTACCCCCTTTCTTTCAAGGAGTTGTTGGTGGCATATACCATTCTCTCATCCCTTGTTTGACCTGCACACTAGCACTGCAAAATAGGTTAGACTGAGGGTTATACTGATTTCGTAATTGTGTTATAATAATTATTTATCTGAACAAAATATACTGGTGAGGGGATATTTCAATGTATGTCATTTTTTTTAAAGGATCAAATTCGTGGCTTGTGCCAGAAACAAAAGGGGCAATTGTGCAGGGTGGATATGGCCATACCAGCGTGTATGATGATACAACAAAATCTATTTATGTTCATGGTGGATACAAAGCGTTGCCTGGTAACAAATATGGATTGGTTGATGATCTTTATAAGTATGAAGTTAACAGTCGGACATGGTAAGAAGGTGTTTCTTTTGCTTTCTAATAGTTGTGTGCCATACAGGCAATATTCTGTATCTAATAAAACCTAAGAATGATTATGAAATGGTTTGAGTGAACAGTGTTTTGAAATATTTGCATTCTATTTTATATTAATTTTTCTGCATTATTAAAATATTGTGCAATAGTATCTTTTCCATGAATGTTTTTGTGGGATTTTTGACTAGCTTATGCTGTGATGGTACAGTATGAGATTGACACAGGGTGCCCCCTTTTTAAATAAGGATCTGTTAGCCTTGCCTCATGTGCTATGTAGTAATATCCAATAGCAGTGCTATTTTTCTATAGCCAAAGAAGTAATACAAAGTAGAGGAGGAATACCACACGTAGGTGGAATGACTCGGGGCTCCCTGAGGTAGAAATGCCACACATCCTGCAAACATACAGTACTGAGTTCTCTGCTCTCTGTGGTCTCTGTACCTTTCCCACCATCTAGGATGCTTAAATTCAAGTCCTGTAGTACCTTTGAGACTAACAAGGTTTTCAGGTATAAGCTTTCAAGAGTCAAAGCTCCCTTCATCAAACTTCAAAGATGCCAATTGGCCATGCTAGAAGGGGCTGATGGGAATTGTAGCCCATAACATCTGGAGTGCCAAAGGTTCGCTACCACTAGGCTATACGAACTTTGAAACATGAACAGCTCTGCTCAGGAAACTATGGATTAAATTACTTTTAGAATAAAATCATCTTTTCTGATACTAATTAATTGCATTCCAATGAGCCCTTCAAACTGGGAAAGGGACACTTTTCCTAAATGTTTCAGATAGGCTGGATTGTGATGGACATTAGACACTAGGTTTTGGGAATGCATACTATAAGGCACATATTTTCCCTCTCCTCATATTCTTACATACACTATGAAGAGGAGAGGTAAAACTGCCTCCTGCTATATTCATTGCCGAGACTGAGAATTAGATTATCAGCTATCTGCTCATGTAGACATAGTTATACTATAGTGCTAGACTGCCAAGGTTCAGGGTTTTGTGAGCAGATGGCATTCACCTATTCCTGGAGTTCATCAATTTCATAAAATTATAGTATTGGAATGTGGGGAGTTGGATTGGTCTTTGATCTATAAAAGAAATACCCCTGTGTGCTATTTCTCATGGGATTGCCATGAGATGTTACTCCAAACGGAGAACAAGAAACCACTGGAAAGTTTTAAGAAAATCTCTCATAATTCAGCATTTGTTAACATGTTTCAGAGAATGGTTTTGTACCCATTTGTTTTGTATTAATTTATCTTAAAAAATTGACACAATATAATCATGTGTTTTTTCTTATTTTCAATAGGACAATTTTGAAAGAGAGTGGTTTTGCCCGATATCTCCATTCAGCTGTTTTAATCAGTGGGGCTATGCTAATTTTTGGTGGAAATACCCATAACGATACATCTCTGAGCAATGGTGCAAAATGTTTTTCTGCTGATTTCCTGGCTTATGATATAGGTAAGTATTATATTTAAGATTAAGTAATTGTTTGACACTGAAGTAAAGCACCCTTAACATATGAAGCACAGCTAATATTCTTACAATGTCTGATTTGGAAAAGGTGTTTTGCTATGTGAAAAGCAACTAAGCTGCTTACTTGCTTGATAAGCTGCATTTTATCATGATAATTCTAAATTTGATAAATAGTAAGTTGCAGTGTTTATGGAACAAACCAATGTATTGTTATAGGATGAAATTGTTTAAAAGTAAGACTGTTTAGTATCTGATCTCTTTCTACCATGTGCTGCAAAACACTCAAAGAAGTATTCACCTTATTTGCACCAACCTGTTCAATCTGAGCCATCCACATTTCTTAGCACAGTACATGCTGCAAGTTCATCTCTTCCTGCTCTTCACTGTAAGATTCCTTTTATTTCTGTCCTTCTCCCTTCAGAGGTTGAGCTACCAGGGGGCTGGGGGTGCTCGCGTTGCACCGGGCGTGCGCATGAGGGCGAAAAATCGCCACCCCCCCTCCCGCAGCACCCCCCCTTACCTTTGTCAAACAATGCAGGCTGGGGAAGCAGCCTGTTCCCTTCAGGCTGAAAACAGCCAGGTGGGAACTACACTTCCCAGGAGACCTTGCGAGCCCCAGGGGCTCATTGGAAGTGTAGTTCCCACAAGGCCGTTTTCAGCCTTAAGGAAACAGGCTGCTTCTCCAGCCTGCACTAAGGGAAGGTAAGGGGTGGGGGTGGGGACAGGGGGGGCAGGGCACTGCAGAGGGTGTGTATGGAAAACACAGCTACTCCCTGAGACATCCCTTCTATGTTTCAACAGTCCAACAAATTAATCTCCTGCATCAATTTTGACCATGTTGCTGTGTTTTTTCCCCCCTGTACACCAAACCTGGAAGGTTTACACGCCTACATTTCAAGAAAGAGATCCATCCTTAAGGTCCAAATCCTAAATAAATTTCTTTGTTTGAATTCGTTGAAGTCAATGGACTTCAAAGGGTGTAATTGTGTTGAGGGTTGCACTGCGTGCCATTAATATTTCAAAATGTTTGAATAAACACAGGTATAGGTTTTTCTGAGAACTTCTGTATATCTGGTGCTTATGGAATTTTAGTACACAAAAGTAATATTATTTTTGTCGTAGTCAATAGATTGTTAGCAAGAGCTTAGTAGGCTGTTGGAAGAAAGCATTTTCTCAACCCACTGGTTCTGTAAACATCTACAGCTGGGTATTGAAAGCATTGGCTGCTTCCCTGGAGTAACAGTATAGACATTTTCATAGAAAAAATTCAAAATAATATCTGGTTTCTAACATGAAGATAGAGCCAGCATTGTGTCTCACTATCCAGGTAACTGAGGCAATTTAGTTAATTATTATTCTAATTATTATTCTATATTATTCTATAGTTGCAACTTCCCCAGAGCAGCAATATATGGCCTTCTGTTTCATTGTTTGTTCTTCTGGCAGAGCTTGTCGATGTTTGAAATAGCTTCGAATGTGATTGTTACTTTAATTTTCAGAGTTCTTCATTAATTTAGTATGGGAGGAAGTATTGAATTGCTTAAAGGCTGTAATTTTTATTTGTACCCTAAATTAAAATATGTAGGCCCCCTGAGTCACTTCAATTGATTACTTCTAATGGTTATATATTCTTGTCACATAATATAGGAATTGTAATCAACTATGTGTGTGCTGGGACAGTCGTAAATGTAACTTGAGACACATCGCATAACCAATTTTTCCTTATTTTTCTGACATAAAATGTGTAATGTTCTATATTTCTAAAATTGTAATGCTACATTATTTCTGCTCCTACATAATTAAGCACTTAACATATTATCTATAATTTCTACCAGTCTCACTCTCCATGCATTATTAATCTGATACAATACAAATATGACAAATGTAATTTCTCTCATTTTAAAACTTGTGTCATAGTATAGCACTTGTGTCAAGATTAATTAGATGCAAGTTTATTCTTCTGTGCTGTTCCTTTAGCCAGATTAATACCCAAATCCTGCAATGTGCACCATATGTAAAAATATACTCTGTGGGTGGGGGTGGGGGGTGGAAGACGTGTTTTTAATATAAATGTATCAGACACCCAAATCCAACAGTCTGTATCTTATCACTTGGGTCAGCAGTGTTTGAAACCTTCCTTCAGCTTAAGGAGAAGAGTCACTTACATTGGATAAAAGCTCCTTATGCTGGAGGGTTCTTCAAACTTTGCTAAGGAGAGTGGTAAAATACAGGTCAGTGAGTTACTGATTAGATGGAAAAACAGAATTAAGGATAAAGTTGGATCCCTCAGTCTACAGATTCAGAATCATAGATCTATATTCCTCTCTCTTCAGCAGTCCTTTCTAACCCTAGGAACATTTATTACCAAAGTCATAGGACATTTGTAGACTGATACCAGAAAGGGAGAAGAGTTTAAATTGCTCTCTTCTGACACTCAGCAGTTCAGATACATTCCATGAAAATAGCTGTACTGGCATGGTTCCATCTTTCACAGTGAATATTGACACAAAAATTAATTCAGTTTCCCTGCAATTTCTCTATCTTCCTTTAGTAATTGGTTTACTTATTTGTTGTCTAATCCCTCCCACCCATTTCTGACTGTTTGCCTGCTTCTGATGTATGAAAAAATGTTTATTGTAAGGATTTTCGCAATTTACTCCTCAAATCCTTGTTTCATTTGCCTTATCACCAGTTTATACTTGTTTTGACAGTGCCTGTTCTGATATGTGAAGATGTCAACTTTTGAAAGAAAGCCTTTTTTGCCTTTTATAACTTTCTGTTATACTAACATCCACTTGAACTTGATGGCACTCTTCCTAATCTGTTTTATACATTCTAGCTTAATTTCGGTTAAGTTTGCAGAGATTTTGGGATTAGGCATCTCAAACCTGGATCTCCCAACTCATGTCAGCTTTCTCCAGGAAATGATTTTATTTTATTTTATTATTTATTCATTATTTACTTTATTTATAGTCCGCCTTTCTCTGTGAGAATCAAGACCAATTACCAAATTTAGCTATGCAGTGGGAGAAGTATGAGACTTACATTAATCATCGTAATAAGACTGGAATACCAAGTTTAAAAAATGCAAAACAGTATATGAAATGATATTTAAAAGCTGCTCTGAGACTTTTATGACATTAAGCCTCAGTAGTCTATCCTATTTGATCTGAGAGAAACTTTGGCTAGATAATTGGCTGAATTTCTAAAAATTTTACCTTGGAAATTTTAGATTTCCTGTGTATTACTTACAGTCTTATGTAGACAATATGGTATAACCACAACATTTCCACAATATGAGGCAAGTTACTGTGTGGCCAAAATACATGTCATAACTCTCCTTCCTTATGAATCATTCACTCCAAAGAGTCCTCTCCCCTTCATCACTCATGAGTATCACCAGCAAGAGAGAAGTGTAGTGAAAAATATATTCCCCTATTTCTGAAGGTTCTGCTTATATATGTGAGTTCTATCCATAGACTTGCTGCTTTTGTACAAGTTATCCAAGCAGATATGACATAAAACATGATGATGAGCCAGTGACCACAGTTAAATCAATAACTTCCCATGTCACTTAAGAGGAAAATTTAGCAATTAAAATTTGCTTTAAGGGCCTGACCTTGATTTGATTTGATTTGAATTTGTATACCGCCCTCTCTCGAAGGGCTTACGGTATACAATAAACAGCTACAATAAATTACAATAAATTAAGGTGGTGAACAGCATCAAAATATAATACATCATAACATAATACAGTACATAACACTATAATGCAATAACTAATTATCCCAGTAGACCCATTAACAGTATCAATAAAATTAACAAAATCAAATTAACAGTATATCAGGCTGTTAGCATGCTACCACCTGGCAATCTTGTCATTCCCCAATAGCATACATCTTTTAAAGTGCTGAAACCCCACCCCCACCCCACCCCCCATGGCTGTTGGGCAATTTAAAAGATCTTTTCATTTTTTTGTCCAGACAGCATGGACGAAAATAAAGCGTTTGAGGAGACAGCGGGTTTTATCCCCGCCTGCCATGTGTTTTATTGTTCCGGCCTAACTTACATGTTTTGTACTTTCATTTTCCACCACCTGCCATTTTATGCCACTTGACTCCTCCATGCATCCTGCGATTTGCTGAAGATCACCTGGGATGTTTGCTCTGCAGGCACCCCAGTCACCCACTTTTTTATTCAAATTGATTGTACATGATTGAACTTAGCTTTTCCTGCCAATTTAAGCAGTGTATAATTTTTCCATTCTTTTAAAACAAAATGATGATGTGTCCTCAAAGCTACGATGAATTGAGAATCGGCATGGATTCTCATTTCGAGTCGTCATAGCTTTTAAGACATGTCATCGAAATTTTCTTAAATGACTTGGGGACAAAGATTGCTAGTTTAGCATTTTCTAAATACATCAGGTTGAGCTGAAATAAAACTTCCTGAAGATGCTTAGGAAAAAAAGCTGTGCAGAGTTCCTCTGCAAAATGCTTCCTTTAACATCCTCAAGACATTTTGCCAAGGTCTGTAGCTGTAATTTATTGTAGCTGTTTATTGTTGTAATATTAGGAACACAAAATCAGAATAATGTAATTGCTTCAGTTCATTGGCATACCTAAGTTTATCTGTTGTTGTTTTTTTAAGGGTGTTTGGGGGAGAACCCTGTTATATATGTAGGTTGTGTTGCTGATGTTTCACTGGTAGTGAAATTTATTATACGCTATTTCAAATAGGGCCTGCCTCGATGTTTCACTGAGAAAGGGTCCTTTTTATGACTAAAATAAAAACAGAGGTTTATTTGACATAGAATAAACTGGAAAAGAAGTTTCCTACATTTGTGCCAAACTTCAAGGATATTTTATTTTGTTGACTTGCCATCCAGAGTCCTGAAGCTCAACGTCAAACAAATCAATACTTTAAGTCAAAACTGCATGATGTTACCCGACTGTAAACAAAGGGACTAAAACTATCTTCTAGTGTATTTTTTTTAACTTTCAGTGAAGCTCAGTTATCAAAATCATGTTTATCTGAATTTAATGTTTGTGTCTCATGCAGTTCCATTCCAACATTATATAAACTACACTTCCCATTACTTGAATTTCTGAATGACTGGAGATGCCTAGGGTCACTTTGATCAATGAGGCTGTAGTTTACATACTACATGTTTTATCTTGTAAATGCCTGTATTTAGAATGTGTGTCTAAAATAAACATTGGGTTGTACTGTACTTTCTCTGGTCACACAGTTTGCCCTAGGCAAGGGCAAGTAGGAACAGGTTACCCAGAAGACAATTGATATTATATCTTGTGTTAAAAATATATCTGCTTTGAAATTGTTGCACTTGATGTGAATAAATATATGCTTTAGAGGAAAAAGCTCTAGTTGAGATTTTAGGCAAAACTATTTTTCTACCACAGCGGTCTGTTCAATGTGTTCAAGCAGTTACTAAGAAGGCCGGGGAAGATAAGAAGAAAGGCTATTTGTAACATGCTCTCACCCCACCCCTACTCCATACTCTGTTAAAAAGACCTGCCAGTTTGACAAATAACACAAGCAAGCAAGGAATTATTATATCTGGAGGGTGCAAGGATTCCTTATCTTAAACTTGCCTTTTAACAATTATTTGGTTTTTCTTCAGACTACCTCCCCACCCCCCCGTCCCAGCTTTCTTAGGGGACGAAACGTGTTGAAATGACTCCCGCCCCCCATGAA
Organism: Sphaerodactylus townsendi; assembly: GCF_021028975.2. Taxonomy (NCBI): domain Eukaryota; kingdom Metazoa; phylum Chordata; class Lepidosauria; order Squamata; family Sphaerodactylidae; genus Sphaerodactylus; species Sphaerodactylus townsendi. Next base: position 53,498,885 of record NC_059432.1, on the reverse strand, counting down.
ATTAAAGTGCATTCTGCATTTTGTTTTTATTCTTTTCTTTTGAAAAACTGGTCACTGTACACACAGATCTTATTTGCTCCCGTAAGCTGTCTCTGAGACCACTGAATTATGGGATCTTGAAGACTCTTGAATTTATAGCATAATTGAAAGATCTTGCTGGGAGAGTGTTGTGATAAAATATAGCTGACTTGTATAGTTCACATGAAAAAAATATTCCTGAAATAGAAATTGAATTAATAATTGTTTATCACTTTTATCTTCCAATAAATAATGTTTTTCTCTATGTAAAGCTCTTGTAATCCAAAAAACCAAAAACCCAACAACAAGATAGTGTTTCCTGGGCTGCTGAACACTGGAATATAAGAAAGATCCATATTATTTAATATCATCCTCGTTTTCTTTCCTGGGCACTTGTGGTTAATAGCCATTCATTGTTGGACTATTAATGGTAGTGATACTTCTACAAAGTGTTTTAAAACTACACTTTCAAAGAAGTGCATTCCTACCAAACATCTTTGCTGCTACCTACTGCTTAACTCACTAATCCAAGATGTTCAAATATTATGAGTTCCCAGGATTCTTTGCATATACTTGACCATCTACTAAGTGTCTAAGTAAGAGTTTGGCTGCAGTCCTTCATTGTTAAAAGAGCAGTGTTAATTTCTAGGTACATACTCATATGGCAGGCTAACAACGTAATCTAGAGAATATGTAAGGATCATGGAACCTGTGTGTGAGAGAGGGAGGTGACAACGAAAGACCGTCAGACTTCTAATCATAGGTCCTGTATGTTAGATTAGTGTGAAATCACAAAAAGGAAACAAAACAAAAGGATTCATAAAGACAAGCAATGACAAAAAAGTATCCTCAGCAAAAATGGAAATAGGAATAAAGAATAGAGAAAAGACTGATTCATGATACATTATGCTGTAGACCTAGGGCTACCAGGTGGCTCTCTATGGTGGGCAACTTTACACCCTTGTGATCTACATTCATAATTGTTTATCATAAGTCATAATTGTTTATCACTTCATGAAGCAGTGGGATCAAAATGGGAGAATCAGTGTTGCTGTGTTACTGGCCTTTTCAGCATGCACAGTTTACCACAGATTTCCCCAGTGGTCAAACCTTGTGTCTTGGAAATATTTTCTGTGAAATCATTCTGCATATTTACGTCCCCCCCCCCCCATTGTTTTGGGTTTCCCCCACTTATCTCTTCAGTTGTGTTTATTCTGCATGCTACTTCTGAAAAGTTATTATTTCTGAGGTGGTGGGATGTCACCCCTGATGCAGAACCTTTCCCTTTTTTTCTTTTATACAGGTGCTCTAGCATTACTGTGCAGTTACATTTTGAAGCAGCAGTAAAAAATGTCTCAATTTCCATTTCTGCTATTGAGAACTACCAGGCCCAAATGGAAGCCAAAATAACTCTTGCAGTAGGTTTCATATCCTGAAGGAACAGAAAAACAAAGATCCACATATTTTGGCCAAATTTGATCAGCAGGAATGTACCGTATGATCATTTCTGCCACTGTCTCCGATTACATGCAGCAATTACTCCTAGTACTGTTTTCAATTACCCCAACACCTCAGCCTTCTATTGCTGATGCGATCGCTCCCCACTACTTCAAAAATCAATCTCTTCCCTAACCTTGGATCACTAAGTTGATATGAACTTGATAAAGTTGATCCAATCGGCCTTGCTTCTTTGTATCTCTGCCTCATTGTTACATGACTAGTTTGATATGACAAAGAGATAAAATTTTAAAAAAACATTTCCATAACCAAAAAAAGGGAAAAAATGTGGAATTCAAATGTGGAATTCAAAGAAAGAAAAAGTAGCATTTGGTGGCAGGATATGTTGTGAACAACTCATGTGAAAAAGACCAACATTTCGAGTCCAGAAGTGATATCAGCATTGTGCAACCCTCAAGGGATCCCCCAAATCTGGAAAATTTCTAGAGTGTTGCTTAGAACGAGTGCACACAGGATGGAACCAGGGATTTTTTGGCAGTTTTGACTTAGCATAGGGTCATCATTCTTTTCAGTTTAGTAAGATTTTTCATAAGTGTCAAGGTTAGATGAGTTTTGATATCCCTTTGCTTCCTCCATGCATAGTAGACCTATGAATGTTGAATGCAATGTGTCTACATGCAATATTGCTATAAAAGAAATTATAAAACTAGTAGTGTGGTATATTCTTTAGCATGCACATTTTAAAATTTAATCCTAAACAGAAAGAGTTGGCAACTTTTCAGAGGAGCTGAGATTTTTAATATCATTAGGTCAGGATAAAAGTAAATAAAATGAGGCTTTAAAGTTAACCTTATAAAGTGTAACGTTGGAACAGTGAGACATGAGCTAGCGGATGTCCCTTGTGATTTTAAGTTTGATTTCTTGAATACTCTTGCAGTTTCGACTGTATAACTAGAGATTAGTGAGCTTTATTTGATTAACATTTGTGGTATCTTGTTTTTTATGTAACTGGTACAATACAAATTTAGTTTTAAACCATATTGGAATACAATATATTTTATTAAGTAACATGATTTTCCAGAAAGTTCATTCCTAACATTCAGAAAGATATTAGCATCAATAGTTGTTAGAAATAATTGGCAGATTCCCATACGATTCCTCTAAAATATTATAAGCTTCAAATGTTTGTGAATATTTAAACTAAAATGTGAAGTATGTACTGTATATCACAATTAATTTGTATTTTCAGTTATATTTGTAATTAAATGTAAAGGCATTCTTAATTACTTTTACTTCAAAAAAATCTGCAAACTTCTTAAAAGTTACTATTGCATCTAACAGACTTGTATGTTCTCATTGTATTTTTAGCCTTAGAATATACAGCATACATGTGTGCGTGTGTGTATTTTCTTCCTTGCAGAGTATTTCTAACCCTTCATGAAGTTTATACTTGGTGATATTTATATCCCATATTTCTACCCAATGGAAATCCAAAATGGCCTATACCATGCCTTGAGAGTCAGACATTCCTATCCTCCACTAGCACATCAAAGGAACTGGCAGTAGACTTTGGATCCCTCAGGGTGTTCTGGAAACCAATTGAATCCATAAGTCCCCTCAGGCGGACCATCGGCTAAATGGGGGGAGGGGCATTGATGTCCACCTGGACCTTCAGTGGTCTGACTCAGAATCACACTCATCCCCATCCCAAAGATCAAGGCCAGTGTGTGTGGCCTGCTTGATAGGTGTGGTCCGTTGCAACCAAGGAGAATCCCAGCGCTGCCATGGATGACACCAGGCCGCTGCCTGTGATGATGTGGTCAAATGTACATGGATGCTGAAATCACAGAAAACAAGAAACAGGGTATTTCAAGGCCGATTCAGAGATGACTTCAAGCAGTTTTGCTGGTACATCAGCAAGACAGCCAAACGCTTCATGGTATTCCACACATGACCCACACATTCAGTGCCAGAGATCATTGACACAAGGAGTACTTTGAAAGAGAATGCCTCCCAGATAAACATCACTATCCCAACCCCAGCTCTTTATTCAGTTCATGCAATATGGATCCCCCCTGCCCCTGTTCTTGCTATAATGTGCATTATAAGATTCAAGTGTAAATGTTACCAGTCTGAAAAGTATATATATGCCCTATCAGATTTCTTTTAAATACTTTTGTGATTTTTGGTATAAGACTTTTGTAGGATAGTAATGATAATAGTAGGAAACTGTTTCTATTCTACAGGAATAATCACAATGAAATTCCAGTCTTTTGCTCATGCTTGGTTTTCATCATGTTTCTTATTTAGTGAATGTTCATTCATTCATTCATTCATTCATTCATTCATTCATTCATTCATTCATTCATTCATTCATTCATTCGTTGCATTTTTATCCCTTCCTCGCTGGAAAGGTTCAGGCCAGGTTACAACAACTCAACATAATAAAACATTTTAAACAGCAATAGCATTAAAATGATTAAAATTATAAGAACCCGTACAACACATTAAAACAATAGATTAATAAATAATGTATAAAATAGATGGCATCATAAAGAATCAGGTCATCTCATTCCCACTCCTTCCTTGATATTTCAAAAATAGTTCCCCTGGATATTTAAAAAATGTAATTAATTAGGAAGAACTGAAATGAGGGTTGAATTATTAGCAAGTTACAGGATATTATATATGCTACACATTTCATTGAAGTCCATATGACTGATTGTTAAAATGTCTGTTTTTATCCTAATAGTTTGTGATAAATTCTCTAGAATGATAGGACGTTCTGGGTTTTTTTTTCTGTTTCACTAGCTTGTGATGAATGGAAAATTCTTCCCAAACCTAATCTTCATCGCGATGTAAACAGATTTGGTCACTCAGCAGTTGTCAGCAATGGGTAAAGTATACTTTTCAAAATGTATGGCAAAAGGAGAAAAGTATTGTGAAAAACTCTCTTGAATGTACAGTTTTTATTTTCATCTGTGTTTGTCAGTGTTTGATTAAGGTCTGGTTCACAAGAATAAGCGCTGTGTAACTGATAACATTGGACTTGGGGTGAGGAGCAGGGACGAATGGGAATGATTTTCTTTGTCATCGAAAAGCTCAGTGGGTGACCTAGTTACAGTTTCCTTTTTTTTTGCCTAGTTACTGTTTCCTAACCTACTTTTAGAATGATTTTGTGAGGTTGTAGTGAGAAGGAATGACCCATGTTGCCATGTCAAGATTCTCAAGGAAATGATAACATGTAAATGATTAGCATCCATAAGAATATTGGAAGCAACATGAAATAGTCACTTGATATATACAGTACATCTATAGTAGTAATAATACTGGAACATTGTCTTAAACTTTTAAATGGGCAATTGAAATGTACGTTACTGATGACAGTAATAATACGTTTGAAATGTATTCCTTTTGTGCATCACAAAATTGATCTTTGGTCGACACATCATGGTAGTTCCTTGTCTTGATTTACTTGTCAAAGCAGTGAGTTCAGTTAAGGAAAATAAGTGGATGGTTCTTTTCTGGCTTGAATATTAAATAGGTATATACACATGTCAAGTAGTAAGAGTAGAGTTTTTTTTAAATTAACATTGTGTTGTCTAAAAGGTAGCATGAAAATTACCTCCTTTTTAAGTAGTGTTATACAAAAACTATAGTTTTACTTAACGTAACTTGGGTACACTCCTGGCAAGGTTAAGCATTTCAGCTGAAATGTTTCATGCTGCTTCCAATATTTGAAATTAATGAATGTTTATGGTCAACTGGCCCACACAAGCAACCATGCTCAAATTATACATACAATACAAAATCAATTAATTAAATAATAAAATAAGTCTTGTAAATTAGTAAAATGAAGAAACTATTAATGCAAGGAACTCCAGAGCACTCAACTCTGGTACGTTGGCATACATTTATCATGTTTTCACTACTCTTCGGTTTATGATGGATAACATGTAAAAGAAGGGTGGCTGAGGAAGGACCATGGCTTTTAATAATGCTTTCCATTTCTAAATGTGCCATGCATGTTCCTTTTATTTGTCTTAATAGGTCTATGTATATCTTTGGAGGCTTTTCAAGTGTTTTGTTGAATGACATCCTTGTGTACAAACCTCCCAACTGTGAAGCATTCAGAGATGAAGAGCTTTGTAAAAATGCTGGACCTGGATTAAGATGTTTATGGAACAAAAATCACTGCATGTCATGGGAATCTGACCATATTAATAACATTCTTAGAGCAAAGTGTCCTAGAAAAATAGGTAAGTGATCTTTTGATTTTTTTTACTTGCTTGTTTAAAGTGTTTCATATAAGCTATATTTGTCCCAAGAAATGGCAATTACAAGACGGAATATAATTTTTAAAAGGAATTGTAAATATAATTTACTATATCTAGATAAGGATATAATAGCTGCTCTTTTGACTAGACTTCCATATTTTCCTATTTTGATGAATAGTTTAATGAAAAAAACTTTCAGATTTGTCCATCTTCATTATGTTATACTTGAAAACTAATAGTGCAATCCAGATGGTAAGGTAAAGAGCATTTCGGCAGCCAGAGAGCAGTGTGTTGAAGGTGGTGCCACTCCACTCCCAAACAGGATGCAAGTGGCGCAGAAAGGAGGAACTTTACTTATTTGATAATAGTGTGTCGTGCAGATAATGCCCTCTTTTTTATCTTTGCTGTCAGAATTATATTAGTGTTCTTCATTGTCATCTGGATTATTCTTTAACGTTTTTACCAGATTTTGTAGTATTTTTAGTAGGTTTTCTTGTTGTTTTCATGTTATGCTTTAGTTACAGCCACTTGTTTAAATGAATTTCCACTCAACTGAAAGACAATCATTTTGGACAAAATGTACTGGAAATGAAGTCATTATCCAGGAGAAATGGATAATTAGGTATAGATACAAATTACAACAGAGAGAAAATTGATAGAAGAAATCCATGAAAAAGGATAAGTGATGTTTATGTTTAGAAACTGGATGTTCTGAGTGAGAACTACTGGGGAGTATTTTGAAATTGCAGGCTAGTATTGAAATCATGCATAAAAAAGAGCAGAGATTTTTATCCCTTCTTTTTCCTTCTCTGGTATTTTTTTTTTTACTCAGAAAGATGCTTAGAGTTGAGGGATCCATGTGGACAGATAACCATGAAAACTAGGGCTGTAGTGAAGAAAAGGAGGTGTCCTGCTCACCAGGTTGGAGGCAAATTGCAGACCACGACAAGTCTCTCAGTAAGGGCTCAAGTCCAAGTCAAGACTCTAGGGTCCAGTAGTCCAATCCAGAATCATGCACCAAGAGTAGTCCAAGGTCAGATAGTGAGGTTCCATGAACAAAGCAAGTCAGGCAGTTGGTATGTTCATAAGCAGGGTTGCAGAGAAATTAATCCCACACTAGTTGCAGTCTTATATAGGAAGTTATCACTGGGTCCCATGTTAGACTTCTCCTTACAAGCTGACTCCACTCCTGTACTAATCCTGATTCCACTCCTGTACTACTGGGGTTCAGATATTGTGGTGACTTATCAGTGTGTCCTAGCATTTCCTTAGCAGAAGTGAGACCTCAAGATGCCAGGCACGCAGTCATGCACCTGGTCTATGCATCAGTGCAAGCTCTTACCTCCTATGCTTGTAATGTGCTTTGGGAGACTGCGGAGGGTCTGGTAGTTTGTGGGGGCCACACTGGGGCCTCAAAGCCTGAGAAACTTACTAGGGGCCAGTGGTGGTGTTGCCTCACCCTCAGAGGTGGAGCGAGGGAGAACTATGCCCAGGGTGCATGCACGCTACCTGCCTTTGCCCTGGAACACCCCCAGAACACCACACAACACCCCTCCATGGCCCGGCCATGCCCCCTTCGCTGCTCCGCCCGAGGCATCGCGCCCCACACAGCCCTGTTGGCGCTCTGCCACTGCTCACCTTTCTGGGAGGCAATGGAGGGTGCACCTCACTGGGAGGATGTGCCAAACCATGGTGGGGCTTGGAGGCAGGTTGTCTTTCTCTGGGGTCTCCTCTCTTCACGCTAAACCAGGTGGTACTTGATACAATTATCCTTTTCTTACTCTTCCACTCACAGAGCCCAACTTGTACAGTAAGGACACGTAAAGGAGAATGACAATAAATGTGCTGGCTCTGCACTAATCTGAACATGTTATCACCACATGAACACCAAGTGTATGACCAGAATTTTTTTTTTCAAAAAAAGAAACATACACAATCACTTTATCTGTGCATAATGTCTGTATACTGGGCTACAATCAATTAAAGGAGAACCGGATCTCATGTAGACGTTTCAGAAATTGTTTAAAGGTATAAGGAATTGGGTAACGATGAAGCCAACATTTAAAATATTAGCCCAGTTAAAACTGGAAATTAGTGCAATGTACGACATAAACCCGGTTCAGGTTAGGACTGGACCTCCCCATAGTTCAGGTTTGGCTCCACATGATCTCATGAGCTCTTGCTACCAGCAGCATACAGAGATGGTAGGGAATATAGGAGTTGAATTTCCAAATGAGTTTGGTGTTACATATGACTGCAGCAGTGTCTAGGGTTTAACAGAAGCCCTGTGTGAACCCTCTCAGCTATAAGAGTGAGGTAAGTTTTGCAACAAAGAAAGTTAAAATGGGATGAAACTAAAATGGAACAAATAACCCTGGGATGTATATCATTCTGAGTTCCCTGAACACTTCATTTAACGTTTAACATATAAATAAAATCTGTGGTCAACCATAACCTTTAAGACTGTTTTATATTTCTTGGCTACAGATAATATTGAGCAGATTTAATTCTTGTTTCTCATGTCAAACAGATATTTGTAAATATTGAGTTAGATCCCGAAGTCTGTGGGCTCAATAATCACAGAACTTTCTCACATTCACTTGTCCCAAGCAATTCTTTCAAACCCTGGGAAAATTTATTCTTGAGGTTGTGGTACTCAGTATTTTATGCTGACATTTTGGATTGTAGTTCAAGAAAACTTTTCAGCAGCTGTTTGATGAACTGTGCTCAGATTCACAAAAGTGTATACTGCAATAAATTAATTAAGGTGCTGCAAGAAACTTTTTATAATTTTGGCTGCAGCAGACTAATATAGGCATCCCTGTAGAATTTGGCAGCTCTGGGACTTCCTTTGAGATAGGCGCAACCATTCAGTGAAAAGTATAAATAAAATGTACTGAACATGTGGAGCAACTTGAATATTGAATCGAAGGTCATGTTTACAATGAGTAAGTTCTGGGTATCATTTCTAGCAGGTGTTAAAAATGTACGACATCCTTTGTGTGTGACATCCTTTGTTTCTCATCTTGATGCTTTGTTTTATCTCTTATTTGTATTATAGCTGCAGCAGATGACAGATGTTATAGATATGCAGACTGTGCCAGCTGTACTGCCAATACAAATGGCTGTCAGTGGTGCGATGACAAGAAATGCATTTCAGCAAGCAGTAACTGCAGTGTGGTGAGTATTTATGACTATCAGGTTGCTTTGTTAACAACACTGCTTTATAACCATTAACTGGCTCTTTGGTGCCTTTGAGCGTAAATGTTACTATATAATCAGGTGTTTGAAATGCATATTAAATGGGTACATCATGAATTAATTGCTAAGTCATTTGATACAACTGGAAAGAAACATAATGAAACTCATAGAAGCACCTTGTTTTCCAGGTCCTTTCCCTAATCAAACAAATAATTTAAATCCTACGTGATTATCATATTTGTCTAAGGTTCTCAGTAGTGTTCTTCCACAGTATCTGGTTGTTAAAAAGCTTTTATTTAGATACTGTTCATTCAAAATAGTTACATCATAATTAATCTTTTTAGACTCAAGGAGATTCACGCTGCAACCACAGGTTTAATGACACAAAACAGTAATAAATTTAAAAAGCACATAGTTAAAAACACATTGCTTAAAAATGCATACAAATCTGCCATACCCTGCCAAAATAGTTTATCCTCCAGTCTTTTCCACATTCACAGCTTACAACAGATTTTCCCAATAGTCAAACCTAGCATTGTTTTTTGAGAAATCATTCCACACCCTTCCTTCCTTCCTCCCTTGTCATTTTCCTCCTTGTCTTTCACTTGTCTTTTTTCTGTATGCTACTGCTGAAAACATATTATTTCCAATGGTGGTGGGATATCAAATGTGATGCTGAAGAACAACCTTCCCCCCCTTTTTTTGTTACACTGAAGCGACAATTCAAAAATGTCTCAGGCTCCATTTCTGCTACAGAGAACTATGCACATAAAAGAAAGTAAAAAAAAAAAGCAGGCTGGACAGGCCCATTACCTGAAGGAACAAAAATACATAACTCAGCCCTCCAACTCCCCTCCCCCATTTCCCAGCCAAACTGGAGCTGCAGTAATGCACAATTGTTACTGCAGCAGTTCCTTGTCAATGTCACCTGCGCCTACATTGGAAACAATGTATATTTGTCTTAACGTTACATTGCTTGTTTGATATTAAATTGACAAAGCTGATCCAATCACTCCTGCTTCTTTATATCTGTTCCTGAATGTTAACATCACAAGCTCTAGATGAAATTGACAAAGCTGATCTAATTGTCCCTGTTTCATATTTCTGCTCTCATGTTACACTACTAGTTTGATATGACAAAAGGAAAAAAGTTTTAAAAATCCTTTTGAAAGTGGAGGATGAGAGGGAGGACAAAATGGCTGAAGGGGAGGTTGAGTGACTACACAGGGTCATGGATAAGGGTCAGGTATTTGGTGGGAAAGAGAAATAAGGACTTTCAACAAAATCACATGCTTAAGGGAAAGTGGCTTGGAAGCAAATAGAAAAACCATTGCAGTAAAACCGCTGAAAAAATAGTGGAGAAAAATGAAGCAAAAACATTTCCAGAACCAAATGAAAAAAAATGTGGAATTTAAGGGGGGAAAGTTGCATTTGGTGGTAAGATTTGTTGTAAACAACTTGGTGAAAAAGGCCAATGCCCAATGAAATAAAATTGTTTTATGTGCTTCCTTAAGGCAGCAAGTGAATGCATACCCAACACCCGTTGTGATAGCCTATTCCCAAAGACTTGACTGACCACAGCAAAAGCTCATGACCTAACTGTTGCCAAATAGATAAAGAGGCCAGGTTGCCCATTTTGGTTTCCCCATGATCTTTACTTTGGCCCCCACTTCTACTCAGTAAGGAAGTGGGGGGAATATGGGCAAAACAGCATCTTCTGGATTCTTGCTGCATTGCTGCATAAGATATTATCACCACATCGTGGGATGCTTTAGGATTTTCCTGAGACTCTGATTTTTATTGAAGTGTTTTTGGGAAGTCCTAGAATATCCTGTAATGCCACAATGTTACTTTTGGTTATGCAGCTATAGGTGACATTACATCTCTTGGAACATTATTTGTATAATTCCCCATCCCTCACTCTCCCAGGAATTGCTAGCTGAGGGCTGATAACCCTACATACAGATAATCTATAGAGAGGGCACCCCAAGGAGAAGACTGTCTGAAGAATACAACCAATTTATGGGAGTATACTGGATGATATAGTTGGATTAGTATGAAGGCCCTGGCCATGAAGGTCTTTAAAGGTAATAACCAGCACTTTCAGTTTAACCCAGAAGGAGAAAGGTATCCAGTGGAATTAATACAGTGCTGGAATTGTATGTTCTGAGTTGCTGATACCAGATAAAAGGCATATTGCTTCATTATATAGCAATTGAAGCTTCCCAGATATCTTCAAAGGCCACCCTCAAAGGACAGTTTACAGTCATTCAATCTGGAGGTTATAGTAAGTGTGGCTCAGTGCAGCGAAAACCGCAGAGCTTAACTATGGAGACAGGCATGAACAAGATATAACTGAAGGACGGTGTTTCTAGCAACCCTTCTGACCCATTTATCTATCATCAAGGCTATATCCAAGAAAACTCCCTATGTCTTAATTTGATTTGCCAAAGACAGTTTAATTCCATGTAGATCAGGGGTAGGGAACCTGCGGCTCTCCAGATGTTCAGGAACTACAATTCCCATCAGCCTCTGTCAGCATGGCCAATTGGCCATGCTGGTAGGGGCTGATGGGAATTGTAGTTCCTGAACATCTGGAGAGCCGCAGGTTCCCTACCCCTGATGTAGATGAACACCAGCCAGATACTGCCTTCTTAACTAGCATCACTCCTATCTTGTGTGGATTAAATTTCAGTTAATTTACTCTCAGCCAATTGAGCTCAAGACACTGTTACAGGATCTTCCAGGTGTTTCTGAGGGGGTGTTGACCAAAAGTGTAACATAACGTGTAAGGCAGCAAAGTTGAGAATTTTCCTCAAAGAAAGATCTTAAAGGAAGACTTTTGTTTCTAAGAAGACCCACCTAGCTTGCTAGAATCCTGTAACATTGTACATATGAAATAATCAGGATCTTTCTTTCAGGAATAAATAAAATGTCTTAAACACTTTTATTTCAGTATGTTTTCTGAAAGTCATAGTTCATTGCAAATGTATTCAAAAAGTCCAAACAGTGACCAGCTATACATTCATACTGATGTTACCAGTTTTAAGTATTACATTTCTTGGCTTAATTTGAGACAGAGCATTACGTATATCTGTGGCAAAGTTGGGACTTGCATATATGTCCCACACTTCTATTTGAAACATTTTAATCTAACAAAAAATGCAGGTTATCTAAATAAGTAAATATGTTTACCTTAGAACAATAGTATTCGAATTAGCACATCTTCTCCAATATTACAGACTGATAACTTGGTTAATAAACATTTATGATTAGTTTTAAAATAAGATGTACATTCCAGTGTCACTGGTTGTTCACATTGAGTACATATTGCTGGTTTTGATACATTGTTCATGTTTTTGCACATTGTCTATAGCATATGAAATTTCTGATAAGAAAATAGGAAATTTTGGCTGCTTTTCTACTTGGCTGCATTTTTTCTTAAATCCACCTTTGCCCCCACTTCTTACCACCCTAATAAATGTTTCCTTGAGAAAAATGTGAAGATTACTATCAACAGTGATTGACTTTACTTATGTGTTATCAGTGGCATACAGTAGTGTGCTGACAGGAGAGTAAAATTACTTGTGATAAGGTAAACCCTTGGAAGTACATCAGAATGCTGTGGGTATCTTTCCTGCATTGATAAAAACATTTATAGCTATGATAAATATTTCTCTTTTAAAGCAAACAAATATTAGAAAAAAACTATTTGGAGTGATGTTTGAAAAGAAAGTTGCAAATAACAGCTTTATGTAATTTTTCATATATGTTGCACAGTAAAAAATCTAGATAAGAAACAAAGAAAGGAAAGCACTGAATCTATTACATTACAAAGTATTTATCTTTTAAGCCCTGTTATGTAAGGACAGTTGGAAAATGAACAGAAATTATACTTTGGACTTTCCCCTACCATATATTACATTTATTGATAAAGCAGTGAAGTTGAAATTCTAAAACAGGCCAGGGATGCTAAACAGCATGAAACATAATCGACACATTGAAGTGTATTGAAGCTTCTCAGTAATTCACTTTTGTTTGCAGACTTCTGTTTCATGTCTTCTGTGCATTGCCACATAGGACTGTGCAAGTGCAGGCCAGCCATTGAAAATAGATTTTCAAGCTATTTGAAGATTCACTGTCTCTGGAGTGCTCCCCCTCTCTTCTATTTTCAGTTGAGAGCAGGGTCCTTTCTCCACCCAAACCATCACATGACAGAGGCAGGAAGAGTGCTCCTGCCTAAGTCCTCTTTTCACCACTGTGGAGAGAGGATATTCCTTGAACTTCATCTCAGCATCTTTTGTCTAGTCACCTAAATAAATAGCTTTATTTAAAAAGTGCCACCAGTACTTCAGTACTGCACTAAGATTTTTATTTATTTATTTATTTATTATTACATTTTTATACCGCCCTCCCCCGGTGGCAAAAAGTGATGAGCACACAGAATGCCTAATTTGTTTGGGGGATGACATTTCTCTCAGACACCTGTGTGGCCTGTCACTTTTCACACCTAAGGAGAGACATGAGTTGGCATCACAGCTGAAAGCAGTCTTATGGGAGAAATGGTTCAGAGCCACACAAAAATGGTTCAGAGCCACAAAAAAATGTTTAGAATAAGCCCACAAATGTTCTAGAATGCTATATGTGGCATATGCTGCCTCAAAGCCTCCCTTGGATATTGAACCCTTAGAGCAATATTCCTTGGCTATTGTACCCTAGGAGCCACCAGCCAAATAACTGGGTTTTTTTTAATGAAATAAAGAATGGATTCAAATAGTTTGCAAGTTTGCTTATTGTCTGTCATTATAATGACTTTCTTCCTGGCACCCCCCAAAAAATCTCGTGTTTTTAGATTTTATACAACCATCACATTTATCCAGCTCCCTGACATCTGAATTGCATTTTTGTCGTTGATCCCAATCAAAACAGTGTGCCGTCCAAGTTTGTCCAGAGGAAATATATCCAGAGGAAGAAGAAGAGTTTGGATTTGTACCCTGCTTTTCAAATTAGGTTTTCAGATTGGAGTCCAGTTCTCTTCACCACTATACCACACTGATATATGTGCTGTGCATAGGATTGCTAGCTCTGGGTTAGAAAATTCCTGGAGTTTTGGGACAGGAGAACCTGCAAAGAATGGGTTTGGGGGAAAGGGGAGGGAGGGAGGGAGGGAGGTCAGTGGCGTATAATGCTGCAGAGTCCACCTTTCAAAGCAGATGTTTTATCCAGATTACCTGATCTCTGTAATGTGTAGACCTCCTGTTCACATATCTTTTTGGAAGATGAATAAATTTGAATGAAATTACCTCAGATACATAGGCCAGATTGGGCTACTTTTTCTGGTGGTGCCACAGTTTCCATGTCTGGACTCTGCTTTCAGGTTCAATTCTTTTGCACTGTCTTCGGTTTCTGTTGCCCTGTGGTAGCTTGGAATAGGGAAAGAACAGCAAGGGGAAAAATGATTCTACAGTTACAGACATGAGGCCCATCTAGAATAATTAGCTCATGTTGCTGCTTGCTGTACAGCATCATCCCTGAGTGATGTTTTTGAGCACGGCAATTATTCCGGTAGCATTGCTGGCTTACAAATTGGGTTGTCATTTTCTAGCTGGTAGCTATAGATCTTACGGAATTTCAAACAACAGAGCTCAGTTCCTGTGGATAAAATGGCTGAATTGGAGGGTACACTCTGTGGCGTTACACCCCAGCTTGCCAAATCTCTATGAATTCCTCAACCCAAAACTGGCAACCCTACATGGGAAGTGCCATCATTTTATATAAGCAGGGATGCTGTTTCCATGAGCTGTTTCAACTATTGGACATTTGCTTGATTGCAGGAAGCAGTCAAATGTTTTGTTTGCACTCTAGGAGAAGGTGGGAGTAGAAGTTTCTACAATTACTTGCCCAATTCCCCTCACACACTTAAAGTCTTGACACCCTTGGAAAAGTGTGCCAATGGGGAGGGGCAATCAGAGACCCAGAGTCTGACCTTTCTAAACACCATTATTTACCCCTTGATAAGCAGTTCACTTGCCTTTTTGTAGCATATGCTAGGGCTTCTACCAAGAAATGTGAGAAAAACACCACCACACAACAATCTGTGACCTTAGGTGCTCTTATCTTGAAGCAGGTCTTCAGGGAAATGGTTATGCATGAATCTACTATTCATGTGTATGAGTCAGAAAATTTGTTTGTATGTATAAACAAAAAATTGAGCATATGGGGAAGAGGGATAAAACCCTTCTCCCTTATCTTGCCAGCCTTCACTATGTAGCATTTTTTTTCAGGCAAGTTCACTGTCTTCTTGATGGATTTTGGGAAGTAAGTTTTTAGTCACAGTCTAGAAGGAAAATGCTGAAAGAAGTGATCCTACTAAAGGTTTTGTGTGTGTCTCCAGGGATTAGTGTCCACATCAGTTTTAATGGTCTCTGAAATAGGGAGACTTTCTCTAAACTGCTTGAAGTTTGGAAGAGAAGAGTCCTTTGGTTAAGGGCAATAGTTTCTCTTTTCTAAATAAAGGAAAAATAAAATAAAGATGAACAGAAAAACAAAAAGAAGGCGGAGGCTGTTTTTCAGAGCTCAACAGTTCACTGATCTTGGATCCCCCCCCCCTCCCAGAACTAGTGGGTCTAAAATCTGGTCCGCCTGTCAAATTTAAGATCACCAGAATTGGAGGAGGCAAGAGATAAGCAAAACTTGCTCTGCAGCTGGAGAAATATCCCCTATCAGTAACATGTAGTTTGGGGAGCAATCAGGCTCAGGAGCAGCAGTGGCGTAGGAGGTTAAGAGCCCGTGTATCTAATCTGGAGGAACCGGGTTTGATTCCCTGCTCTGCCGCCTGAACTGTGGAGGCTTATCTGGGGAATTCAGATTAGCCTGTACACTCCCACACATGCCAGTTGGGTGACCTTGGGCTAGTCACAGCTTCTCGGAGCTCTCTCAGCCCCACCTACCTCACAGGGTGTTTGTTGTGAGGGGGGAAGGGCAAGGAGATTGTAAGCCCCTTTGAGTCTCCTACAGGAGAGAAAGGGGGGATATAAATCCAAACTCTTCTTCTTCTTCAACCTAAGTGAGACACCATTCCAGGTCACAGGTGGGAGTGTGGCTGTAGTAATGAAAACAAAAGCAAGTAGTGAGCAATGTTAAAGAATCTCAATAAATATGTTTGGAAAGAAAGGAAATCTCCCTCTGGTGAACAGAAGTATAAAACAAAGAGGTGCAATGTCCAAAATAGCAAAAACATCTCCTATTCTGCTCTCTCAGTGTGAATAGTAATTAAGCCAAGAATTTATGCATCTCAACCATGAATGTGCAAGTGATTTGTGAATGGCAGGCCTATTTTAAAGTTCTATGGCCATAACTTTACTAAAACACATCTTGCTTAGAGTCCCAAAGCACTGGGAAATGGACATGAAATGGAGAAACACAGGAAAACTGTATTCCCAGACCAGTTAGGGAAAAATATAGCTGTTGGACTATTTAATTGCATGGAAGTTTAACAAGCAAATACTGGCATGTACAGAAACTTAGAATGGGTAAAATGTCATTTGCAGCACTGATAACAAGCAAGGGAGTGCTTAAAAATAACCAGAAAACTGGCATGAACAAACAGACCTTGAACTACTTTAATCAGTTGGTCTACTGTATATGCATCTTTGCATCTTGAGGGAATTAACGAATGAACATACTGAAATAGTAGCAATTATTTTTGGTAAGTCATGGAGAACGCTGAAGGCACCAGAGAATTTGAAAGGGAAAAAAATGTTTTCACTAATGTTGAAATAAGATCAGAATTACAAGGCAGTAGCCATTCTTTTGTCTTTGGTTTAGTAAATTTTAGGCTGCATCCCAGAGGCGGCATCTTTCATAGTTTATTGGCTCTGTAGTATAACTTAACTGCATGGAAGAGATACCTCAAAGAAGAGGTACCAAATAGCATGTGTGAGAGGAGATCCTTTTAGGAGAGCAAGCGTTGTACAGTGGTTAAAAATGATGGACTCTAATATGGAGAACCAGATTTGGTTCCACTCTCCTCCACATGAGCAGTGGACTCTTACCTGGTGAACTGAATTTGCTTCCCTGCTCCTACACATAGAACCTGCTGGGTGATCTTGGGCTAGTCACAGTTCTCTCAAAGAACTCTCTCAGCCCCACCACCTTACAGAGTGTCTGTGGTGGAAAGAGGAAGGGAAGGAGTTTGTAACCTGTTTTTAGACTCCTTACAGGAGAGAAAAATTGGGTGTAAATCCAAAATCTTCTCCTCGTTTCTGTATTTTGGTCTGTGGTGATTGTGCTAGCCCGCATTGCAGTTGGGATTGCCCATAACAGCATAACAACAAAGTATGTCTGTTGAATCTACCTACAAGATTTTCCACGCACTGTAGCCCAAGTCTTCTCCAGTATCCAAGTTTACTCACCACAAAGTAGCATATGATGCTAAGGTGAAAGTGAGAAAGTTAAGTTTTTGTGGTGAATACGCTACCGTTGTGTATGGAAATAAAGAAAAGAAAATTTGCAATGTGTCAGTTTATTTATTTTACACCTTTTGCAGCTACATGAAAACTTGTGCAACAAATGTGCTGTTATTGTTCAGAATTTAATTGGGTTTGGTAGTTTGGGCTGGAATCTTAGTGTTAACAGCAATTACCTATTGGATTTGCATTTATATTTAGGCTACTGAGATTTGTCCAGGAAGGAATGTGTAAATTGGATTTAGAAGACGATCTGGAATTGCAAAGATAAGATGAGAACAGACGGAATAGTTACCAATAGCTTAATTTTTAAAAAAGCATCGTTAGACAGTTTTGGATTTCTTTAGTAAAAAAACCCATATTATTGAAGAAGTGGTAAAAATGTACTTAATTTTCTGTCTTCTTTTCTCTTTGCATTTATTGTTGCTTACGACCATATGG
Organism: Sphaerodactylus townsendi; assembly: GCF_021028975.2. Classification (NCBI taxonomy): domain Eukaryota; kingdom Metazoa; phylum Chordata; class Lepidosauria; order Squamata; family Sphaerodactylidae; genus Sphaerodactylus; species Sphaerodactylus townsendi. The sequence continues at coordinate 53,481,022 of NC_059432.1, read as the reverse complement.
TTTCATTTTTGAAAGCAGCCTGAACTTTTCAGGATTTTGACATTGTGATAATGACATGTTAACAGGGAATATTAGGTGGGGACAGTGTTAGGTGAGCAGATGGTGCTTGCTTGCAATTTAAAATTCATTGTAATCGACCTCTCAGACAGCATTGTCAATAATGTATAATGACTGAGCCAAACTAAGTGCAAATAGGTATAAAAAGGGTTTTCTGAAATTCATCTGTGCATATTTTACAGGCTTGCCTTCTGTCACTTTGCAACATTTTGTTCTGGCTAATTTGCTGTTCTATAAAAGAACATGGTGGTTTTTCACATTTGTTTCTGATTGTCTTTGCAAACCTTTCAGTAAGACCTTCAGCATAATGGGTTTATTTCATAGTACTTTCACTCTGAAAATGGAGCTAGATGACTGATTCATTCTATCAGTAGCTCTGTATGACTGGAATCTTATGTTTTGAATATATGAACAGCTTCTAATCCAATTTGGCAGTTTGAAAGTGGTTCCTGTTCTTAATTCTCATTGCTAGTTGATGTAGCAGCAGGGTCTTCCTACTATCTGTGATTACTTTACCCATTAAGTGATTCCTTAGAGTTCATTCAGTATTTACAGATGGTCATCTCCAGCCTACCACAGAAGAAAATTCCACAAGTTCTTTGTTGATAGGTCCCGGCAGCTGAATTGTTTTTCCCTAACAATTGCTATCTCAGGTGTTCCTAGGGTTGCAGAGTTTGGGAAAAGAAGGGACTTTAATGGGATATAATGCCATAGAGCCCACCTTCCAAAGTGATCCTTTTCTTCAGATGAATGGATTTCTGTCTCCTGGAAATCAGTTATAATAGTGGAAGATCTCCAGCTGTCACTTGGAAGTTGGCAACCCTAGGTGTTCCCCTTAACTGTTTATGCTCAGCATGTTTAGTTGCTTTCTGTTTTTCCCCAGGTGTCTTCGTTGCCCTCCTTTAAAGATCAGTTCTTCCTTAACATGTTGTGTATGAATGCCCAAGCAGAAAACACACTGGCCTATCTTTATGTGTGACAGGTAATCAGGTGTCAAACTCATGGCCCTCCAGATGTTATGGACTACAGTTCCCATCATCTCCTACCAGCATGGTTAATTTTGGCGGGGGATGATGGGAAGTGTAGTCCATAACATCTGGAGGGCCGTGAGTTTGACACGTCTAAGTATAAGTATACGGTCATAAGTGTAAGAGAATATATATCACTGTATATACACCTGGTTGGATGGGTGAATTGTATTTGAACACGTTTATGCATGATTATTAACAGTTAACAAATACATGAATGACATTCATGCAGCTTTGGTGCGCAACGCATAATTCCTTTTTTGTTCAGTTTCCCTATCTTTATGTTTGACAGGTTCACACATGTATAACTGAACATATGATCAATTAAAATGATTGTAGGTAGAGACCTAATTCTTCTCTGGTCGCTGCTTCTAAGCATTTTAACGTGAAGTATGTTACATTTACATATGCAAACAACAAATGTTGTGAATGCTCACTTGCATTCTGCATAACACGAACATCTAAAAATAAATGAAAATGAACAGTAACATATGGAATGCAAGAGGTCATATATAACTTGTAGAAAGGTTCTGTGAACTTGAATGTTTCTTACAAAATTCTGAAAGATGAAGATTTTCTTGTTGTTCCTATGAGGTTTTGCCCAAAGAAGATACACTCAGGTGGGAGGTGGGTGGAAAAATTCCTTAGAATTCTAGACAGATAAGGCTCCAGCCCCACATAACAGCATCCCTCTCCTATGTTGTCTGTAAACCAGACCATGACATGCCACCAGCAGAGAGCAGGAGCAGTAGAATACATGCCTGTGCATCCTGTGAAAATACTGTTAATTTATATGGGACATCTAATGTGCAGAAGCCACGCAATTGGATTTTGTTGGTTCTTTTGACTGCTTTGGTTCTTTATGATTCCCTCATTTTACACCTGAAGCGCTGAAGTTGAAAGATTCTAATAGACCTCTCAGGAATTTGTGACTATGTACTTATTTGAATACATGTCTCCTGAGAATTGATCTAGCACTGTGTTGATAAAATTAGTCCCTGACTTTGGAAGAACTAGTTAATCAGCCCAAGAATGTCTACTGTTTCAGTTAATTTAATTTCTAATAGATGAAAAACTTATAATTTTTAAAGGTACTTTCAGAACTTCTATGAATGTTGGATTCTTTCTCATATATGTGGCCCTACTTGTTAAATAGATGAAATAGTTATTCTGATTTTCCTCTTCCTGACAAACATGTGAAAGACAATGGATAAACCTCATCTTAACTTCCATAAATTCAAATGATTTGCTTGTTAACTCTCTTCCTGCAGCTTCAATCTGATTATACGCTGTTCATACAATTAACACATTTTGCATCTCTGTGTTCCAGTCAGTAAAAAACTACACCAAATGCCATGTGAGAAATGAACAAATCTGTAATAAGCTGACTAGTTGTAAAAGTTGTTCACTAAACCTTAACTGCCAGTGGGACCAGCGACAGCAAGAATGCCAGGCTTTACCAGGTAAAAAGGAAAAAATATGTGTTTGAAATTAACATTTGTGTGTGTGTAGAGAAGGGTGACTGTGGTTCAAAGCTGTATTTAGGAACACAGGCTCTATGAAATTCAACATAAGCCATGGTGTAATCAGAACAAAAAATGACAAAACCAAGCATCTGAACATTTGGCTTCAATTCAAATGTAGCTGCAATCGTCTAGATAACATTTAATTTCCGCATGGTTTCTGAAGGCACCCATCAACATGTCACCTAAATGTTAATCTGTTGATGTAAACCATGATAATATGAAAAGCTTAAATAAATCACAAATGCTGCTGTTTTCCTAAGATTGCTTGGCGTTAACGCATTGTGTAACTCATTGTGCTTCTACTTACATTTTAGTTTTTGTGTAAGTGTAATTGTAGTACATCATATATCAGTACTATGACCTCTTTTAAAATGAGAATGTTAAAAAAGATTGTTTGCCTGCTTAACTGAACTGTGTTCTAAAAAGGTAATGCTCAAGCACATTTCTAAATGTGATTTTTTTTTCATTCACAACTACTTTTAAGCTTGTGTAATTCTTTATAGCTCATCTGTGTGGAGAAGGATGGAATCATGTTGGAGATGCTTGCCTCCGTATAAACTCTAGTCGTGAAAACTACGACAATGCAAGACTTTACTGCTATGGCTTGAATGGGATTCTTGCATCGTTAACAACCTCAAAAGAAGTTGAGTTTGTTTTGGATGAAATACAGAAATATACTCTCCAGGTAAATTGTGTAGCTAATTTGGAAGTTAATTAGGAATCTTTAAAATTTAATGCCAAATTATGCTTGTTGTACTGTTTACAGTTAGGAATTCACCAAACCTATTGCAGCTGGAGGACTTCTTTGTCAAACAGAGATTGACTTTGACAGTGCAAATTCTCCTTGCCTTTATAATACTGTATTTATTTATTTATTTATTTATTTATTTATTTATTTATTTATTTATTTATTTATTAGATTTTTATACCGCCCCATCCCCGAAGGGCTCTGGGCGGTTTACAACATATAAAATACAATATAAAGTAAGTAACCATTTAAGGCAGCGATAAAAATTATCAATCCTATTCTAGTTATAAAAATTCAGCTGTTAAAATGGCGTTCAGCAGTCCAGTAATAAAAATCCCTCCCCCCTCAGAGGGGGAGGCATGGCGAGTCGCGTTGGATGACAGGTGGCCCAGTTGACAAGGGCCAGAGAAAGGGGGCACTATTAGCGGCTGGTTCCTCCAAAGGCCCGGCGGAACAGCTCAGTCTTACAGGCCCTGCGGAACTCCCCAAGGTCCCGCAGGGCCCGGACAGCTGGAGGGAGAGCGTTCCACCAGGCTGGGGCCAGGGCCGTAAAGGTCCTGGCCCGTGTGGAGGCCAGCCGCATCACTGAAGGGCCAGGGACCACCAGTAAATTGGCCTCCGCCGATCGGAGAGGCCGTGTAGGGACATATGGGGTGATGCGGTCTCTAAGATACGACGGTCCCAGGCCGCGTATGGCCTTAAAGGTCAACACCAGCACCTTGAAGATGATCCGGAACTCTACTGGGAGCCAATGCAGCTGGCGCAGCACGGGCTGGATGTGTTCCCAGGCGGCGCTGCCTGTCAGCAAGCGCGCCGCTGCATGCTGAACCAGTTTCAATCTCCGGATCAAACGCAAGGGAAGGCCCGCGTAGAGCGAGTTACAATAGTCTAATCTGGAGATGACCGTTGCATGGATCACGGAGGCCAGATCCGTTCGGGAGAGGAAGGGAGCCAGCCGCCGGGCCTGACGGAGATGGAAAAAAGCAGCCCGGGTTGTGTGGGCCACCTGGGTCTCCATTGAAAGAGACAAATCCAGGTGGACCCCCAGGCTGCGAACAGAGGGGGTCGGCGCCAATGTGACCCCCTCCCACACCGGCCGCTGGAAGATCCCACCCCCCCTCGCGGCCGAGCCAGAGGATCTCCGTCTTCGATGGATTCAGTTTTAACCTGCTCTGTCACAACCAACCAGCGACCGCCTCCAAACAGTGCTGTAGAGCCGCAGGGGTGGCGGCTGCTCCCCCCTCCATCAACAGAATGAGCTGTGTGTCATCAGCGTACTGATGGCAAATCAGCCCAAAACTCCGCACCAGCTGAACAAGGGGTCGCATGTAGATATTAAATAGCAGCGGGGACAGTAATGCCCCCTGGGGTACACCGCATTGAAGCGGGCACTTCCGGGAGGCCTGGTCCCCGCACCTCACTTGCTGAGTCCGGCCCCGGAGGAACGAGGCTATCCATTGAAGGACAGTGCCCCGCACTCCGGAGGCGGCCAGGCGGTGGGCCAAAAGGTCGTGGTCGACCACATCAAACGCTGCGGTGAGATCTAGCAACACCAGCAGCACCGATCCGCCTTGGTCGAGCTGGATACGGAATGTATCTGTGACGGCGACGAGAACAGTCTCCGTCCCATGCCCAGCACGGAAGCCGGACTGGAAGGGGTCAAAAGCCGATGCTTCATCCAGAAAACCTTGAAGCTGCTCCAACACCACTCTCTCAATTACCTTCCCCAGAAACGAAAGGTTCGAGACGGGGCGGTAATTGGCCAGATCACTAGGATCTAACGATGGTCTTTTCAAGAGTGGGTGGACCACTGCCTCCTTCAACCCATCCGGGAAGGTTCCTTGCTCAAGGGAACCATTGATTATGCTCAACAGATGGGGTCGTAACTCCGCCCGGCAGGTTTTCACAAGCCAGGACGGGCACGGATCCAGAGGACAGGTAGTAGGTCTAACAGCAGCTAAGGCTCTGTCAACAGCGGCTTCAGAGAGCAGGGAAAACTGGGTCAAACAAGGACCCGAAGACGGCAAGGGAGTCTCCAGTTTGCTAATTGTAGTAAGCGTGGATGGAAGGTCATGGCGGAGCGACGTGATCTTATCCGCAAAAAAGCTCATAAATGCCTCACAGCTAATACTCAATTGGGAATTTGAGGATCTCTCCGATAGGGAGGTCAACGACCGAATTATGCGAAACAGTTGTGCTGGGCGAGAGCTAGCGGACGCGAGGGAGGAGGAGAAGAAAGCCCTCTTCGCCTCCTTCGTCGCCACCTCATAGGCTTTCATAAGCGTCCTATAAGATGTTCGCGCAGCTTCGTCGCGAGATTTCCTCCACACTCGCTCTAGCCGTCTAAGCCCCCGCTTCATGTGGCGCAGCTCCTCAGTATACCATGGAGCGCGCCGGGAGCGGGGGCGAAGAGGGCGCCGGGGGGCAACAACATCGATGGCATCGGAGAGACGGGAATTCCAATCCTCCACCTGCTCATCGAGCGTGCCGGCGGGTTCAGGGTCCCGTAGAGCATTCAGGAAACCAAGTGGATCCATGAGTCTCCGTGGGCGGGCATAAATCAGCCCGTCGCCTAGACGGGGGTGGTGTGGCAGGTCCACCCGGACCTTCAGGGCATAGTGGTCGGACCATGGCACTCTATCAGTAGAGGATACGACCAGATTTATTCCCGACCCGAAGACCAAATCCAGCGTGTGCCCGGCCTCATGGGTGGGGCCAGAATTTATCAAGGAGAGGCCTAGCGTCGCCATGGATGACACTAGGTCCGTGGCCGCCGTACATGAGGCGGCGTCGGCATGGACGTTGAAGTCCCCCAAGACAATGAGTCTGGGGAACCGCAGCGCCCAGTCCGCTACCACCTCCAGCAGCCGCGGCAGGCTGTCTCCTGGTGCGCTAGGCTACCGGTACACCAGGAGGACAGCCAACCTCTCCGAGGCCAACCACTCTAGGCCGACACACTCTATGCCGGTGACCTCCAGGACAGGAGCTGCCCTAAAGGGGATAGATTCACGAATGAACAATGCCACACTGCCCCCCCGGCCCTGAGTTCGTGATCGGTGAAGGCACGCGAAACCCGGGGGCGCGACCTCGCCCAAGGCGACGGTCTCACCCTCGCGCACCCAGGTTTCGGTGATACATGCCAGGTCCACCTGTTGGGCTCCAAGAAAATCTCGAAGCACCATGGTCTTATTATTGATGGTCTTATTATTTGAGGGATCATAAGGATACAGACTTTTTAAACCTTTCTGTAACCATGCTTATTGCACTTTAAAGATGTTGTTAAAAACTGTTTACTGCTCTCAAACCTTTTGGGCATAGTCTTCTAGAAGATGTGGTTAAGCAGAGGTACAGATACACATCTGAGTGTTGTTCAGGTGTTTTTAGTGCAGTCCTCAGTGGATTTGCACCCTTCAAAGCCCATTGAAATGAATCGATCTAGAAGGGTATCGCTCTCCTTTCAGCGCAGTCCAAATGGGGAGGCCACTGGAGTTGGCACACATTTGTACCAAAGCATTTGCCCTCCTAGCAAGAGTAAGTGGGACTTTCGCTGGTCCGGAGGGCAAACAGAAAGGTGAGCAGGCACTGTGGAGCTCACTGGTGTCAAACCCACTTCTGGCCACCATTTCCACACTGTTTTGGCCTAATGTGGAGGCCGACGCAGCTGGGGGCATTCTGGGAACAATCCCAGAGGCAGAGGTGACATTAGTCAGCTCCCACTGGGCTTTGGCCCCAGGAACACCAGCAGGAGGGAAGACACTTAAGCCATATTTTAGGTGGCATAAGTCCATTTAGCCCCATGGAGAGGTTTTTGTTGGAGGGTGTATTTTGTGGCTTTTTTGCTTTTCTTTCTCCCTGTACCACTGGTTGGTGGTCTGTGTGGTTTTTTTCCCTTTTTGGCTTTTTTCTGTCTCCCTGGGCCAATGGAAAGCCCTCTGAAGTGGTGGGCAGTGTAGCAGTGGTGCCATCCTCAGTCACCTTAGGCTGTCGGTTAAGATACAGGATTGAGTATCAGTCCTTTAAACTTAATGGATTTGGGGCAATACAACTGGACGGTCACTCTTCAGGCAACTGTTATCTAAAATTAATATTACCACTATGATAAAGGGAATCCCTACGCTGGCTTCACAGGCTGCTTCATAGTAGGTTATGTGTTAAAGTGTGTTGCATTACATCACATTGGTATTTGTTCAACTTTCAAGAATATTACATGGTTATATTCTGCGCCATTTTTTAATGGAAGAGTGGGGTATTCAGTATTTGCCTTATATAGCAAAGAAAGATTTCACTTTGACATGGTCTGTTTTAATGAGCAAAGCATTTGTTAGATTTGTATATCATCTTTCTATGAAAAACAATACATACAGTCAAGCTACCAGAAGGGTTTTCTAGACCTGAAGATTATTTGTGGTTCAAGGACTTCATATCAGTATATTAGCTCTACGGTTGCAAGGCAACCTAGGTAAGTAGTAATGGTATGTGCCACCTGTGAAACATATATTGAAATGAGTCCCACAAAATGTATACCTTACATATTCAAATGTACATGGTAACAGCCCAGACACATTTGGCATAGATTAATATAGGAGAAGGGAAGAAGCAAAAGGACTCTTTTTATTATTATTATTATTATTATTATTATTATTATTATTATTATTATTATTATTATTATTATTATTATTATTATTATTATTATTATTATACAAAATACACGATGACAATGTCAAGTGTGTTGTGCTGCAGGACTTTGTCTGTTTGTATACAAAAGTCCCACAGTATCGTGGCTTGCTGATTTTTGAGGACTTTTTCAGTTTGATGTTCCCACCAGTTGTTAGAGGTGGGCAAGTCATAATTTTTGCAAATGTTCCAGTGGACCATTTTGGCCACACTGTTGTGGTGGAGTTTGTAGTCAGTCTGCGTAATCTTTTTACAGGAGATGAGTACATGGTCCACAGTTTCATCTGCTTCCTGGCAGAGTCTGCATTTGGGATCAGTTGAAGTTTTGTCGATTTTTGCTTTGATTGCATTTGTTCTTATCGCCTGTTCTTGAGCGGCGAGAATTAGGCTTTCTGTCTCTTTCTTTAGCGTCCCTGATGTTAACCATCCCCATGTTTTGGTGTCATCCACTTTTCCTTTGATCTTTTTCAAAAATTGGCCATGCAGTGCCTTGTTTTGCCAACTTTCTGTCCTTTCTTTCAACACTTTCTGACGATACTCTCTCTTCGTGATGTCAACTTTCAGCAGTTATTTATTGTTCACTTCTTTAAGTTCCCATTGTTCACTGCTTTTTACATAGTCGGCAGGTGCATGCTTTTCTTCTTTGACAGTCTGTTTCACTTGTAAAAGTCCTCTGCCACCGGATTTGCGTGGCAGGTTTAGCTGGTCAGTATCACTATGCGGATGTAGCGCACTGTGGATCGTCAGGAGTTTCCTCGTTTTTCGATTCAATTCATCCAAATCAGCCAGAGTCCAGTTTACAATGCCAGTTGTGTATCTGATGACTGGAATCGTTCATGTATTTATCGCCTTTATTGTGTTTCCGCCATTCAGTTTAGTCTTCAGTATTTTCCTCACTCTTTGCTTGTATTCTCTACCAACAATTGTTTTTACTTGATAGTGTTTGATGGTGTCCAACTCCAAGATGCCCAAGTATTTGTAAACTTCCTGTTGGTTGTTTCTAATAGTCTGACCATTGGGCATTTCAATTCCTTGGCTTTCTTTAATTTTCCCTCTGCTGATTGTTAGTGTCGCACATTTTTCTAGTCCAAACTCCATTGAAATATCTGAGCTGAAAATTTGGACTATGTTGATCGGCGACTGGATTTCAGTTTCTGATTTTCTGTAAAGTTTCAAATCGTCCATGTACAACGGGTGCGAACTTTTCTGGGTATTCTTTGCCATCTGATATCCCAGATTCGTTTTCCTTAGGATTGTTGTCAGTGGGATAATTGTAATGACAAATAGTAGGGGCGACAATGAGTCCCCCTAGAAGATGCCTCTCTTGATGTTGACCACTCCATACTTTTTTCTTCCAACTAACAGTTCCGTCTTCCAGTTTTTCATTGCATTTTCAGTAAACATTATGATGTTTTTGCTCACACCAATGGTTTTTAAGCATTTTATGATCCAACTGTGGGGCAACGAGTCAAATGCCTTTTTGTAGTCAATCCACGCCATATGTAGATTTGTCTTCCGATTTCGACAGTTCTCCAAAATCATTTTGTGAGGAGCTGATCTTTTGTTCCCCTGCTTTTTCTCTTGTTGCCTTTTTGCTCAACTGGCAGAATGTTGTTGAGAGTCTCTAGAGGAGGAAGTCCCACAATCTTTTTTCGTGCTTATTGTATGCCAATGAGCAGTTTGAATGTCCTGGCTATTTGTTTGAATTTCTCTTTGGTGATTTCCCCTATTTTCTGTTTATTGTACATATATTAATTTTTTTAAAAAACACACAATTAAAACAACATTAATAAAATTAACAATTAAAATAATGTAAATAGTATTAAAATAACCCAACCCCTATTCCCTCACCCCTATCAGCTGTAGAGGAGTTTTCAGGGAGGTGTATCAAATGCCTGGATGAAAAGTCTTTACCATGTTCTTGAACCCATAAAGGTTAGGTGCCTGGCAGATCTCCAAGGAGAGACTATTCCAGAGCCTGGGGGCAATTATGGAGAAAGTCCTCCTGTGTGCCCCTGACTCGTGCAACTCAACAGGGAGAAGCATCACCAGGAGTGCCTTCCCCTGTGATCTCAGTGCCTGGGCAGGTACATACGAGAAGCATCTGTTTCTTAGTTAAGTCTTATACAACTGTACAAATTTATTTCTTTTATAGGAACAGGTCATCTATCATTGTTAATAATAAAATTGGTATAGTAGGCAGCTCAAACATGAACATTTTATTTCTTTATATATGGTGAGCTGAATCCAGAATTAAATCAGTATAAATAAGATGATGGCAAATCCAGGGCGGATTCTGTGTAGGCCCCAGGAATGGCGGGGCGTCAGTGTACATGACACCAGTGCAGGGTTGGGGCCAGCAACCCTGGTCGTGTGCCAGCGGCCCTGGTGCCGGTGGCCCTTATGTGCCAGCGCCCCTGGTGGTGCCTCCACATAGAGGTGTGGTGCTTTTAAAAAACTTACCTCCTCCTCTCTGTGTAGCTCTGTCGGGACAAGGAGATCCACCCCTGTGGCCCTGGCAACGTCCTGGGGGTCGGGGGCAAGGGGTGTGTCCCCTCATCCTGACGGAGCTACACAGGGAGAAGAGGTAAGTTTGCCGTTTGCTCTGCACTGGGTGGACGCTGCTGTTTTCCAAAAGACTCACTCAACTAACAAAAGAGTCACTCAATGAACAAACGGCGCTTTCCAAAGAACTCGCTCAACAAAAACACCATTGTGGGGGGTAAAGGCCATTGCAGCTCTGCTCCAGCAGAGAAAGCCACGTGAAGCCCTCTCCCCACAACAGCATTTTTATTGGCCGCACACTGCTCTTTATGGTCTGTGCAGAATCCGCCCAGGAGAAACCCAATTAAATAAAAATAAGGAAAATCATGTAGAAATGTTGTGTACAAATAATTTCATGTGAATTATATATCTTCATTCTTTAGCTTTGTCATCTTAAACATACACTTCTAAACATAAACATATTTTCTGTCTTTTAGTATCTGATGGTTGACATTGTGAAGGGGCATTTCTCTGTGTCTGTATGTGGCTGAAGTTTGGCATCTGTTGTTTTCAAGTATCCTCCAGTCACTATATGTTGCCATGGAAGAATAAGAGAAAGCAAATAATACTAATAATAGGTGCAGTGGGAAAAATAATGTATTTACCTTTACAATCCCTGTGCATTTTGCCTATGTTCATTTGAGGGGCTTGTAAAATATATCCAATATATCCAAATATAAAGTAGTCTGAATATAAATATATCCAAATATAAAGTAGTCTGAAGAATGACTTCAGACTTTTAGACTTTTGTCTAAAAACAGTTTCTTTAAAGACAGTTGATAGCTGAGCATGTGGGAAATATGCTTGATAAGTGGATGCCCCATTAGCCAGAAGCTGGTGCATGCTGAATAAATTTCCTGACAGGTTCATTTTGAGAGAACATATTTTTAAAAAGCATACTGTTGAAATCACTATTTTTAAAAAATGAACGGTACAGATTAGTCTTACAGGTACATATAGGATAAGAAGCAGAATGTAGGTCAGCTATAAAATAATGTTGCGAAAAGGTCCCACAGGGAACTTTGAAGGACAGAATGTAAGCCAGACTCAGTTGTTATTTCAGATGAGGGGTAGCAAATAGAAACTTTCTTTTAAATAATGAAGGATCAGAGCTTTCAATCTCAAAATCCACTGTGCCTGGGGTTTCTTTTGGGGGGGGGGGTAATTATTTTTCCCACTGCATCTCCCCCCCTCTTGATTATTGGGTGCAGTCCTGCAATTATTTCCCAACAGAGAAGAGTTATTCACGGATTCCTAGGAATCCTCAAACATCTTCCAGCTCAGCTCACATTCACTTTGCCAGGGAACTAATTAATCTATGAGCTACTTGGCTGTTTGTAACCCATTCGTGTGTTTTTGAAAGAACAGGCTGCTTACTGCCATCAGAACTGACTCCTGGCTAATGAGCAGCCTGCTTGGAGTTGACTTCTGATCTGCTGGAGACATTTTGTTCTATAAGCAAAAAAAAAAAAAGGTGGTGGGGGGGAGGGTGAGGATCAGGAATAACACCCAGCTGATCATCTAAAAATAAGTTTCTTCTGATCTTCCATCCTGGAAACTTTGCTGTTTCCCAGGCTCACTAAAATGGAGCAATTGGGGGGTTGGCTAGTTGGCTTAGATTGCAGAGAAAAGGCAGGAGTTCTCAAAATTTTGCATGGGGGAGCTCAGAAATATTGCTTTAATCTCAGCCCAATTAAGGGGGAATGGGAAGCTCTTTACCTTTTTTCAATGCAGAGATTAATAGCACTGCTTCTGCCCTTACCCAGCTGGCATGGGGGGACAAGCTCTTTCTTTCCTCTGTTTTGTAACTTCACTGTATAGCTATTTTCTTGGGAAAGTGGTCAGATGTCTCCTGTCCAATCAGCTGTAAGCCAGCTTCTCACCACCAGGCAGCTGAAAACTTGTTCAGTAGCTTCTCAGGTTCCTCTATGCACTCTGAACATAATCTTTGGTCAGCTCACAGTCTGATCATGAGCACTGAGCAAGATAAATTTGACTGTGCTGAACAGTTTTGATAATACATCCATGGCATCTCTATTGATAACTAGTGGAGCTGCCTTTGAAAGAGACTGTACATTATTTCAACTAAGGACATACAGAGCAGGTGAAGTGAGTATCTGGGGAGGGACATTATTTTCACTGCATACAAAGTCTTGTTCCCTGCCAAAATCTATAGTGGGGATGAGGTTTTTAGAGAGGAAAAGAAATGACTTGGTACAAAGAACCCCCTCAGATCTAATATTACAGTTTATGACAGCCTATCATTCTGATAGTTTACTGACTGCTTGTAGTAAAAATGAGAAATGGCTATTTCAGTTTCTGGATTTTGTTTTAAAGCTGCAAACTTCTGCAAGGTGACATGGTACCAAGCATATCTTTATTCAAATGAATTATGGCTTGCAACACAACATCTCTATGAATTTGAGATAACTTGCATGTGGTATACAATAAAGGTAGATGAATGTGTGCACTTTAAGGTGATATCTTGGGTTAAGTGATCGTTTACTTATCAAAACCTTCTAATAAAATGTTGCAGTGATTTATGCTCTATCTTACTTTTAGGTTCCCTTCCCAAAAGTAATTTCTCTTTTATCCCTATCTGTCTGTCCTGTTCCATTTATTCTGTATAAGCCAGTCTGAATGTGCTATCAGTTGCCACAGAAGCTTGCTGAGATCTTCCTTGATTTTCCTTTTTAAGCCTGTTCTTTCAGGTTCCAATCATGATGATTTAGAGCATACGATTTCATTTTAGATGACTTCTCTTTGTTACAGATCATTTAGTAGAGTTCACAAATGTAGGGAGAGTAACGAGAAAAATGTCTTCTAGCCTAAAATATCTATGTTGTAAAAGTCTTACATTTAAAACTGAATTATTTATGTAAAATAAAAGCCTTTTAGAATTATTACAAATGATTAGAAAATATATACTCATAATGTTTTTGTTTTTTAGAACAAAGTCTTAAATCTTTTCATTATGAATAACTATAAGATGTCTTCCTCTATTATGTAGGTATTTTATCTATATATGAATAATTCAGGCAGTATAAAATGATTGGCAATGGAGTAGAACTTTACAGTTTTTATAATAATCAAAGGCCCATGTATCTGGCTTATTTCTACTATGATCCCCACACCTGAATCAAAATGAATGCCTAATTTGCCTGATGTTTTTAAAGACTCACAAAGGGTTCCACCTCTCTAAACCCAAGGTAGCTCTTGTTACAACTTGAAAAGACCTCCTATTGAGGAATCTCCTCTCCTGTTGCCACAGAGGAAAGACAAATGTCAGTGCTTATCCTCTTATCTCTTTTCAAAGAAAAAGAAAAAGGAATGCTTAAAGCTATTACAAGTTTAATGGCCCAGTTCTGGGGGGGTCAAATCATGCCAACATGTTTGCCGCATCTGCCAGTGCAAGGCGACAGAGGTACTGGCAGCTGGCTGCTTCTGTTTCTCAGTGGTGACACCTGAATGTTAGGGTCGCTGTGGACCTGTGCGGAGGCAATATATTCCACTGTCAGACAGCCCTTACTGTCAGGAAGTTCGTCCTAATTTTTTGGTGGAATCTCTTTTCGTGTACCTTTAATCCATTACTCCTTGTCCTAGTTTCTGGAGTAGCAGAAAACAAGCTTGTTCCCTCTTGAACATGACATCTCTTCAAATATTTAAACATAGCTGTCATGTCACCCCTTAATCTTCTCTTCAACAGACTAAACATACCCAGCTCCATAAGTCTTTCCTCATAGGACATGGATTTCAGACCTTTTATTATTTTGGTCACCCTCCTCTGGACCCCTTCCAGCTTGTCAATATCTTTCTTGAACTGTGGTGACCAGAACTGGAGACAGTATTCCATGTGAGGTCTGACCAATACAGAGTAGAGAGTTAATATTACACCCCTCGATCTAGACACTATACGCCTATTGTTGCTGCCCAAAATTGCATTGGCTTTCATGGTTGCTGATCATGTTGTTCAGTTTGTGGTCTACTAAGACTCCCAGATCCCTTTCACATGTACTCTAGTCAAGCCAGGTGTCACCCATCCTGTATCTGTGCACTTCATTTTTTCTGCCAAAGTGTAGTCATCTGAAAATTTGTTTAGCGTGTCCTCTATTGCATCATCCAAATCATTGATAAAAACATTAAAAAGCATTGGGCCCTGGACAGAACCCTGTGGCACCCAACTAGTCACTTCTCTCTAGGCTGAAGATGAGCCATTGGTGAGCACCCTTTGGGTTCAGTCAGTTAACTAATTACAAATCCATCTAACAGCATCATCTAACAGCATCATTGTCTAGCCCACAATTTACTAGCTTACTTACAAGAATATCATGGGGAACCTTGTCAAAAGCCTTACTAAAATCAAACTATGTTATGTCCATTGTTATGTCCATAACTATGTTATGTCCATTCCTTTCATCTATTAAACTTGTCACTCCAAAAAAAGAGAGAGAGATAAGATTAGTCTGGCATGACTTGTTTTTGGGAAACCCGTGTTGACTTTTAGTGATTATAGTATTCCCCGCGTCAGTTACAGACTGCTTAATAATCTGCTGTAGAATCTTTCCTGGTATTGATGTCAGAGTGATTGAGCAATAATTGTTTGGTCCTATTTTTTCCCCTTTTTCAAGATGGGGACAACATTAGCCCTCCTTCAGTCTGCTAGGACTTCTGTTTTCCAGGAGTTCTCAAAGATTACAGCAAGTGGTCCTGAAATTACTTCTGCCAATTCTTTTACTATCCTGGGATGTAGTTCAGGCCCTTGAGATTTGAATTAATTTAAAGTAGCCTGACATTCCTGTACTACCTCTTTATTTATTCTGTGCTGAATTTCTCCTACTGTGTTTTCTGAGCACTGTTTTCCTTTTGGAAAAAGATTGAGGTAAAGAAGGTATTGAATAGTTCTACCTCTCTCTCTATAATATTTTGCCATCTTCTCTATTCAGTAACCCCTATCATATCTTTTTTCTTCCTTTTTTATGGCCATAACCAAAAAAGGCCTGAGCTGATTCTGAGCTTTCGTTTTTCTGACTTTCTCCCTGCATGTCCTGGCTATTTGTTTGAATTTCTCTTTGGTGATTTCCCCCATTTTCTGTTTATTGTACATGTCCCTTTTATATCTCCACTCAGTTGAAAGTTCTTTAGACATTCATCCTAGTTTCCTCAGACACCTCCAATTTTCTTCCTCATTGGAACTGTATGAAATTGTGCCTTCTAGAAATTGTGCCTTCTAGATCACACTTTTAAGAAACTCCCATCCATCATACACTCCCTTCTCTTTTAGAATTTTTAACCATGGGATCACACTCAGGAGTTTCCGAAGTTCACTGAAATCAGCTTTCTAAAAGTCTATGATGCATGTCTGAGTACAGTGGCATCCCCTTTCACTGTAAAACTCCAAGAGAACATGGTCACTCCTGCCTAAGGATTCTACCACTTCTATCCTATTAATTAGGTCATCATTGTTGATTAGGAGCAGATCTAAAATAGTCCATTCCCTTGTTTTAGGTCTAGGATGTTCCAGGAAGGCATCATCCAAGTCCTCAATCTGGCTCAGGGGTCTGTAATAGACCCCCACAATGAGATCACTGTTGTTTCTCTCTGCTCAAAACACACAGAGATGGTTTTAAGGCTAACACTCTAAAAACAGAGCTTACCTTTTGCTCTCTGTTGAGCACCGAGCTCACCTTTTCCTCTCTGTTCAGGAATAGAATTGAGTTTACCTGAAGAAAACAGAAGCTTTGTAGGTGGCTCCTCTTGGGAAGATGGAATCCATTGGATGAAAATTGTAGTTTGAATAAATATATTCCACATATGGGGAAATAGTGGTAGAAATTAATATTAAAGCATTCTGAGTGTAGCACAGGAGTTCTGTTGTTGAGTCTGAGCAAAGCAGTTAGTGATAATTCCGTTTATTCATGCAACTTTTTCTTTTTCCTTCACAGAAAATATCACCTTGGGTAGGTTTACGCAAGATCAATATCTCCTACTGGGGATGGGATGATATGTCTCCCTTTACAAATACTACATTGCAGTGGCTTCCTGGAGAACCGAATGATTCTGGATTCTGTGCTTATCTCGAAAGGGCAGAAATAGCTGGTCTGAAAGCAAACCCATGTACTGCCATGGCTGATGGCCTTGTATGTGAGAAGCCTGTTGGTAAGGAAGCTCCCATATTTCAGTTGTTAACTTTGTCACATCAAGCTTATTTAAAGATTGCTTAAAAGAAAGAACTCATATGTTGAACGTCTGCTTAATAACTGGATAATTTTGTCTTAACATTTTAAATTCAAGAGTAACATTTAAATAATTGGGCTTGGGTAAGTAGAAAAAACACTCTTCTTGAAATTCTTTACAATTTCTGTGATAATTTTACCTGCCATTTTTGCATCATTAAAAGTAGTATTAATATGCCATTGCTCTAATGATGTCATGTGGAGTTTGCAGCTCCAATATAACTACAAAACTTCTCTTTTCAAAGCTCAGAAAGGGCTATACACACTCTTGTATGTTCTGATATCAGCTTCCTTCGTTTTAAGGAAATGAGTAGGGCTTACTTTGTTTTCTAGCAAGTGTAGAAAAGCACTTCCTTATACTATTGATTTTGGATTTTTTTTCGCAAACTTGTCCATTTTGTTTTAGTGCTGTCCCTCTTTGTCCTCCCAATCCTCACTCTCATTTACCCATGCTGCCGTTCTGTACTGGCAGCCCAATACAAAGTGATTGATGATGTCACATGTAACAGACTTGCTCCACCCTGAAGGGCTGGTGTGAAGCAGGCCTGCTTAAAGAGGCCTGGGTGACAGAAACAGTAAGGCAGCAGGCCCTAATTTAAATAAAAGCAAGGTGATTGGTCGATGGAAGGCACTGTTGCCCCTGGCCAATGTAAGGGAAGCTAAAACGCTGCTAGATAAACAGAAAGACAGAGAGAGCTGGTCAGACAGTTCTTCGCTGGGAGTTCTGAAGAGAACAGCTTGTGTTCAGTTGAGAGCAGAGTCTGTGAATTGAAGTCTCTCCGCTCTGTCTCTGGTGTAAAGGAATTCTGGTCCAGCTCAGATAGCTGGCAGGATTCTTGTGACTCTCCTCAAGGGAAGGAAGCATGTGAGAGGAAGGAAGGCACTGGCTGTTGCATAGTCATAGGGAGCAGAAGTTCAAAATAAACTCAGTGGCAGTCTGACTTTCTGTGCAAGTGCACTTACTGTGTACGTCCCTTTGCTCTAGGGAAAAGGTTTGTTTCATACCATATATGAGCTAATTTCTCAGCAGTAGCTGTTGTAACATCACCTTTTGTGTATAGAATTATGCAGAAAGTTGTGTTAGCTGACTTCTGATTTCATATACAGGGTTCTTATGTCTGGGATTCTACTTCTATAGTGTAGTGGTTCAGAGCAGGTGGACTCTAATCTGGAGAACTGGGTTTGATTCCCTACTCCTCAACATGAGTGGTGGACTCTTATCTGGTTAACTAGATTTGCTTCTGCATTCCTACATTCCTGCTGGGTGACCTTGGGCTAGTCATGATGTTTTACCATTAAAATAGACTAATAACTAAGAAACCATGAAGCGTTTCCTATTTACCATATTACAATATAATCAACATGTCAAGCCCTGATGTAAACAGCCATGCATTGACAAACTAATGTGAGGAGGCAACAACAACAAAACAGTGACAATGGAAGATGGCCAATATCACACCAATCTTTAAGAAAGGGTCTAGGGGGGACCCAGGAAATTACAGGCCAGTCAGTTTGACATCTGTTCCTGGTAAATTAGTAGAATCTATCATTAAAGATAAAATTATTAAACATGTAGAAAAGCAAGACCTGCTGAAGAAGAGTCAGCATGGCTTTTGTAGAGGCAAGTCCTGTCTTACAAACTTACTAGAGTTCTTTGAGGGTGTAAACAGACATGTGGATAAGGGGGAACCAGTGGACATTGTCTACTTGGATTTCCAAAAGGCTTTTGACAAAGTTCCTCACCAGAGACTGTTGAGAAAACTCAGCAATGAAGGAATAAGAGGGGAAGTCCTCCTATGGATTAAAAACTGGTTGAGGAACAGGAAACAAAGGGTGGGTATAAATGGGAAGTTCTCACAATGGAGAGATGTAAGGAGTGGTGTCGCCCAAGGATCCGTTTTGGGACCAGTGCTCTTTAGCTTATTCATAAATGACCTGGAAGTAGGGGTGGGTAGTGTGGTGGCTAAGTTTGCAGATGATACCAAATTATGTAGGGTGGTAAGAACCACAAAGGATTGCGAAGAGCTCCAAGTGGACCTTGATAAATTAGGTGAGTGGGGTAAGAAATGGCAAATGCAGTTCAATGTAGCAAAATGTAAAGTGATGCACATAGGGGCAAAAAATCCAAACTTCACATACACGCTACAGGGGTCAGTGCTATCAGTCACAGACCAGGAAAGGGATTTGGGCGTCTTAGTTGATAGTTCCATGGGAATGTCAACTCAATGCATGGCAGCTGTGAAAAAGGCAAACTCTATGCTGGGGATAATTAGGAAAGGAGTTGATAATAAAACTGCAAGGATTATCATGCCCTTATATAAAGCAGTGGTGCGACCGCACTTGGAGTACTGTGTTCAGTTCTGGTCGCCACATCTCAAAAAGGATATCTAAGAGATAGAAAAAGTGCAGAGAAGGGCAATGAGGATGATTGAAGGATTGGAGCACCTTCCTTATGAGGAGAGGCTGCAGCGTTTGGGACTCTTTAGTTTGGAGAGGAGACGTCTGAGGGGGGATATGATTGAAGTCTATAAAATTATGCATGGGGTAGAAAATGTTGACACAGAGAAATTTTTCTCTCTTTCTTACTATAGTAGAACCAGGAAGCATTCATTAAATATGCTCGAACGAAGAATTAGGACTAATAAAAGGAAACACTTCTTCACGCAACGTGTAATTGGTGTTTGGAATATGCTGCCACAGGAGGTGGTGATGGCCACTAACCTGGATAGCTTTAAAAAGGGCTTGGACAGATTTATGGAGGAGAAGTCAATCTATGGCTACCAATCTTGATCCTCCTTGATCTCAGATTGCAAATGCCTTAGCAGACCAGGTGCTCAGGAGCAGCAGCAGCAGCAGAAGGCCATTGCTTTCACATCCTGCATGTGAGCTCCCAAAGGCACCTGGTGGGCCACTGCGAGTATCAGAATGCTGGACTAGATGGACTCTGGTCTGATCCAGCAGGCTAGTTCTTATGTTCTTATGTTCTTATTAAAGGGTCTAAAATAGATTCATAAATTGTTTTATGAAGCAGTGTCCTCTTTGGAATGTTATCAGATACAGTCTAGAAATGCACTGTTTTTGTATACAACGATGTTTAGTCCATTAGCAAGACTTTCAGCCCCATTCCTAATGGAGGCGTTGGGCATCAGCGCCAGTGTGGCACCACCCCGCGGCTCCCATAGAGGCTTCCTGGCAGAATGGGGAGGCTTGCAAAGCAAAAAACAAAACACCCCTTTTCACCTTCAAGAAACTTCTTTGGGCCTCAATGGACTTACAGCACTTTTCCAGTGGTTTAAGTCTGAAGTAGAACCCGCTGGTATAATGCTAGCAAAGGCTGGGAGGGAGCTGATCAATGTTGGCTTCTTCCCTGGCCATGCCCCTGGCCTGCCTTCTTTACACAGGTGGCAGCAGGGGCCCTGCAGTACAGGCACAACATTTCCTGTCTCACAGTGACTTTTTGAGCAGCAGAGACTACTGGTAAGGGCTGAACCACCCCAATTCCTTTCATTTGGCAGCTGCTCACTGCTCCAGTTGGCGTTGCTTGGCTCAGGCTGGTGGGGCCTTGGATATTGTAGCTACATTCATTGAGGCCTGTGTGATGGTCGCCTGTTGATGGGTTCTTGTGTTTGGAGAGCTCCCCTGTTGTCTGGCTGCAGTGGTGGCCTGTTGAACTGCAGCCAGTCTGTGAAACTGTGCGTTGAGCTGCTGCTGGAGCATAAACTGGTAGAAATACTGAGCTGTGTTGTCCTGAGGAGCCTGCATTCCAGCGGCAGGTGCGGGAGGGCTGACTGCCACCACAAGGTGGCGGAATCATCCCTATGCCAGGGTAAATGCCCCGGGGAGCACTTGGTAGCATGCCACTCCCAGGAGTAGATTTGCCCCCCCTTTGGATGAGGCTCTTTGCTTCTGAATTTAATTTATAAGCATATTTTATTTGAAGCAATGCCCAGGGCTTTAGGAACAATTTTTCTTTTCTCTGCCCTTACGTTTAAAAAGCATGGTTCTCTATGGAAACTGCAATAAATAAAAACATAGATTCTACAAAGTGCATCCTTTCTTATATGCACATTTGTCTTACCCAAAATAATGAAACAATAATAGAATATACAGTAATAATATTGTTTCATGTTATTCGTGCCCAGGATGGAACTGTCTACAATTTGTAACAATAGATGTTATAATTTTGTTTTGTCTTTTAAAAGAGACAGTAGCTACAGTTGAGGTGTGTGGATGTTAAGTGGGGTTGCTAAACTTTCACGCTTTTGTGGTGTTGCCAATTTCATGATCTTTCAAGGATATGTTAGGATACCCTTTCTTAGTCCTGACATAATGCAATTGTTAATGGTCACTGCAATATTGAGAGGGGGTAGTTGTGCTGCAGCCAGGGTTGGCACAGGCACAACACAGCCACACTGCCTCCAAAGAGGCTTAATGTGCAACAGCTGGCAAGTTGATAGGCACAATCTCCTAACCCCCATAAAACTGTTCTATGTAGCTCCATGGGCTACGTCTAAATGTTTTTCCAGCATAAGTCAGCACCTGCAAATGAGGGTATTCCTGGCCTGAAAGGCCTCAGGAAGCTGATTAAAGCTGGCTCCGCCCCCAGAAACACGCCTTTGGTGCTGGCACAGACTGCTGTGCTGGAGGAGTGCTGGGGCTGTGGCAGTGCTGGCACCTGAGCACCAGCGTAACTGTTTTTTGCGCTGGTGTAAATGCCCCTTATGCTGGTCCAAGTGATGTGTACTCCAGCACTGGGGTCATAGCACCTCCTGAGGGGCTTCACGCCCTCCCTCAGGATTGCATTGTAAGTCTGACATAAGTTAGGGAACAAAGGAGTGATTTGAGTGTCTGTCATTTTTAATTTTATTTGGGAACCTTGTCTCATTGAAAACTGAAAAAAGAGATCTGAAATAATGTTGTTGCATGTAAAACCCATGCACTCACCTTGCCATAAGTCACTACATTTGATGTCAAGTGGTCAGATGCTGTGATTACAATCCTTGGAAGAAATAATACACATATATTTCTCTGTTTTGTACTTAGTTTTTAAAAAATTACCAAATTCACTGTTCCATTCAGTTGTTTGCTGTTATCTGCTGGGGTCCTCAGCAGGGAATAACGCCAGCAAATCCACTTGCCAAAGCAGCTATTTTCTCCAGGTCTCTGTTGTCTGAAACGCAATTGTAATTCTGGGAGATCTCCAGGCCTTCCCTGGAGGTTGGCAGCTCTATAGCTGCTTCTTAGTTGTTCCAGTTATGTAAATTCTGTGTTTGGTTTCAGGGACAGTACATGCTACTAAAGGAGACAGGATGCACCATGCTGTTAAAAATGTTTTCTTTAGTGTATAAAATAATTCTTTTTAAACTGTCCTTATTGCATTTGTACTGACTTGCAAATACATATGCCAGAGGGCAGATGCTCATTTGACAAATCAGACTCAAACAAAATGCACACTGTTTAAAGGAGAACAGACCACCACTGAAGTAAATAACTGTTATTTATGCACTGTTTATCAAATGCAGTGGAAACCAAAGGTCATAGATTATGGTACCTATTAAAAGTATGTTCAGTTAATATTGTTTTCCAGCTATCTAAATTAACTTCCTGAATGTTCAGTACTGTATTTACTAACAGAGACCTTAACAAAACAATATGTAGGATAACTTTCCTATAAGGGGGAGGGCAGGGGCATAGTTGCAATGGAGACCTCCAGGGCAGCTTGTCCCGGGCGCCGCCATTGCAGTCATGTGGGGAGATAGGGCCAGGGGCGTGTTGGAAGTGTTTTAGGGCGGGGCGTGTCGGGGTGTTTCGGGGGCAGGATGGAGTGTGTCGGGGTGGGGAAGTCGTGCGCAGGCAGTTCATGCTCCGAGTGCAGTTCCCCCTCCCTTCGTCACTGGGCTGAGTTGTTGGCTCAAAGAAATCATTTGAATTAGTATGAAATATCTCCGTATGCTTCTTTGCAAGCGTGATCTTCTGAAAGTATTCCAGGATAAACAAAAAGAAAAACATTTGTGTTGAAGTATGTTCACTTACATAAGATAATATAGGAAAAACAAATACTGAATTTCTACTGTGTTTTCTTTTCTTTTGCCTTTAGTTAGTCCAAATCAAAATGCTAGGCCCTGCAAAAAGCCCTGTTCTCTCAGGACAACATGCTCCAATTGTACAAGCAGTGGTATGGAGTGTATGTGGTGTAGCAGTACAAAACGATGTGTTGACTCAAATGCCTACATAATCTCCTTTCCGTATGGACAGTGCCTGGAGTGGCAGACCACCACCTGCTCTCGTAAGTATTTACTTGAAGTGAATGTTGTTAATTCTGATAATTAGTAGGAATGTAAAATATAGTAAGAACAATAATCTGTAATAGCTCTTTAACCAGAGGATACCAAATACATTTGCTTTCAATTCCTATAGATATCCTATCAAGTGTTTTTATTCCCATACTGATGGAAGACTATTGCCTATCGGTAAATAGTGAGTTTGTGGCCAAGATAAAAATTTGAACCAACTCATAACTATTCAGGGAAGGATTCTGCTAACTGTGTGTGTAGAAGATCCTACGTTTAATCCTGAGCATGTCAGATAAAAGGATCATGATTAGCAAGGTTGGAAAGTCTTCTGCCTAGGACTTTAGAGAGCCAATGCAAGCTGGAGGAAACACTGGTGTAGGCTAGATGTCCCATAAAGCAGCTTCCTATTCTTTGTTTCTGTGTTAGCAATGCTAATTTCATATGTGAAATGTGTTCAGTGACATCTGTCATACTTTTGCTTATTCTTACTTTAGTTCTTTACAATACACTTAATTTCTACAGTATTTTTCATGAATGAACCGCGATCAAAATGTCTCATGCACACTCACTGAGCCCCGTGTACGGTGCTGTACACATTGGCTCATTGTATAACTCGTTAAGTAATTGGGAAGGCTTCCAAGAGAGGTAGTGAATAAATATCTGCGATTATAATACTTAAACTGCAAGAAAAGAAACCTTGAACTAAATCAGAAAATAATTTTATAAAATTGCACTGTGTAGTTTTTAGGTTTAGTAGTTCAAAAGCTAGTGAATTATTTTGGCTTTTTAAAAAAGTCATAAATAATAGAAAAAAGTCATAAATATTTTGATGTATGCCCATTATACCACTTGGTGAGTAGCAGGAAAGAAAAATAAGCAATTTTCTCATTACTTCTAAAGGGAACAGTCTCGTTAAGTAGAATCAAATCTACTTCTACTTTAATTCTGTACCTTCTATATGAATAAGGACAGAGAATTACAGTGAAAGCAAGCATTGCAGAGGCCTTAAAGGTAATTTAGTATAAGGATTTATACTCCTGCTCTGTCTAGTTTTTGTGTGCATTTTTTTCTGAGTCAAGAGTATGCCCCCTAGGCAATCCACCTCCAAGTTTATTGTGTTAACTATTAGTTGTCAAAATATATGGTATTTTCATTCTTGGAATGGAGGAGTCCTATTGATGGGGATATTTCATCAGTTCCCTTCAGTTGAACTGTTCCACATTGTTCATCCTTTCATAATGAGACAGAATTATGGCACTGTGTGTGTTCAGTGTGCATTTATTTTTATTGATCCAGGAGCTGTAACCTGAAGCTTTCTTGTCCGATTATGTCCTGCCCAAATATGAACAAATGCAAATGCAAGGTATTTGAGTTTGGGGGGGTATTTTTGGTGTTTTTTTGGCCTGCAGGAAGCGCATTTTTAAAGCTAGCGGCACCATGATTTCAGGGCATCATCCAGAGACTGCCCTGATGATACCAGCCGAGTTTGGTGATGTTTGGTTCAGGGGCAGCAAAGTTATGGACGCCCAAATGGAATGCCCCCATCCCCATTGTTTTCAATGGGACCTAACCTGAGATGGGGGCTACCCATTTGCGGGACCATAACTTTGGTCCCCCTGAACGTAACTTCACCAAACTTGGGTGGCATCATAAGAATAGTTAACAGATGATACCCTGAAATTTTGGTGTCACTAGCTTTAAAAATAAATCCCTTCCAGGCACCCCAAGAAATTTGCCCAAGATTCTTTGTTTTGCAGTGACTTTGCTCCATTGTAGCTAATGAGGAATTTCTGAGGCAGGCTGCACATTTTTGAAGAGAGAGGCGCCAGACTTTCAAGGTGGCTCCAAGAGGCCTTGAGTAATAGCATCCAAGCTTGGTGAACTTTGCTTCTGGAGTGGGAGGGGGGGGAGTTGAGAGAGTTCTGAGAGAACTCAGCCCACAGGCTTTCATGTGCAGGAGCGGGGAAACAAAATAAGCCTTTTGGAGGCCCATAAAATTGAACCCCCAGAAGCAAAGGTCTCCAAACCTGGATGCTATTACCAGGAGGCCCTCCTGGAGCGACCCTGAAAGTGTGGTGCTTCTATCTTCAAAAATGTGCAGCCTGCCTACACACTCAGAAATTCCCCATTGGCTACAATGGAGCAAAGTCACTGCAAAACAAAGAATCTTGGGCAAATTTCTTGGGGTGCTTGGAAGTGGTGTATTTTTAAAGCTACTGATGCCAAATTTTCAGGGTATCATCTGTTAACTATTCTTATGATGCCACTCAAGTTTGGTGAAGTTATGTTCAGGGGGACCAAAGTTATGGTCCCTCAAATGGGTAGCCCCCATCTCAGGTTAGCTCCCATTGAAAACAATGGGGATGGGGGCACCCCCTTTGGGGGTCCATAACTTTGCTTCCCCTGAACCAAACATCACCAAATTTGGGTGGTATCATCAGGACAGTCTCAGGATGGTACCCTGTAATTTTGGTGCCGCTAGCCTTAAAACTGCGCCCCCTGTAGGCCGGAACATGAAAAAACACTTAAAACATTTAAAAACACACAAACGACCCTGAAATGTTGGCGCCCCCCACGTGACCAAATGGGGGGCGCCCGGGGACAGAGGGTACCCCCTGTCCCTAGGCAGGAACACCACTGATAAGCCCCTTTGAGTCTCCTTACAGGAGAGAAAGGCAGGGTATACATCCAAGCTCTTCTTCTTCTCATCAACTTTTTCTCTGATGAGAAGTCTGCAGTTTATTAACTAGCTATTCAGTTGAACTAACTAACTTTTACCTAGGTTGCAACAAAATCTTCATCCTGACCTAGATAGCGCAGGCTAGTTCGATCTTATCTCTTCAGCTAAGCACGGTCAGCCCTAGCTAGTATTTGGAAGGGAGGCCACCAAGGAATACTGGGGTCATGATGTAGAGGCAGCCAACAGCAAACTGCCTTGAAGACCCTAAGAGGTTGCCATCATCAGCTGTGACAAACCTAGAACTGATATCTCTCCCCCTCTTCTCTTCTCTTCTCTTCTCTTCTCTTCTCTTCTCTTCTCTTCTCTTCTCTTCTCTTCTCTTCTCTTCTCTTCTCTTCTCTTCTCTTCTCTTCTCTTCTCTTCTCTTCTCTTCTCTTCTCTTCTCTTCTCTTCTCTTCTCTTCTCTTCTCTTCTCTTCTCTTCTCTTCTCTCTCTGTCTCTCTCTCTCTGTGTGTGTGTGTGTCTCACACACACAAACACACTTTTCCTGGTTTTCAAATGTAATAATAGACAGCGATTTTGCAGTGATTGTCTTATATTGATATATCAATACAATAAATTAAAAAATCAGTAATAACAAATCTGGAAAGGGGAAAGAGGAGAGATGTGCATGGGAGTGGGAGGGAGTGCAAGGGGCTGGTGGTAGGTGGATTGAAGATGTTCAGGGCAAAACTGTACTCACTGGCAAATCTCCCCTGCTCTGGTAGTGAAGCAAATTAAAGTTGCACAAAGTAATGTCGCTTCACTTGGGGAGAATGGAAATTGAAAGCAAAACTTGGGGAAATACATCAGTATAAGAAATGTTGCTATGATGGGCAGTTTCCCCTCCCCTTTCCCTCCTCATTTTCTCCCTTTTCCCTTTTCCCTCCCAATTTACTCTGCACCTGTCCTGTATCCATTTCTCCTTCCCTTTCTTGCCTGTGCTCTAGTTTCCCTCCATTGACTCATCCAAATTACATTGTCATCAAGAAACAGGGCTCTTGAATGTAGATGAGGCCAAATGTGCCAAAGTGAATTTCTGTGCTATTTTAAGCTTTAATTTTAATTGTAAGTTCTAAATTATTTATAGTTAATTTATAATATATGGTTTTATTATATGTTGTTTCATTGAAAGTTGGAAACTGAGCTTGAATAAGGAAAGTACAATATAAAAATCACATAATAAATAAATAAGACTGAAGGGAAGGAAAAATCCCTAATGTTCTTAGACATTTATGAATTAGACTATAAGGAATTAGACTTAAGCCAGCCTCCTCATTTGGTCAGTGGCAGGCAAAGCTCCATCTCTGATGTCAGAGGCAACTCTTGCCAGTTAGGATTGCATAAAATATAGTTCCACCCTCTTAAAAAAAACTGGTGGTGGCTCTGAACTTCCATGACAACAGTTGGTCTGGCCCAAACTGGATTGTCTTTTGTCCAAAAAAAATTAACTGTCAAGATGATCCAATGTGGAATGGAAATTAATGGGTTATTCTCGTGTCTAAGATCCCAGATACTCCAGGTGGTACTCTTGAGCCCTGTTAAGATTTTAGGGTTTATGTCACAGCAATCAACTCTGGTTAACCCACACATCTGTATCTGTATGTCATGAATAACCAAAGCTACTTTCTAAGTAGTATTTTTGTGTGTATGCAAGAAAGAAGAAGAGGGAAGGAGCCAGTTGCCAGTTATTTAAACAATGAGGTAGGAGGTAGGAAACAACCACAGGCACATTAATTAATTAATTAATTAATTAATTAATTAATTGGGTTCTTAATTAATTAATTAATTGAACTTTTAATAGATGGTACATCTATCTATCCAAAGAAGAGAAATGCAGCCACAAATTAGACCTGCTCTATTATGGGGGCGGTATGGACTCAGAGGCGCAGCACTCACAGGGCCATGTGGGGTCACAAGTCCCTGGGGGCACGCCAGCTGGTGTGGGGGGTGGAGAATTGCCCCCCACACCTCTTCCCTTGCCCCCACCCCACCAGGCTGCTCTTTCAGCCGGTGTTTGACTGCGGTGCCATTTCCCCCCACCCTACACCTCTGTATGGACTTGTGTTCATGAACCACCTGTTTGATCCATTGAACCAGTATTCTGAAAAGCACTTCAGTGTTATAGGGAAAACAGTGGATGGCTGCCAAGGAATTTGTAGTTTTCTTCTTCAAAAAGTGAATGCAACATTCTGCAGCACCAGTTACTTTTAAATGTATTTAATAACAGGATAGGATGTTACTATTGTATACTATATTGCTTCTGTACTGTGGCTTAGCATCCCTGCTGTTCTGGAGATCATCGTTCTTTCATGATGTCAATAACAGCGAGATAAAATCTAGGTTCAACAACAGTGATGTGCTGACTGAAATGGCAAATTCGGCTTTAAAAGTGCACTTGAAGCTTTTCTGAAATACTTTCTTCAAAGAGGCTCTGTTCTGTGCTATGCCAACTGGCCCAATGTGAAATAATTCCCCTCCAAATTACAGACTGCTAGAAGACAAATCAAAGTGAATCCTTTGGAAAAAAAACTTAAAGTAAAATGCTTCAATAAGCAAAAGTCTACGAAAATACCATTATTTTGCCTTGCAGATTGAATACTAATACATATTCTCAGGTCTGTAGGAACTGATTGCATGCCAAATATAACATTGAGTCCATCAGTTTGCACATTCATTTTAATCAAGTCTTCTAAATGCCTATAATGACAATCCAGAAAGGTGTTTGAGATAAAACACAACTTCCTTTCCTCTTATTTCCAGGCAGAATTATATAACATTACCCATTCAGGATGCATTTGGTATAAATTGTCCTGTCCAAGGGTGGCCATATTAAGGCTAGCAGACTACTCCCTCCCCACATCCACATAGCCCACTGCTGCTAATGGTATGGTTGTTCTCCTCTGTAGTTGGTCATGACTATGAGATTTTTTTTATTATTGCTTGGTTCTCATAAGTGACATTTGACCAAGATTTGGCAATGCTGTGTTTCTGCCCTTAAATTCTTTTTTCATCCATATGTGTGAGGAGACAAAATTACTGTCAGGATTTTAGCTGGAAACAGGTATAACTTAAAAGCATTGTGTTGTAAGCTGAATCAGAGAGGAGGAATCGGCTGCAATTTTCATGTTAGTCTTTGTAACTTCAATGATATCTCATTTCTTAAAAAAGGAAAAACGATATGTGTGCAGAACTGGCAGTCAAAACTGACTTTATTCATGTTCTTCATGCACTGAAATGAGCCACAAGCAGAGGAAATGTCTGTGGGAACATTCTGCAAATGGCTGGTGGCATTGAGCAGCCTGAAGCAACAGAAAATGTCAAGCAGGAGCTGTCACGCTTTAATAGTTGGGCAGGAAAAATAAAATGCTTCCTGTTTAACATACTGTTGAAGGCTTTCACGGCCACAATCACTAGGACATCGTGGGTTTTCTGGGTTGTGTGGCCGTGTTCCAGTAGTATTTTCTCCTGACGTTTCATCTACATCTGTGGCTGGCACATCTGAAGATGCCAGCCACAGATGCAGGCGAAACGTCAGGAAAAAATACCACTGGAACGTGGCCATACAACCTGGAAAACCCACAGCATCCTAGTGTTTCCTGTTTGTCTGCGCAGCAAGTATAGGAAATATTTTCAAAGTGACTTCAGGGGGAAAAAAGTTGCTAATTCAGTGTTTTCAGAAAAATCCATTAGGAGCAAGAATAAAGCATCTTCCAACATTTTTAGGGGGGAAACTGTGTGGAATTCCACCCCAAAATGCTTTTTTCAAACATGCTGAAGATTTTTTTTTATTTTTGTTGTGCAGAATGGGCCATGGTCACTAAGATGTTTGTTCATCTTACACTATTTGTTCAGATCTATGGAGACCCATCAAATATTGCCAAAAGTTTCTATCCAGGTTTTCCACCTCTCTTTCTTTACATACTTCTTTTGAATGTAAGGGAAAGAAACATATCCACTTACCAGTGGTCTACCACGATTCTGGCAGGATTTTTGGAATCCTCAACTCTGCTTGCATTCAGCTAGCTTTAATTCTTGATCTGTATGGTTTTAGGATTTTGTGTTCTGAGCACATTTCTCCTTTTATGATGTAATTTATTTTGTTCCACAAGAATTCCCTCATGCTGCTTTTATTTTCTGGACTGTGCACATGGAGAGATGCCACCCACTTGTATCTTTGCTCTCTCTCTCTCTCTCTCTCTCTCTCTCCTCCCCCCCCCCCCGGAAAGGGTAATTGAGCCTGCACTATATTTCAAGCATTTGGCTCATCTTGTACAAGGCAGTACAGATGCTGTGTGCAGCCAACATGATAGATCTGTAACTGGGAATACTCAGTATCTCCATAGTAATATGGAGTTTAGCTGAGATAGTTTTATGAGATTGGTGTCTGCCCTTTTAGCCTTCATTACATGAGCATCCCATTTTTACACAGTGTATTAACATGAAATGAATGGATGTGAAAGAACTCTTAAGTGTTCTTCAGGGTTAGGAATGTGGTGAACACATGCTTGTGAGAAAAATACACCGTGCTGGAGAAATTAGATGTGTAATGTGAGAGAAATAGTTCTGAATAGCAACCCTAGAGGAACTGAGTCAGTGATGAAGAAGAAGGCAAATACAATATTTGTTGTTGTTTTAGTATCAGTTTAGATGAAAACTGCTTATTGAAATAATCTGCATGATGTGCTCTGTAATTTGTCCTTGGCCTTGACATTTGGCATTCATTGATGAAGAATTAACTACCGTATATACTTGCATATAAGTCGAATTTTTCAGCACATTTTTTGTGCTGAAAAAGCCCCCCTTGACTTATATGCGAGTGAGGTGCATTAAAAAAATATTTTAGGGTTTTTATTTTTGTCAGCCGCCAGGGGGCGCAGTTTTTAGGCTAGCAACACCAAAATTTCAGAGTATCATCAGGTGACACTCCTGGTGATACCAGCCAAGTTTGGTGAAGTTTGGTTCAGGGGATCCAAAGTTATGGACCCCCAAAGGGGGTGCCCCCATCCCCCAATGTTTCCAATGGGAGCTAATAGTAGATGGGGCTACATTTTGAGGGTTCATAACTTTGGCCCCTTGAACCAAACTTCACTAAACCTGGGTGGTTTCATCAGGATAATCTCTTGCTGATACCAGCCAGGTTTGGTAATGTTTGGTTTAGGGGATCCAAAGTTATGGCCCCCCAAAGTGGGTGTTTCCATCCCCAGTTGTTTCCAACGGAAGCTAATAGTAGATGGGGCTACCCTTTTGAGGGTCCATAACTTTAAACCCCCTGAACCAAATTTCACGAAACCTGGGTGGTATCATCAGGAGGGTCTCCTAAAGATACTCTGAAATGTTGGTACTGCTAACATAAACATTCCTCCCCTGACAGGCACCCTCAAATTTTCCCCAGATTCTCCCTTTAAATCACACCCCACTGCTGCAAAAACAAATTACAAGCATGGTAGACATGGTGCCTTTGTTCTATGAAAAACTGTAGCAAAAATATCATTATGAAGGACATGTATAATTCATAGCTATCTCAAAATTCCTCACAAGGCAACACATCCTGCCTTCTATAAAACTTCATTTTCAGTGAGCAACTTTAATAGACTGAGAAGTATGTGAAAGTACATCTCATGACCCAAGTATTCAAGACAAACAATATTGACTGATAGTGCTATCCTAAGCAAAGTTAAACACCCTTGTGACCCATTGACTTCAATAGACTCATAAGGGTATTAACTCTGCTTAGGATGACATTGTAGGAGTTCAGTGTGTTTATAATTATGTTTGTTCCTTAAATAATAAGTCAGACTTTAAAAAATCAAGGGCTATAGCTGCAAAAGGAATTCTGGTTGGTGGCACATTTGGAACACTGTTGTTTGATTTTTGTTTTTGTACAAATAAAGGATACTAACAAGGTCCCAGAGGCTGCACGAAAATGCACTGAAAGGAAATCTGGCCAATAAAAAGGCAATGTCTTATTTGTTTTGTCTCTCATGGTCTGGAGTAAAAATATATAGACACCCACATAGGAAGCACTCTAAAGGCAAACTACTAGGGAACAATATTCACTCAGCCAAATGCAGGTAGTTAAGGCAGTGGAATTGTTCTTTGTTTTTGGAAAGAAATAAAAAGAAAACAACTACTACCACCTTTGGAATCACCAGACAGTCTGATCAGAGACAAAACTGATGTTCAATTCCTCCCATAGCAGTCAAATTCTGACTTAAAGCTCCCTGCAGTAAAGTGGTGCGGTGAAGTGTAATAAACAAGCCTGACAATGCATCTTTTGTAACAGACATCTGACACTTTAGCGGGAAAGGGGATTTTTTATTTGTGCAGTTATAGCTCCAATATTTTCTATTATTTTTAGGAACAGTAATCCATTTGTTACAATATAATAGTATGGTATAGTCACTGAATTATATAAGTAGTATACAGCTTTCAAAATGGTTTACTTATTATTATTGTACTTTGCATATTACAGCTCAGAACTGCTCTGGAATGAGGACTTGTGGACAGTGTCTGGAACACCCAGGATGTGGTTGGTGTAATGACCCCAGCAACACAGGCAAAGGCCATTGTGTGGAAGGATCTTCAAGAGGGCCCGTAAAGTTAACTGGGGTGCATCCTGCTGAAATGGTTCTTGACAACAATCTTTGTCCCAAAGAGAAAAATTATGAGTGGTCATTTATCCATTGCCCAGGTAGGATTTCCTGATTTGTTTTCCCCCCCCTGTTGGTTAAGTAGAATAAAGAGAGCTATTGATGCATTTCTTCCAAGAATGGAGTGATTTCACACATCAGATTTGTATGCTTAATTTCGATTGGTACATTTTCAAGGTTTTTGTATTTTAAGACTTTTGTTTAAAAAAATCACAACTTCCCTTTGGTCCCCTTAGCACTTTGTTCTCACCTAGGGATAATTAGATGTCTGTTCAAGTAAAATACATATCACATGTTTGAGAATTTATGCTGTGTGAATGAATGACATATGGAACATGCCAAACAACAACTTTAATTTTTCACAAAGTATATAAAGGTTTCTTTCTTTCTTTATTTTTATCCTGCCTTATACTTAAAGGTCTCAGAGCAGGTTACAATATACAAATCATAAAAGTCAACTAAAAGCTATTATAATATGAAACCTGTTTAAAATGCATGAAAACCTGTAAACATTCATTTAGAAAACTACTACAATATTTAAAAAGTAACAGGACACCTTTAAATTTCACTATGAATGATGAAATAAATATTGAATAGGTTGTTTTTTTATATTCAGCCACGAGCATTTAATTGCAAACATTCTGTGCCCTTATAATGTTTGCTAAGGAACTTTTTTTGGGGGGGAGGGTAAAAATTCTTTGTAATTCTTCCTTTGTTTTGCAAAATCAGGACTGTGAAGCTCAAAAAGTGGGCAGGTTTTGTTTATATAATCTATATATATAAAAAGCTAACAGTGACTTTGTTAGTCATGCCCTAACGCCGAAACGACTGGACAGATCGCCCCCAAATTTTCACATGATGTTCCCCCCTGTTGCGGGCAGGTAATCAGACCTTCAAATTGCCAAAAGTCCATACCTGAGCCAGGTAAGACGTCTTTTTCCTGGCGCACCAGGCCATGAAGCTGGCTGTGTTTAACTGTCACCCTTAGAATGTTCGTGCAGCATGTCTGTGGCCTGAGGGGTTGGTATGCCCTTACAATGTTTGCGCAGATGGGCAGAGATGAGCAGTTAAAACAGTAAATAGGTAATACTGTTAGGTAATACGAGTGGAAGTGAAACACATACACACTTTGCCGTGTGAAACGTCAGGTGGGGTTCCCCCCCTCACATGCAGGTAACTTTCACTCTCTGTGCCTCACCCACCGCTACCACACAACACACATACTCTCATACACATCCAGCTCATCCTCACACACCTCACACTGCCCTCCCTCACATCCAACCACCACTTACCCACTTCCTCACCCATATTCGCCACAGCTCTCTTTTACTAAAAGCGAGCTGGAGTTTGCCTTTTTCTTCTAAAAAAATCTGCGGGGTGGGGGCGAATCAACACTACTGCCTCCTCTTCTTTTGCACATGGCTCTTTAAGAACCCAGGGAGCTGACCTCGATCTGAACGCCTCACCACCCTGCCTCTGCTGCCTGACTGGGATAGTCTGCTTGCCCCAGTTCTGCCTTACCCAAGTCAGGATTGTGCGTGTCAACCAGCCTCATGGACAGTGGGATTTGCACTCTGGACAGTTCCGTTGTGGAATGGAAAGGGTTACTTTATACTAAAAAAAAAGACACTTTTCAATGTGAATTGAAAAGGGAAAGAGGGATTCCATTTGACCACCCCAAAAGGCTATGCTGGGGATCATTGGACCTGCATGGACATCTGTGTGGGTTGCGGACTGTGGTGAGAAGGACAATTGCCACAGCAATGCATGGCCGGGCCCCGCTAGTTAGAGATATATAGAATGTCTGAATCATCCTCTGATCATTTCAACACTTCCTGATTCCAATTTATAAAGATTTCAAAGCTCTGGGTTCCTGCTCCTTTTCCATTCATGGGCAAAAATGATGAAAGTCAAGTAAGAATGAAAATTAAATATATTTACAGTGAAAAGGAGAGAAAGCCATTTATTTAGTTTTCATAATTTTGGTTTTTTAAAATCATTTTCTACCTGGCAAACAATGAGGGCAAACACTGAAAACCCTTGTTTGAGCCAAATGCATTTGCTTATGGATATCCAGGCCACTACTAGTAATTATCCATCTAATAGAGAAAACCTGACTCTCATGGGGATAATGAATTTGGTATAATGGAACTAGGCACAAATGTCAGAAAAGTTCTGGGGAAACCTTTGGGTATGCATAAGAATAGGCCTTTCTACCATGGACTTCTATTCATGGCATACCATCCTATCTGCACACCCCCCTCCCCCGCCCCTGCCCTGCCAAAAGGAATCAATCTAATTAATTAATTAATTAATTAATTAGCCGCCTCACCCCCGAAGGGCTTGAACATAATGTGAACATAACATAATGTGAACATAACGACTACAGCATTGGCAGCTTTGGTAATTTGTTAACAGCATTGGCCATTAGACTTGAGGTAATATGATACCAAGATGGAGAATATGACTCCAGAGACCTCAGGAAGTCCAATAATATAGATTGCAAGAGAAGGAAGACAATCACTGAGACTGCACTGGTGCACTAGGTGTTCACTTGTTGAGGCAGTGAGAAGAGCTTTGGCACTGCCCGTTCTGCCTCCTGCTGTTCCTTCTGTGGCACCTCTGGCATGGAATGGTGAAGATAAGGATGATGGGATGAGAGGATGTGAAAGGTGGCAAGGGGTCAAGTGATTGATTGGTGAAGAGTGGAAGGTAAGTGAATGAGGAATGTTGAAGGTTATCATGAACCTGGTAGACAGAGGTGGGAAGAAGGTAGTAAAGAAGATGAGGAGGAAGAGGATGGAAGTGGAGGTAGGAGTGAAGGGAAGGGGGAACAAGAATACAGCGTGAGGAGGAAGAGAGAACTTGGAAAGGTGTATTGGGTCTACTCTGGTGAAAGGGAGTGGGATGAAATAGGATGTTCCAGTGGGTTAGTGAAATTGTCATGGAGATGGGGAAGAAGGGAATAGTGTTAATGACAGGGTGAAAGACAAACAGGAGAGAAAGCAATAATATTTTAAAATAAGGGGAAGAAAGGGAAGAAGCAACCATAAGCAACTTTTGAACTTGCTCACTTATGCTGATGGCCCCAGGCTCTGAGATATGCCATATTTTGTGTGGCGTATCTCTGCTTTCCCCTATGGGGATTTCCAGGTAGAGTTTTAAAAAACTTTTTGGGCTTCCTGTGTTGCAAGAAAGTTCTTTGGAGGGGGCAGTATGACTGTGGAGTTAGTGTGTTTCTGATGTGGCGAGAGATGGCCTGCATGAGAAGAGCTTATCCTCAGTCCTTAGAAAAAGGTTTCTAAACCTCGAGTGCCCTCATAGACCCACTGGAGGTCCCCAAATTTCAGTTTGAGAAATTTGTCCTAAACGTGTGGATGCTCTGCAACAGCAGTATTGAAATCCTCCCATGGGAATCATAAATCTTGGCCACTGAAGTTCTTGTGGGTAGGCAGTGTCATTCTTGCCCCAACATACATGTTAGCAATTGCTATAAGGCAAGAAAGACTGTTCGGGGAGATGTAATTTAGCAGGCATTGTGAGCAAAACTTGGGGAAAGAGTGTAACTTTTACATTCCAAAAGCCACAAGTTGATCCTAACAGTTGAATAGCAAACCACAAGGCCACATCTTGTGCTGTGGTCCTTTCTGACTCACCCTTAGTTTCAGTTGCTGTTCTAATCCACGCTCTCTGGCATCAACAAGCATCATTCCTTGATGTCTGAGAATCATTGAGCTGCTGCTGCTAACATCCTATCAGAGAAATCCCTTAACAATCAGCTGGCCTTATATGCTAATGTACTTCTTTGCCCTTGGGTATACTAGATAAAGCTGAAATCACACATGCATTGTAAAGCACAGGAAGGCTGGAATGTGATTGTAAATCATCCTTGCTGCATAGTCATCAATCTTGTCAGAAACCTGATACAAGCACATTTAAAACTGCCTTTCTCTTTTTCACATGGGCACAAATGCAGTTGGAACTGCCTTTTAGTTTTTCATATATGCACACCAATGGCATGGGAGTGGCAGAAAAGTACTTCAGGTGCCATGTGACAAGTCACTAGTTAGGACAACTGCATTTTTAATCAGCTTGGCTTTTCCAGTGGTATCCAGTTTATAAATTAAGTTCTTGACTTCAGGCCATCATCCTCATCAGTGGTTACTAATAGTAATTTTGGAGGAGATAACCTGGTGTCATTATCTGAAGGAACAGAAACACGAAGCCGCCCCCCCCCCCAATTGTTTGGCCACATTTGATCTGCAGTAATGCACAGTTTTTACTGTGGCAATCCCTTTTCAATTTCATCCTGCAAAAGCAACTTTCCTTGTCAATTTTGCTGGCTCCTAACTACAAAGTGTATCTTCACCTTTATGTTACATTGCTATTGTGCTATAAGAAGGAGAAAAATATTTTAAATTCCTTTCAAAAATGAAGGATGAAGGGGAGAAGAAAGCAGACAAAGGGAGGTTGGGCAGCTACATAGGGGCACAGAGTAATTTAGAGCTCAGGGTAATGTAAGTTCTGAGGGGATCACTCTCTATACTTATGTTCTATCACTTATTTGATATGAATAATATTTTTTCATTTTCTCTGCTGAAGGAGGGAGAAGAAAAAATGGATGAAGGGGAGGTTGGGCGTAGATAAGGGCTAGGTCAGTGATGGCGAACCTTTTCGAGACTGAGTGCCCAAATTGCAACCCAAAACCCACTTATTTTTCGCAAAGTGCCAACACGGTAATTTAACCTGAATACTGAGGTTTTAGTTTAGAAAAAAACAGTTGGCTCTGAGGTGTGCATTACTCGGGAGCAAACTTGGTGATAGTCGGTGGCTTTGCTTTGAAGCAACCGTGCAACTCTTCCAACGGGTGAATCACGACCCTAGGAGGGTTTGCTCAGAAGCCAGCAACCGAGCTTACTCCCAGGTAAAGGATCGCACTTTTGTTCTTCGCATGAAAATCAGTGGGGTTTAACAGTGCTTAACAGGGTTACCTACACTGCTTCCCCAAAACTAGGTCTTAGGTTTCATGCTAATAATCGAGTTCAGCGGCCCAGGCCAGCCTAGATGTGTGTGTGGGGGGGGGGAACTCTGCGCGTGCCCACAGAGAGGGCTCTGAGTGCCACGTCTGGCACCCGTGCCATAGGTTCGCCACCACTGGGCTAGGTATTTGCTTGGGCAGAGAAATAAAGACCATTTCAATCTGATCATGCTCAAGGGAAGTTGGCTCAGAAACCCATTTTAAAAAAATATTGCTCAGAAAAACAGTAAGGGAGAAAAATTAAAGGAAAATGTTTTCAGAACCAAATGTGTGGAATTAAAAGAAAAAAGTGTAACATTTAGCAGCAAGATGCCCTGTAGACTCATGCAGAAAAGTCCAAAGAGAGGCTAGTGGGGGGGGGGGGAGCCACTTTAGGAAAGTTCCAGGTAACTATGGAGGATCCTGATTTTTTCCCCTTCCAATACAACATAATCCTAGACATAATAAATCCTTGAGTCTAGAGCTTTGTTTTACTCTTTATCCTTTAGAGCTTCAGAGCCTAGAGCTTCACTTTACTCTTTATCCTTATCTTTATCCTTCAAGCTTCATTTTACTCAATCTAACCACCACAGATGTATTTTCTTAAACTATATTAAAGCTATGTTAATTTAAGATTGCTACTTTTTGTCATAATGGATTTAAAAAATAGGGATTACAAGTTGCTCATAATATGAAATTTTTGCCCCTTAACCAATGCACACATCTTTAAACTATATCATTATTTCTTTAGATGGACATTCTTCCTATTCTCAGATGCTCATTCACCTGGGCTCTGATACATGTTATATGAATTGATATCAAAAATATTATTTCTAATCTATTAAAGGACATATTAGTCTGTTGCTCCTCTGGTCCTTGTTTCTCACCAAGGCTGTTCTATTTTGGGTCTCTGTACTCCCTATCTGGTATGTTTAGCAGAGAGACCTGGCCAACTCGGTCTCTAGTGAATCTCCCATCTTGTTAATTCCATTGGGGTAGGTGCACCTGAAGTCAGTAATCAAAAGATTACTGTAATCAAAGTAATCAAAAGAAGTCAGTTTTCAAAAAAGAACTGACATAGCAGTCACTTATACCAACAGCTGTGAATTAAACAAAAGATGAAAAATCCAAAGCGTGATTTAATCATCTTGGTGTGGCACAGTTAAACTTAAAGGTGTAGAAGGCTTCTCTTTGTAGCAGTCTTTGTTTGATTGATATCAGACTTCCTAAGTTGGTAACTGTCTCTAAAACCCGGAATTTCAGGGATTCCAGAAGATGCTTCTCTTCCGAAAAGTGGGACACCAAAGGAGCCACTACCATGCTGTTCCTGATGTGTGATAAGTGTTCCAAAATGCAAGTCTTCAATTTTCTTCTCATGTGCCCCACATAATAAAACTTGCATGGACAACAGACCATATAAATAACATTGGAGGAACTGCAGGTAGAAAAAATATAACAATTTCTTTTTAAACCCTTTCTCTGCTACCTCAGTCTCTTTACATTCCTCACATAATTTACACACTGAACAAGTGCCACATTTAAAATGCCCAGAAACAATAGACTGCACCTATATAAGTTCTCTAACATCTGCTTTCACCAGAGAATTGCCCAAAGTCTTGCTTGTCTTCAATCCCCAAGGAATGATGATTCACAGTCCAGCAATTCCGGGATGATGGGCCAATATCTCGAAATGATCTTCTTGATACTCTCACCGAGTATGTGGAGGATTCAAACGACCCTGTGATCCTCTCAGACTCCTTTGCTTGGATGTCAACAAAGAGCACCTGTCAGCGGCATCAGCCTTGAACCTAGCCTTCTTAAGTGTCTCCCACGGATAACCTCTAGCCCAGTGGTTCTCAACCTGGGGGTCGGGACCCCTGGGGGTCGAATAATCCTTTCACAGGGGTCGCCAAAGACTCTCTGCATCAGTGTTCTCCATCTGTAAAATGGATAAATGTTAGGATTGGGGGTCATGACAACATGAGGAACTGTATTAAAGGGTCGTGGCATTAGGAAGGTTGAGAACCACTGCTCTAGTCAGTAAATTTACCTTTGTTTTTCTCATCATCATCATCATCATCATCATCATCATCATCATCATCATCATCATCATCATCATCATTATTATTATTATTATTATTATTATTATTAATTCAATTTCTATACCGCCCGATCCCCAAAGGGCCCCGGGCGGTGAACAACATAATATATAAACAATAAGCAGGAGCAAATCCGGTACAATACAAACATAGGCTCCGTCAATAAAACATCTTAAAATACATAAAAACAGTGGCTAACAATTAGCAAATTAAACAAGAGGCGTCCAGGCTCAATTTAAAAACCCACCCCAAGAAGGGGGGGACGGCATTGCTCTCTTGTAATCCTTAACTCAAGTGGAATTTATTTTGGTATGGTATGGTAAGTTGATTCATGGAAGAAATGAATCAAAATGTAAATAATTATTTCTGTCAGTAGATTTCCTGTACAATGTTACTGCCAAAGTTCTTTGTCTGGTGACATTTACCCACAAATCCAAAAAAGGTAAAATCTCTGAACACTTTCAACTAGTGAATTTAATAGTATTGTGCCCGGTGCTTAGCCAGGTGGTGAAGGCATCTGTATTTTGCATAGCTCTAAATTTAAAAAAAAATGATGAATCTCCTGTAAAAAATAATATCCTCAAAAATGGATTGTTATGAGGATTTAGTGATATGGGTTGCCTCAAATAATGCCATAAATAAATTGGCTAATGAGGGACCCACAGGTGACCCCATGCTAATGCCTCTAATTTGTTTGAATAAGTAATTGTTGAAACAAACAAAAAAACTTGTTTTCCAAAATAATACCTAAGAAGTCCAAAAGAAAATGTGTGTGGGAAGTTTTGTTGCTTTTTTGATCCAAATTGGGCAGTGTTGCATGCCCCATCATGCGGGATGTTGCTATACAAAGCCAGAGATGTCCATGGTTACAAGACAAGCTTTAGGTGGTACAAGTAAGTCCTCTACCTTCAAAATTAAATCCATGCTGTCTTTAATGTAGGATGGTGTGTTTTGAACAAACTCTGAAGGAAGAAATCTGTGTATTCTCCAAGAGTTTAGCCACTTTCTCATCTATTTTGCCTAGTAAGCTAGCTCCATCTGTCACTCTTTTCACCAATCTTGCATTAATGTTGCTCCCTTCTTCCCTTCATGACAATTTCATTAACCCACTGGATCACACTATATCATTCCACTCCCCTTCACCAGAGTAGACCCTCCAACAATAATCCGGTCTCCCTTGATACTCCCATAACTCCTCAGAGTTGTAGCATTTGTTTCTTCCAGTGGTGGAGGTAAAGTTTCTGTATTCAGCAGTAGGAGAATACATTTCTTCAATAAATCAACCCACAAGAATATAGGCAGTGACACAGCCCAAGTGTATTATTTACAGCTCTCAGCCTGCCTGCTTCAAGCTGATTCTTTTTCATTTAACTAAATCTTCATGATGTTAAGATTTTGCAGTCATGCTTTTCTGTGCCACTTTGTATAATAGCTTGGAATCATTCTGTATTTTTTACTTATTCTATAAAACAACTAAAATTCATTTCTGATGTCTTTTGTATTCCAGCTTGCCAGTGTAATGGCCATAGTACTTGTGTCAACGGTAATGTTTGTGATCAGTGCAAAAACCTAACTACTGGAAAGCAGTGTGAAACATGCATGCCAGGGTACTATGGGGATCCAACAAATGGAGGGCAGTGTACAGGTAAGTTTTTTTTAATACATGTTCTACTGTTTCCATAAAAGTTATACAAGGAGAATATTTCCTCAAGAAAGAGAGATTTTCCTAGCCCTTTTTGGTAAATGGAACACAGCAAAATGGAATAACATGTCATCTGTTAGATATTGTGAGCACTTCAGTTTTGCTTTCTCAAATTCATTGGGTCCTAGTGTCTTTTCAGGATCAGTTGAAAGAGTTGCTTTTAATGTATACGGTTGTGCATGACCTGTCATCTTTTCCAGCGCTGTCAAATATATTTACTTAAAAATTTGTACTGTGCTTTTCTTTCTCAGGGCAGCTAATAACCCCAAATTTAAAACACAGAAAGTACACTAAAATTTTCCAAAACTACTCTCACCCCATGCCAAATGTATGCAGCCTCTATCCCATGAAAAGCCCTAGGAAAAGCCCTAGAAAATAAAATTACTTTGCAGTATTATCTAAAAGCTACTGGATACACCCCACTTTCAACACCTCAGAGAGCCTGTTCCATAGAGTGGGAACTATGATGGAAAAATCATGAACTACTTTTGCCAGGAAAACAGCTCATAAGTCTTTTCATTTGCCATCTGTTGTGGGACGGGGGCGGGGAGGGGGAGAATCTCTGCTACTGACAACAGTTGCAGCCCCAAGTCTGAGGAATAACCTCTAAATTATAAAAATTACATTCCTCTTTGCTTGCATTCCAGAAGGACTGTACAACCTTCCTTTTGATCCACCAGTGGGCTTTTGTTTGCAAAACAACTTTTCTGACTGACAAATATATTTTCTAGTTGTCTTGTTTCTAATATGTTTAATGTCAGTGTTTAAAATTTAATGCTAATTTTTATTTTGTACTAATTTTATACAATTGTGATATGTTTCAGCCTCTTGCTGCAAGGCACTTTCAATGGTAGCTTGGAAGTGGTCTATAAATATTTTAAATAGTATTTATTTATGTTGAACATTTAGAACATTTTTATGTTACCTTTCTACCCAATCAGAGTCAAAAAGATAGTGAACGTAATATTAAAACCTTTAAACAATTAAAATACAGTTAAAATATAAAATTCAACTAAAACACATAAACATTAGAAGGAGGGCCACTAATACTTATTGGGAATATGCCTGAAGATACAAAAAAGTCTTTACCTGCTGGAGAAAGACACCAGTAGTGGGAGATAGACAAATCTCCCAGGGAAGAGAGTTTTGGTACTATGACAGCAACCCAAGCAGGGCCTCTGAGGAAGACCAGAATGAGCAGGTGGTTTCCTTTGGGAGAAGGCAGTCCTTCAGGCATGTTGGTTCCAGACTGGGCAGAGCTTTAAAATCCAATACCAGAACCTTGAATTGAATCAGGGCGGCATTGTGGGCTTTGCCAATACTTTTGTGCTACACTACGCTACGCAGTAGGAAAAGCTGTACTTCAGTCTATGTTTGCCTGAGATGCTGTTGTTGAATAAAGCATTATGTTATATTATTTGTGGAATGAATAAATTTGTTGTACAGAACTCATTCCACTTCCGTAATGTGTGGCGCTCATTAGAATTTTATGTGGGATTGCACCGAAGACCAGTGAAGAAGACAGGGTTGCACGTAATTGATGTTGATCGAGGCCTTTTGTGCAGGCACACATTCCCTTCCTCCTGCCCTGTCTTGAATTCTGCAGAAGTGGTTCTTGTGGGGGCTCAGGTGGAACTGAGGGAGAGGGCATTGGGCTGTTGGTCTTGTTCCATTGGGAGGGTACACAAGCACGCGACCAACAGCCATCAGAGCGCCTTTTAAGGTTAAAGCTCAAGAACATTCACCATGACTTGGCCTGCTCATGCATAGTCCCAATGTGTGCCTGTACAGAAGACCTTGATAAACATCAATTACAGGTAAGTGCAATCCTGTCTTCTTCATTGAGCTGCTTGGATACACCCAAATTAATTTCATTTGTCCCTTTCTGTGGTCTGACTGAATTTTTGCAGTTGTCATCCCTTCTTTTCTGCTGCTGGCACTTTCAATTCTGAAAAGGTACGTGGTTCAAAGGAAAAAAAGAGTCTGAGATATATGAATTGAATTCAATGTCTCTATGTGCCACTAGTGTTTGCTTGCCATAGCTAAGCTTATGATCACTTCTTGCAGTCACTTCATGAACAGATCATGCTGATTTCTCTGCTTCAAAAAGGAAGTTATGTAGTATATTAAGTGTTGGCTATTTGAAGGATTTATTGAACTGCAGAGGTTGAAAATGTGGACAGAGTATAAACCATGATCCAAGGGAATAGATTTTTTTCCTCCTATAATTGAAAAGATTTGCTTAAGTATGTTGTTTATAGCTTATTACCAAGGCACAACATGTCTCCATAAAACAAGTGGCTACTGCACAGGTGCAAAGCTGCTTGACACAGTTACTGAGAAAGTTTAATAAAAAATGAGATTAAGAGCTTTCCTTGTATATAATTGAGGAATTAAGTTTGATCCAATTAAATTCGCCTGGCATATCTAGATTTTGAGCATGCCTAATTTCTATTGATTTGTTACTAAATCAGGGATATTATCTGTGAATATTTAGGGTGTGGAAAGGTGTGTCTTGGGATGGGTGGGAAGGTGAGGATTGAGGGAGGATGGAAAGAGTGGCTTGGGATGGAGAAGGGTGGGAAGATGAGGCTTGGGATGGGGAGGGTTGGAAGGTGTGACGGGGCGGGGGAGGGTTGGAAGGTGTGGCTTGAGATGGAGGGAGGTGGAAAGGTGAGTATTAGGGTGGGGGAGGGTGGAAAGGGGAGGCTAGGGTCGGTAGAGGGTGGACTGGAGCTGCTTGGGGTGAGGGGAGGCAGGAGGACTTTGTCAGGCTGAATAGAAAGGTGAGGCTTGGGGTGAGGGAGGGTAAAAGGTGAAGCTTGGGATGGGGAGGGTTGGAAGGTATAGCTTGGGGTGGGGGAGGGTTGAAGGTTTGGCTTGGATTGGAGTGGGGTGGAAAGGTGAGTATTGGGGTGGGGCAGAGTGGAAAGGTGAGATTTGGGGTGGGGAGAAGGTGGACTGGAGCTGTTTGAGTTGGGGGGAGCTGGAAGGGCTTTGTCAGGCTGGGGTAGAAAGGTGAGGCTTGGGGTGCAGGAGGGTTGAAGGATGTGGCTTGAGAGAGAAGGGTGGAATGTTGAGAATTGAGGTGGGGAAGATGGAAGGGTGAGGCTTGGAGAGGGGGAGGGTGGACTGGAACTGTTT
Source organism: Sphaerodactylus townsendi (assembly GCF_021028975.2). NCBI lineage: Eukaryota > Metazoa > Chordata > Lepidosauria > Squamata > Sphaerodactylidae > Sphaerodactylus > Sphaerodactylus townsendi. The sequence goes on along the minus strand of NC_059432.1, from coordinate 53,436,585 downwards.
GAGGTGTTCTATCACTTAAGCAGTTATAGGTTAGGATTGTGGCAATTCTGTATTTTGTACAAACATGTACAGATGTGGCAGTGGCAAAGAAATGTAAAAGTTCAAACAAATGTGATGGAAGCAGAGAAATGTACATTTTCAAATTCTCTTCCAACACTGAGTAGAACATGTTTTGACCAGTGTTGCAGGCTGTGTAATTGCATAGGGTGAAGCAGACTGAACTTCCAAAATATTCATGAAACAGAAGGTCACCTTTCTTAAGCAGCTGAAAACAGAATACATGACACATTTCTTGTGTGGTAAAATTGTTGATCTGTTAATTCAGAAGACCCTTTGACCTCTGAACGCCTCTGTTCATTAGTGGGTTCATTTGGCTTCACGGCAATTTAAAATGCAATACTGTCTATGCCGACATGCACATTTGATAAGTTAAAGTTAAATATATTGAGAAAATATTCAAGAGAAAGATTAATGTCTATCCTTATTGACAGTTGCACATTTTCTTAGTGTTTTATGAAGGTTTAAATAATTCTTAATGGTTTTCTTATTTCCTGAAGTTGACAAAATGTTCCTCTGCACTCTCTAGTAGCTCTGTGACAAAGTGATATATTAAAGCAGTTTTTATTCTTTAGGGATACATTAGCTATCTAACCAAATAAGCATTCTGTCACCTTTAGTGAATTATGTGTAATGTAATAATGGCTAAAATCAATTTATAAGCCTATAAAATTATAAATTTTACTGCTTGTTTCTCATGCTCTGGATAGAGGCTACCTGTGCAAGTTCATGTGAGACATGATTTCAGAATTGGTTATTCAAGCTTCCATAGTATTTAAAAATTATACTTATTTTATAGTAGAACATTTTCTACATAGCTGTGAAGGAGTAGGTGTCTTATAGAATTCTCTGTCGTAATTGTAAATTGGCATTGACTGTCATAATTTGTGTGCATGTAAGTTACATGGGTGTTTGCCAAATTAGTGGCTGATTTTCCATCCCACTGTGGTTACTTTTATTCCTTGTAGCTCCTGTAGCTCTGTGCACTAATGCAAATCTAGGCTGTCTCATGGAAATGAATTAGTGATAACAGGTATGTCAGTAATTATTTGAACTCATATACTATAATGGGCAAGACTGGCAAAAGGAATTTCTCTCATTTAACCCCTTCCTGAATGAAGCTTCTGGACTAAGAGAAGACCAGCATTTATTTTTATTAAAAAAAAACCCTCTTCAGCTCTGTATTTCTCCTTTAAGTGCATTACAGCCAGAAAGAAAAAGCAACAACCATATACCCAAAAGCATTAAAATAGTGAACAATTCAGCAAAATTATCAGTTGTCTTCTCTATTTGAACTTCTAAAGTTCTGCTGAATGATTTTCCTTACATACACTCTTCTTAAAGAACGTGTGGGCCTTCCCTTCTGGAAGGCAATGTCAAGTTCAGATTGCTGCTGTGAGAAAAAGGTTGATATGGCACAGCAGCTGTTTTATCTACTCTGCAAGAGTGGGCAGCAAGGAGGATCTGCTGTGAAGATTGAAAGGTTAACACCAGACAAAATTATCCTTTGGGTGTTTGTGGCCCATGTGATGACTTTTATGGTAAAAAAACAAGCATCTTGAACGGAACCTGCAAAATGAACAGTGAACCACTCTAAAGATCTTTGCATAGGTCTGATGTGAACAAATTATCAGACCTTAATAACAACCAAATTGCTGCCTTTTGAACCCAATAAAGTTTCAGAGTTCTCTTCAAGGCTTCCCTATGTAGAGTATAGTAGTCCAGCCTTGAGGTTACAGTACCATGAATCAGCATGACCAGATCAGCTGATGTAACTTTTATCATAAATTAAGTTACAGTTGAAGAAGCATGTTTAATAATTATACAAATTTGTTTTTCTAATGGTCATCTTGGATTCTATAAAACTCCAGTTTTAACTTGAAGAAGACATTGATGCATAGTGGATAGTGTATCTGTCCTGGGCCAGTCATTTCTCTCAGCTTCACCACCCTTCACGTAGTTGTTGTGAAGATAAAATAGATGTGGCCAAGCCATGTGTGCCACCAAATCAATATACAGATATTATTTGAAACACAGAAATTCTGGACCACTCTGACAACCACTACGTCAGACTACACAGAGAAGCCATTGAAATCCACAAGCACATGGACAATTTCAACAGAAAGGAAGAAACTATGAAAATGAACAGAATTTGACTGCCAGTTTTGAAAAACACTAGAGTTAAGACAGTGACTAATCAGCTGCACACAGACACAGGATGACTATAGATAATCAAAGGAAACAAAGGCCAGACTACTTCTATTCAGATGCCTCACCTATTGACCTTGCTATCTCCATTGTTACTCACATGCTACACTTCATTGTTACTCAGTTGCCAGGCCATTCCTATTCAGATGCCCTCACCTATTGACTTTCACTCACAGGTATATATACTCCACTTGCTTTCCTTTCCAACTATCATATCCTCTGCAGATGCCAGCCACAGATGCAGGCGAAACGTCAGGAGAGAATGCTGCCAGAACACGGCCATACAGCCCGGAAACCACACAGCACCCCAACTGACATATGTTTTCTCTTTTTTCAGTTTCAGCTTGTTTTCTCTCAGCCACACACCTCAGCATCTAGAATCTCTCCAAGACAGAGAAAAATGACAACTCCTCGTGGCTTATTTAAAGAGATGTTAAACCAGAGCTTTGGGCAATTTTATTCAGTGGCCTTACATAGGGGTGTGTGTGTGTGTGTGTGTGTGTGTGTGTGAGTGAGTGAGTGAGTGAGTGAGTGAGTGAGTGAGTGAGTGAGTGAGTGAGTGAGTGAGTGAGTGAGTGAGTGAGTGAGTGAGTGAGTGTGGGCATATGTTAAGAGCCATCAAGTCACGTCTGACTTATGGTGACCCTATGAATTAATGACCTCCAGAATGCCTTATCGTTAACAGTTTTGCTCAGGTCTTGCAAAATGAAAGCCATGGCTTCCTTGATTCAGTCAGTCAATCATATGTTTGGTCTTTCTTTCTGCTACCTTCAGCTGTTCCTAGCATTATTCACTTTCCTAGTAACTCTTGTCATAATGTGATAAAAGTATGATAGACTCAGTTTAGTAATTTTAGCTTCCAGGGAGTTTCAGGCTTGATTTGATCTATAGCGCACTTACTTGCCTTTTGGTGGTTGGTATCTATAAAAACTCTACTCCAGCACCTCATTTCAAATGAATCAACATTCTTCCTGTCAACTTTCTAGGATTTGTTCTGCATATAGATTGAACAGATAGACAGATAATGTATATTTTTGTCAGACACCTTTGCCAGTTGAAATCCATTCTATTTTTCCACATTCTGTCCTAAAAACAGCCTCTTGTCCAAGGTACAGGTTGCCCATCAAAACAATCAGATATTTTAGCACACCCATTTCTCATGATTCACATAGTGAAAAACTTTGCTATAATCTGTGAAATGCAAGCTATCCTCCAGTAACCAGCATAAATTTGCAGTATAATCTCTAGTGCCTCTTCCTTTTCTGAATCTGGCCTGAACATCTGGCATTTATAGATTCCATACATGGCAACAGTCTTTGTTATTCTATTTTGAGTATCACTTTACTTGCATGAGAATTAATACTATGGTCATATAGTTGTTGCCATCTTTGACATCTCCTTTTTTCAGAATTGGAATGTAAATTGAGGGTATCCAATCTGTGGGCCATTGTTTTGTTTTCCATGTTTGTTCGCATATTTTGTTAAGATTTTGATGGACTCAATTTCAGTAATAAGCTCTATTGATACTACATGTACTTCTGGTGATCTGTTTCTCCCAATTGCTTTCAGTCCAGCTTTCACTTCACTTTCTAAAACAGTAGGTCCTTCTTGAAGAAATCTGCCATCCTTTAATCTCTGGTATTTTCTTCAATATGCTGTTCCTAACTTCTGTCAGACACTGAAGAGACCTAAACCAGCTTAACTTCAGTAAAGTTGCTCCATCAGTTGCCTTCCAGCCCATTGCATGAGTTGGATAGTTTCTCTGTGTTCATAGAAAACAACAGTTGCTAATAGCATGTTCAGATACAGTTTTGTATTTCTATTAGTATTGTTTTCAGACATTTATTTGCTTAGTCTGCATGAAGTAATTGTGTAGGATATAGCATTTATAATGTAACATGCAAACAGTGCATAGGTTTTGATACATTTTAATTAAGGTTATGCTTAATAGTATTCAAAGCAGCTCTGCAATAAGCCTTCACTTCACAAGCCCTTTGTTTAATTTATTCATTTTTCTACAAGATATGCAGAGATAGCTGTTTCTCAGACTAAAACAAAACACAGTGCTGTACACTTCAAAACCAGATCAAAAACAGTCTGTGCATTTTCATCAGAGGCAGCAGGAAGTAAACGGCAACACATGTCAGTGTTAAATAAAAGCCAGTTGGATCCAAAGATCAACACAACAAGTTCTACAGGCTTCGGGGATGGGGTTGGTCAGTTCTATGAATAATATTCCTGAAGTTACATGATCATACCCACTTTATGAGATTTTCAAACAACAGAGGTTTGCTGGTTGAGGGGCGGGGGGGGGGGGAGGTGGTTAAAATTCTGTGAGGCATGTCCAAGTCCTTGGTGCGACTAGAATAGCTATACATCAGGCTTACATTTTTAGTTTCAAGTAGTTTAACAGCCTAATCCAGAGCTGATGGGAGGGTGCAAATGGTGCTGTTTCGGTGCCACTCTACCTGCTCCAAAGGGCTTTCCCGCAGCTTGGGAAGTTTGAAAATGTAAACAAAAATAACTCACCTAAAAGCCCCCATAGGGGTAATTAGAGATACACCATGAAAACTGTGGCATATTTCCGCCAGTGACTCCGCTGGTGTATGGGGGTAAGTCAGGCTCTGGAGGCTGACTACGGTCGACCCTGCCTCTCCCACCTCATTTCCACAGCAGCTTTTTTACAGAAATCATTTGAGTTTGTTCCATTTGCTCTTTCTTTTTTTAGTTTTTTTTTTACTCAGTTTTGTTTCCATTGAAATCAACAAAAAGAAACCATAAGCAATTCAGGCACTCTGCAAGCCTTTCTCATCAGACTGAATCTCTGGGTTGCCAGTTTACTGGAACAAGACAGCAAATTTGGGGCAGTGTGTGTTGGACTAGAAATACGTAGATTCAGATTCAAGTTACTGTTCACAATAAAACCCACTGGGCAGCTTTGGACTAGTCATTCTCTGTCAGCCCAACCTACCTCTCTGGCTTGTTGTGAGAGGAAGAGGAAGGAAGAACTTTGTATGCCATTCTAAATTTCTTGGCAGAAAGTCAGGAAAAAAATAGGCATTAAATAATGTAAATGAACAAAAGATGTCAAAATCCGTAGTTTCCTGCTGATCTTAAATACAGGGGAAATTTTTTTGAAATTCAAATTACTTATGATAATTGCAAGTGGAGCAGAGAGATTGGATTAGATCTCACACATCCATTATTCCTATTTGATATAAACTACACTCAGGTAGTCAAATTACTATCAGTTGACTTGATAATTTTTAAAATTAGAACATCAATGTAAAAATCTGAAAATCTAGAAATAATCTTAATATTTTTGGTAATCTTCTCGTAAAATACAGCAGAAGTTTCTCTACGCTAATACTTATTTCTTAATATAAGAATGTTATCCGTAACCTGGAAACTGCTTGTTTTTGTTGGTAATCTCAGAATAGGGTAATATAGAGAAAATAATTCAAGCTCATATCAACCAGGATTTCTGACAATAGTGCTATGCGTTTTTGTTTGTTTTGGAGGTTGAGAAAATTGATTTTTTTTAGTCATTGAAATCGGTTCTATTTTTAGTTGTCATGATCATTTAGTCAAGTTTATGGATCAATAGAATTGTGGCACTTGGAACTAAACAATACATCATATACATGATTTTTGACAAGGATCTCTCATTTTCAAAAAAGGAAAACCAGTTATTATTGGCGTTGGGGAGAGGACCTCAATGGTTTTCTCTTTTTCCCATGCACATCAGCTACCCAAACTGCTTTAAGACCTGTGGATATCCTATATATCCTTCCTCCCCTTTTTTAACTAAAAGGGTTTAATTCCTTCCTCCAATGCAACAGAAAGGGTTGTCCAGTCTTGGTGTTGTGACTCCAATTTGAATATGTCCCCTTGCAATGTCTTTGAGCTATGTAGTTTGGCCTTAAAAGTAAATAAATACTTCAATATATTTTTAAAAAATCTGACACATCTGGGCTTCATTTAAGAGAGAAGAAATGCAGGGATAGGGACGTGAAGGTAACTAAGATAAACCGATATTTCTTAAACCATTGGGGAATCTAAGCTGGCCCTGTCTCTTCCTCCTCCAGTAGGAGGTGGCAATCCTAGAAGATTTAGAGTGGCTTTCTGCCACCCCTGTGAACAAAAAGGATTTCCTTTTTCTCAGTTAAAATTCATTAATCACTGCTTGAGGTTATTGGAAGGGCAGGGGAAGAGAATTATATTGTTAATGTCTAGATGTGCTTTAACTGTTCCTGCAAAAATATTCATTTGAAGTCTTCTGTAAGATGACAAAAACCTCCAATGAAGGAGAGAATAACAGCAACATTTATATTGTACTGCTTTTAAAAAAAAAGCTCTTCTGGCTCAGCTTCCTTTAAGAAGTTTATTTGCTAACTCAGCAGCTAATCCTAAACTGAAGTGAACTTGGGTCCTGTAATTGATGACTACTTTTTACTTAGGTTAGTACTGGAGAGATCCAGCAAGTTGATTTATATTTTACACCTCTATCTTTTTCATGCTCACTTGATCACTTCCAGAGGATTAATGATAATCTTTTAACAGGTTCTGCATGATGTTAGTGATCAAGTTCTCTTATGAACAATTGTGCACCCTTGGTTGAGGCAGTGATAAATTAAAGTTTGCCTAAATTCAATTTCCTCAGTATCCTTATGATATAAAATTATTTCACATTACCAGCGTTTCTTGTCCTCAATCATGGTGATGTCTGGTGTATTATGTTTCAACACTTTGTCCGTTTGGATTCGAAAGTCCCACAGGATCTTGACCTTCTTATTTTCCATTACTTTCTCTGGACAATGTTCCCACCAGTTCTTAGCTGTTCTTATGTTGTAATTCTTTCATAAATTCCAGTGGATCATCTTGGCCACTGAGTTGTGTCTCTGTTTGTACTCAGTCTGGGCAATCTTTTTGCAGCAGCTGAGGACATGATCTACAGTTTCGTCGTCATCGTCATCGTTATCATTAATTTTCCTATACCGCCCAACCCCCAAAGGGCTCTGAGTGGTGAACAATAATTTATTCTTTCAATTTATTGGTCACCCTCCCCCGAAGGGCTCAGGGCTGCTTACAACCATAGAACATAACATCAATAACTTACATAATAATATTATGTAAAACCAGCCACAATATACAAATAAAACCAAGTAGAAAACTAAAATAATTCAGATGTTGAGAAAAATACCCCCCACCCTCCTCAAGCCCACTGGAGGCTGGGACGATGTAACCACATTCAGCCTGGCTGGCCAAATGCCTGGTCTGTTTAGCAGGCTCTGCGGAAACTTGACAAGTCCCACAGGGCCCTGGTCTCTCTAGGGAGCCAGTTCCACCAGAAGGGGGCCAGAACCGAAAAGGCCCTGGCCCTAGTGGTGGCTAGCTGGACGTGTTTTGGGCCAGGGACCAATAATAGATGCTCCTCCGAAGATCGGAGGGTCCTAGCGGGGCAATATGGGGAGATGCGATCCCTCAAGTATACAGGCCCAAGTCCGTTTATAGCCTTAAAGACTAAGACCAGCACCTTGAACATTCCCCAGAAAACAATGGGCAGCCAATGGAGATGGTACAGGACCGGTGTAATTCGGCCCCAACTTGACGTCCCCGTAAGGAGCCTGGCTGCCGCATGTTGGACAAGCTTAAGGTTCCAGGTCACGGTCAAAGGCAGGCCAGTGTATTGTTACAATAATCAAGTTACAATAATCAAGCCTGGAGGTGACCGTTGTATGGATGACTGTGGCTAAATCTATGCGGGAGAGGTACGGGGCCAGTTGCCGTGCCTGCCGCAGATGATGGAATGCAGCCCGGGCCAATTGGGCAACTTGGACCTTGAGCGAAAGCGTCGGTTCCAGGATGACTCCAGGCTTTTAACCAAAGAGGCTAGGTACAATGCCTCACCGTCCAGCGTTTGCTCACAGTCCACCGGTTGCTCCCTGTGGCCCAGCCACAGCACCTCTGTCTTCGTAGGATTTAACTTCAATCGACTTGCCCTCAACCGGCCAGCGACAGCCTCCAAACAACGCTGCCCTCCATCGTGAACACGAGCTGGATGTCATCCGCATATTGGTGGCACCGCATCCCGAAACTCCAAACCAAACCTGCCAGGGGGTGCATTTAGATATTAAAGAGCATTGGAGAGAGGATCGCCCCCTGCAGCACCTCATATACTATGGGGCAGCACTGGGAGTTCTCTCCCCCCAATGCTACCTGCTGTCCCCGGTCTCGGAGGAATGAAGTCAGCCAACTCAGGGCTGACCCCCGTACCTGGATACCAGTGAGGCGGTGGACCAGAAGGTCATGGTCTACTATGCTGCGGCCAAATAAGGCCAAATGCTGCAGCCAATAAGGCCAAATGCTGCAGCCAATAAGGCCAAAAAGGCACCATACAATATACAATATACAATAATAAAATATAAACATATAAACATTAAAATTATTTTAAAAACAGTAGCAGCAAAATACAGAATTAGTTTGCAGTGGCCGGTCCCACATTCGGGAGGGGACCTGGCAGAAGGCCAAAGATGGTACTGATGAAATCAGGGGGAGGGGTTGTCATCAGGGCAGCAAGATCCATGGCCAGCCTCCCCAAAGGCCCAGTGGAACAACTCAGTTTTACAGGCCCTGCAGAACTCCTCAAGGTTCCACAGGGCCATAACAATTGGAAGAAGACTGTTCCGTAAAAGCCCTGGCCCAGATAGAGGCTAGCCGCATCATTGAGGGGCGAGGGACTACCAGTAGATTCGCCTCTGCAGAACGCAGAGGCCTATTTGGGATATATGGGGTCAGACGGTCCTGAAGGTATGAGGGCCCCAGGCTGCGAAGGGCCTTAAAGGCCAACACCAACACCTTGAAGATGATTCGGAATTCCACTGGGAGCCAATGCAGGCGGCGCAGTATGGGGGATATGTGGTCTCTAATAGAATCACCTGTGAGAAGACGAGCTGGGGCATTCTGGACCAGCTTCAGTTTCCGGATCAGCCACAAGGGAAGGCCCGGATAGAGTGAGTTACAATAGTCTAACCTGGAGGTGACCGTGGCATGGATCACCGTGGCCAAGTCAGACTGAGAGAGGTAGGAAGTCATCTAAAATTCTATGTACTTGCTCTTCATTGTATCTAGGCAGAATAAACGATATGCCTTCTATTGATGGATAAGCTTTCCAAATAGGTGAAGGAAATTACAAAGTAATGTACAGTCTCAGTTGTTAATAAAGAAGCAGTACTTCTCAGGAATGGCTCCTATAGCTTTGTGGTGCCCTGTATTGAATGTGGCAGGGACCCAAAAGGAGTTAAAAGAAAGACATAAACTTTGGTCACCTTGAAAGTGTCACAAAGCAAGTGAGATATTTTTATTTATTGGACCAAGCATTGATATAAAGCTGTTGCAAGCTTTCGAGTTATAATGTCAGGCGCAATGAATATTCAGAAGACAAAGAAGGAACATGGTTTTAAGGTGTTTGTACCAAACATATGTTCTGTTCTGCAGGTTTTCACTGAGTTCAGCAATTAGCAAGATCAAACTTTATTTCACAGAATATTGAGACAGAGACTCTAAATTATGTTGATTAGCATTCACAAAAGCCAAATTCCTGTAAGCATTTCTGTATTAATTGTGCAATAAATGTTCTGGAACATTGTGGTGGTGTATCATTTTTCTATGTGTATTACTTCAGTAATATGTTTTCTTATTCAAGTTTTTCATTCTGATTAATATAAATTGAAGGGACTGATACTAGAAGAGATGACTGTTCCTGCAAATGTTTAATTTGCTTCCGTATAGTCTAGCATTCAGCATATGGTTTTTAGCTAATACAGTAATTTTTGACATATGACACATAAGGCCTGAAAATTCTGATCTTAGTGTCAAGTATTTATTAATTTTCAGATGGTGCTAACAATTATGCATAACAGTGTACCTCTTCCTTGTCTGATATTTAACTAATCTGGTACCCCCCAAAAAAGTTTAACTTAAGCCTGATCTTGATTTGCATTTTCAGTGTTGCATATACTTTGCTTTGAAACACAGCAACATCTGATTTAGGCCCCTATTTTTTGCTCTGTGTAAAAATACCTATTGCTACCTTTGGGAAGAGGGGAAATATAGAGTGCCTGTTTCCAGAAGATTAATTGCAAAAGTATACTTTTTTCCTTTTGCTCGCATCTTACATGTTCTATCAAAATTATTCTAAATTTCCCCCCAACAATTTTGCAAATGCTTCATGTGGGAGAACCCTGAATATCTTCCTCCAGATTTTATTTTAGACAAAAATCAAAGGCAGCATTGCTTTAGTGTAGCCTTTTGCAAAGCCCCTGAGAAATGTATATGATTTCCTCAAAATTGTTAAAATTTCCCTTCGAACTTTGACAGTTTTTTCCAGAACAAAACTTTTCCACTTTATTTATTTTTATTTATTATTAGATTTTTATACCGGCCGCCCCCGGAGGGCTCAGGGCGGTGTACAAATAAATATATGCAGACAGGGGAAAGTTAAAAACTTTCAGCAGCCGACCCCCTCAAAAGCCTGGCAGAACAGCTCAGTCTTACAGGCCCTGCGGAACTCACCAAGGTCCCGCAGGGTCCAGACAGATGGAGGGAGGCTGTTCCACCAGGCAGGGGCCAGGGCTGTAAAGGCCCTGGCCCTAGTGGAGGCCAGCCGCATCATAGAGGGGCCTTCTTGAAATTCTCTTGATAGTCTGATTTTTGGGACAACCAGTGGTGTCAGTATACTTCATGCTTGAAATTTCCTTGAGTCTCTGCAAAATAGGTGGACTATAAATGTAGTAACTTAATGTACAACAGTCCTATCCAAAAATTGGCTGCTCCATGGCCGCGCCACGTCTCAGCACTGTGGCAGGGGAAAGGGTTGGAGATGGTTGCACACCAGTGGAATCACCCCTCCTCCTTGGTAAGTGTCCCAGGGAGAGACAATCCACTGGCATGGATGCAAACCATTTTGACCAGTGGATTCCCCACCCCTCTGGATGGGACTCTCAAAATGCTACAATATTTCTGGTGGGTAGTTTTTTTTAGTTCAGTGGCCAGCTTTCTTATTCACATTCCATGTTTAATGGTTGTAAATGCCTTTTTGCAGTGTTTCATTGACAATCACAACCATTTGAAAATTCTACTTTGCATTTATTAAACATTGCTCTAAATGTTATGAAATCAGTATAACAAGTTGAAATCAGTAGCAATGGCACATTTGTTTTAATGCCTCTTAAGAGAGTTACAGTGAAATCATTCTTCAGTTCACTGAAAATTATTAATTTTGGTTTAATAGGCAAGATAAACAAATTGTAATGTATGAAGTGAACTCATTTTGCAGTGGGAAGTCCTTTTTCATTTGTGCTTGAAATAAGGAGTAAAGCAACCACTGTGTTTTAAATTCAATTGCTTAAAACCTGTGTTTTATGAAAATGTAGCTATTCTGCTGTCAGCATAAGTAACTATATTTTTCTGCTGAGGCAGCCTAGAAGCAATAGGCTTATTATTTAATAAGCTGTTTATGAACTAGTAGTAATGGTTTTGATAAATATCAATATTTACTGCTGAGCAGCATTTTTTTTAAAAAACCCTGATGCAAATAGTTGCACAAGGATTGGAAATTGGCCATGTTCACAGGTTTTACTAATGGATAATGTAAGTATTGAGCGGTTATAGATTTGAGTGAAAAATTATGGTAGTGTTAAGGGGAATTTACCTAATATGGAATGATGTCTACATAAATTTAGTCTCAAAACACATGAAGTGGTTAGGTAAATGGTTAGCCTCAAAACACATGAAGTGGTTAGGTAAGGTTCTGAAATTACTAATTTACAATTAAAGTAATCACGATATTATTTTATCGTTTTCTTATTGGGAATCTTTTTTAGGAATCTTGATGATAGTTGCTATTCACCATGTCAGATATAAAATTTCTTAATTAAGGGGTAAATCATTAATGCAGTTGCATGACATAGTTCATGCTTCCCACGACAGTAACATTTCACCCAGCAGGCGGAGATCTACATGACTGAATGTCATCCTGCATCAAATTTATCCTGCCTAACCTACCAAGGAAATGGTTCTAACTATTTTACTAAGTTGCTAGTTCTACAAAGTGTTATCATAGAGAGAGATTGCATTTACAATAAACAAACTTTACCTGCGCTCTGAATTTATGCAGCTCCAGAATTATCTGTTTGTGTAAATCAGTGCCAGCTTGCTTGCTGCATGTCACCGTGAACTTGTTTTCATAATTTCATTACCAGGAAAGGAGGAAGAACTTGATTCAAGGTTGCCATTGTCATAATCAGCCTTTCATAGAAGATTATATCTCAGAAGCTTCTGCCATGTGCAAGAGCTCGAATGCTGAAACAGAAGTCCCACACACTCAAATGCTTCCTTGTTATTGCAACATTGGCACTGTATGTGGGAACTGTGTACTGAACATGAAAGGATGAGCTCTCTAGAGCTCCATGTGCTCCTCAGTTTGTCTTTGGGGAAGGCAATTGAGCTCTGTTTTTGTTTGCTTGTTTGAAGATAGCCATAAATACTATCCATTCAGAGTCCTGCAGATTTCATCACTGTTTTGATGATCAGCAGTTTCTGCTTTCTATTCTCTTGAAGGACATTGACAGAAATATGTTTGTTCTTTTAGTTTGGGCCTTAAATGGAACGTTATGATTTTGAAACAGACATCTCAGTATGCCTGGCAATTATATGTTTATGTGATGAGTAGAAAGGCAGTGTGATACTTTTTCAGTGCTTATGCTATCCTAAGGGATGCAACACATCCTCTGGAATGAAGCAAGTGCTTGAGAGATGTAGGTATTTTAGCAGCATCGGGGAAGGAAGGATGATTTCAGAACATTTTTATTATAATTTGGAATGTTGTCTCATCTTTTTAGGGAGCAGACTTGATGGTCATCTTTTCTGTGCTTGAATGCATATGGAGGATGTGGTGGTAGAAGGTATTGTCAAGTTGACTTAAGGCAACCCCATGGGGTTTTCAAGGCAAGGTGCATTCAGGGATGGTTTTCTATTTTCTGCTTCTGTGTAAGGATCCTTGTCTTCCTTGGTGGTATCTCATCCAAATACTAATCAGGGCTGATCCGTCTTAATTTCCAAGCTCCAATGAGACCAGGCTAGCTTGGGCCATCCAGATCAGGCTTGTATGGAGTATTGCTTTTCTTATGTAAAAGCCGCAATTTGGATCATCTGGCTCCTTTCTGCTAAGGAACAATTCTTGTTCCATTGGAGGAAGACTTCTCACTTAGCAGAAGGAAGTCACAGGAGTTACCCCAACAGAATAAAAATAATGCAAGTAACCACATTAACTTAAACATGAAGGGAAAGGTAAGAGTTTGGCTGGTTGGCCTGTTGTTCTCTGGAAGGTCATTCTGTGCTGCCTTATTCTATTTCCTGGTTTTTACTTTGCTCAGTGGAGGCTTCAAGAGCTGACTTTTTTTAGAATGCCAGTTTAGAATCTTGTTTTGTGGGTAGGTTTTGGCAAAAACTGCTGGTTATTCACAGGTACTTTGGTTGAAGTCTACTGAAATCAGCGGGTTAGATGGATAACTGCACACAGTTGCACTGTCAGGAACCTGTATTTCTGTGTCATGGCAAATGGAAGTTTGGTTGAAGACTTTCTAAAAAATAAGTCTTCAGCCATTCTGCACACAAAGGGGGGAAGGGAGGGAGTTAAAGCCAGACAAACCATAATTAACCAGCTGAAGCTTTATTGTGATGTCTGAATTCTAAGTCTAAGATGCCAGTAGAAACTTGAAAGACTGAGCCAATTGTAGGTGGAGCTCTGGTACACAGGAGCCTATCCATTCGTGCAGTACACAGAAATTCGTGCAGTACACAGAAAAAACTAGATAGAAACAAAGATAAAATGACAATAAGACCAAACAGATCTGCACAGCAACGTTGGAAGATGTGGACATTTACAGAATTGAACTGAAACTGAAGTATCTCAAATGTTTTTTAAAGTTACATGGATGAGAAAGTAAGGGCTTTGTCATGTAATGGATTCTGGTTGAAGAGAGCCTGGAGATTATTGATCCTTGGGTGGAAGAAAAATGGATGTGTTGCTTAATTTTCTGTGATCCCATTAAAGGTGGCTTGTTAGACACACAAGGAAATAAATGGAAGCGGAACGTCTGCAACTGTTTCCATTCAAGTTCCATTTTTTTTAAGAAATCCACAAAATCTAGATAACAAACATCTGCTGCAAAGTTATTTTCTTCTATCAACTTGTGCTGCAGGGGCACTTCATATTGAACTTTTGCAGTAGATTGTTACATCAAATTACCTGGAGGTTGTTGTGCTCATCTTTATACTTACAAAAGAGAGAACTTTTGTAAAAAAGCCGTTCCTCTGATCAGCTTTAGGAATCTTATGTTCTTATTGTTATCTTTGAGATGCAATAGATGGACTGCTGCCAGAAGCATTGAACAGTGGAGGTCATCCAAGACCTCCTGGAATTTACCTGCCATGTGTGTCTCATTAGTTGATGGCAGTGTTGCCTTAACCTTGAATCAGGGTCCCCAGTTAAAATTCTGGACCAGATCTTGTATGTGCATACTCAGACCAAATCAAGTTTTGAATCTGGGTTGTGATTTTTTGGTGCTAGAACTGTTCTGAAAATTAAAATTCAAGATAGAGTTCTTAAGATGCATCTGCATGTGAGTACATTCTTCTTGGTATGTGTTTACAGGACAAAAATAGAATAAAATAACCATCATATTTCTCCTATAATAAAAAGCATACTGTATATTTAGTAGTTCACTGTCACTGCTAATAACAATTCTGCTATTTGACTGTCTTTAGTTGTCTGACTTCCTTGTAATCATTTGCTGTAAAATCAAACATTTAAGTGTTAGGTTGTGGTAAATTAAACAGTAAACATTGCTTATATTAAAAGCTCATTATTTTTTGAACATTTGTCAAGGGTAGACAAGTGGAAAAAATAAACACAGACTTGCAAACATAATAAAAAGGAGGGTATGTTTCTAAATGTGCTATAAAAGCATGCTGTTGCTGCTCCTATAAGAATATACTGATGACATTTGAAGGGGGCATGATATCATTAGTGTTAGACTTACCTTGTAAATATGAGTTTTTAAATTTGCAATTTATGTCATTTGAAACTCTTGACTTGCCATAACTGGTTGAAATATAGCTAGGATTGCCAGTCTTCAGCAGTGGCGGAGCTACAAGGGGATAGGATGGGGGTGTGCCGTGCACCAGGTGCACGTCTGGGGTGGAAAATCACCCCAGGCCCCTCCCTCCACGGCAGTCCCTGTGACGTCCCCTTGCGGCACTCCCCACCCCCTTCCCACACTTACTTTAGTTCCTTTCCTTTTCCTAGAACTTTTTCAGGCTGGAAAAAAAGGCCTGTTCACAGTACAGGCTAAAAATGGCTTGAGGAACTACAGTTCCCAGGAGACCTTGGGGCTTACAATGTCTCCTGGGAAGTATAGTTCCCATCAGGCAGTTTTTAAGCCTGAACTGTGAATAGGCCTTTTTTTAAGCCTGGAAAAGTTCTAGGAAAAGGAAAGGAACTAAGGTAAGTGGGGGAAGGGGGGGGTGCCACGAGGGGCCTGGAGATCTCCTGGGATTACATCTGAGCTCCAGATAACAGAGATAAGTTCCTCTGTTGCATTTGAGGTCAGGCTCTGTGGCATTATATCCTGCTGAGCTCCTTCCCTTCATTGGATCTCACCTTCCCCAGGTGTCATGGTGAATGGCAGGACAACCATTGTAGTTTCAACAAGTATTTATTAAAGTTAACAACAAATAGTTAACAGCTATTTAACAGCTCTCAGCCCAAACTCTCCCAGTTCCAGCTCCAATTGCATCTTTTTGTGGTTCTGCCTTAACACTTTCTCTCACCTCAGACTCTTTCTTAAAGGCACATATCAACTCCCAAATATCCAGGAATTGCCCAGGAAGAACTCCCAAATCTCCAGGAATTTCCCAGCTCAGAGTGTGCAACCTTAAATATAGCTTCTCAAAGAAACCGTTATCTATCTAAACAAAAAGGGGGATATTTGCCTGTTCAGAACATTTGTTATGTTATCAATAGTGTGATCCTACCCAGTGTGCTCTCTTATGCATGTATTTACTTCTCAGTGGACTTAGAAGGGGGTAACTGCTTGGTACTGAATTACAAATGTGTTGATGTCATATATACTGGGTTTTAAGGGGAACGTAGAGAAATAAAAATTGAATGAGTAAAGATGGGAATGCTATTGCTATTGTGGTTTCATCTGCGAAACTGGAAGTTAAAGCTATCATGAACAGTTGGACCTGAAGAAAGGGTGGGCAGATTTATCACCTTTGTAAAAGAAAATGGCAAATTGCCTTTGAATCTAAGAGTGTTACTATGATTCCCAAGATTTTTCAAACCAATTCCATACTTAGCTAGAAAAGAGGTGAAAAAGAAATTCAAATGTCATCTTAAACCTGATGAGTGTTGTGCATGGTTTTCTCACAGTCAGGTTTAAACAACTTTCTTCTTCTCTGCATATTCCTAATGATATACCTCGAATTAGCAGTTGCAAAGAAAATAATGAGGGTCCCAGGTTAAGAGGCCATCGTTGTTAAAGATTCCAAACTATACATCCTTTTGCTCCAGCATACTGTGCTCAAGTAAAGGGGTAATGATGATCCCCTTCTAATAATTTCCCACATTTTTCTCCTCTTCTTTTGATTGTTCTTTCATTGAACAAGTCCTACAGTTCCTAACCATTAAATGGCTAAATGATGGAATCTCATGACAACAAACCCTCCACCAATCAGTGAGCAGGACTACAAAGTTGGTGGCTGATGTTCCATCCTCTCCCCCACCCAACTTCCCCCAACCCAAGACCAAGCCCCAACAGTCCATCTCAGCCGGCAGAGCAGCGATGCCTTGGCATCCACTGCTATGCAGGCCCACAGAAGCCCTACTGCCTTCCCCACTCCACCTGGTGGAGCAGCGACACCTTGGAGCCCACTGTTCTGTGGGCCCACATAAGCCCTTCCCCCTCCCCCAACAAGCTGCCCCAGCCAGTGGGAAGTGTTGAACCAGTACCAGGGGAGGCTGCTACAGCCCCAGTAAAGCCCATTGCAGGGGGAGATGCTTGCTCCCGCATCTCTCCCGCAATGGGCTTTGTTGCTAGTACTTTTCATATTTTGCCAGCACCTAACCCTAACCCTATCTGCTTGATAGAAAATAGGTCTATCTTTGATGTTGTGGAACACCACCTTACCTCTTCCTCAAAGATCATGAGCAATTTGGTTGTTCATTTTTGGTCTTCTGTGCACTTCCACATTGGAACTGTGTGCACACAGTCCAAACCATGGTGAAATTCTCCAACTTTAACATTAGAGAGCACTCTTGTGGCTGCCGATCATGTGTGTGTTCCCTCCTAATGGTAACTAGACCAGGGGTAGGGAACCTGCGGCTCTCCAGATGTTCAGGAACTACAATTCCCATCAGCCCCTACCAACATGGCCAATTGGCCATGCTGACAGAGGCTGATGGCAATTGTAGTTCCTGAACATCTGGAGAGCCGCAGGTTCCCTACCCCTGAACTAGACCAAAGGCCCCAAACTGTCTCCCTTTGTTCCTTCTTCACTACTATGGAGGAAGGTTCAGTCAAGCTTTCTTCTCTTTTCAATGAAGAATTTGGCTGTTTCTCCCCACTCCTTATGATAGGCGGTGGTTGGCAGAGCAGCTAGCAGGGCTCAGCAAGGTTTTTTAAAAATGCACAGAATGTGGTGTGAAAATGACTTGTAATGATGGGCATGTCCTTTGTTTGTTGTGCTTGGGAGAACTTCAAAAATTGTTCACTGTGAAGGCCAGATCAGAAAGGGCCTCTACATTAAAAGTAGCATTATATGAGAAGTCGTTGTTGGCTGTCGATGTGACTGAAATTGAAAGCATCCTCTGAAAGGTCAGCTGCTTTGGTTCCGACAGCATTGCAATTGGATCAGGAGATGTCACATAGATGACAAAGGGAGACTTCCATTCCGAAGAGTTGCTCAGAACCACCAGCAAAACAAAAGGTGAAGCACAAAGAGAAGATGAAGCATTTAGCAGAAAGTCCTAGATGGGAGATGGAGAACTGGTTTAGGGCGGTGTTACCTATTATTAGAATGTCTTCAATGAGATCACTGTAACCAGCACTTTCCATGTCTGAAGGAGAGGAACATTTGGAACTGAGGCTGGTGCTGGAACTGAGAGTTTTGTTGGAACCAAGGATGGAACCAAGAAGGGAGCCTGTGTTGCAAAGAGCTGCAGAGGTGAGTGCGCTGCTGAGACAGAACTTAATACTGCTGCTAGCATGATTGGTTTTTCAACAGCAAATGGCACAGCTAGCTCAAATATCTGCTTCACAACTGAGAACTTACAGCAGACCTGTGAAAATAGACTGGCAAGGGAAACATCTGCTTTCGAATCCAGTGTGGAAGGAGAAAGTGCACTCAATTCAGAGGAAGATTCTGAGCATATGAGTACTCCAGATGAGAAGGTGCCAGAAGCTCCACCAGCTTCACCATCAGAAGACTTGAGGCTCTGCGTGGAACAGATGTTGTGTATGGCAAAGATACTGGAGATAGAGGTCTTGACTACAGTGCATAAGTCCAAGGACAAAATATTGTTGCATGTTCATGCAGAGTCGACATTTCTATTTTTCGATGGGTTACTAGAGATTACATAAGATATGTGGACTAAGCTTTCAAAAATCCTGGCTACATTCTCTAACTCTAAGAAGTTAGAGAACTACTACAATATTTGACAGGACAGTTGCTGTTTTCTGGGAATTCACTCTCTACTTTTATCTCTGATTACAGAGAAAATGCAACCAAGGAGTGGACAATAGAGGCATTCAGCCCCATCTGGTAAAGAGGGTAGGAAATTAGATGCATTGGGGCACCAAGTTGAAACTATAATGACTGATATAGGTGAGAATTGCTAGAAACCATGCCTTGCCAATTGCTGGGGCGGGGGTGGTGGTGGTGGTGGTGCAGTTTATACCTCTTTCTGCTGTTTCTTATTCAGCGCCCACCACTATACCATCGTTATTTTAACCCTCCTTTTGACACTGATGCATTTCCCTTTATTTTCCTTGAACTTCTGAAGCAACTATTGCATTTTATCCTGAGTTCCCCCCCAATAGAATATCAGTTAGCCTTCTTTACTAGCAATTGTTTGCCTAATTTATGCATCCCAGTCCAGGCCAATTTGCTGAGGTTATTAGGAGCTGGGAAACATCTTTCGTTGCTCTCTAAAATTGCCAGAGTGATCTGCAACAAACTACTAGATTATTTCAACTTTTTCTGTGTCACAAGAATGGGATGGGTGCATTTGGGAGAGAAAGGAAGAAGGCGCACGACAGTAAATCTTCTGGGAATTGTTTCTCTTTCTCCATATTCACCTACAGAAACCAGATTTCAGATCTGGGTATAGTCAGTGCTGAAATAACAGAACATCTGGGAGCCCTATGTAGACTTCTGAAGAAAAGTTCCAAAAATACAATAGTGTTAAGTTCTGGTATGTTCCTAGGGTTGCCAACCTCAGGTGGGGCCTGCAAATATAGAATAATGTTAACAGATACCTAGATTAGAGATTAGTTTCCCTGGAGAAAATGGCTGCTGTGGCATTATACTCAACTGAAATTCCAACTGAAATGTTAAACACTTGCTCTTGGTGAAACTTGTGTTGATTGCTGTGAAACAGCAGCAGAGACAGCTGCTTTGTAAACACACATGCAGAGTTCAATTAATAGCTTTACTGTTAACTTTCACTAATTGTTGAGAACTTCATTGAGTAGACTGCCCGAACAAAACCTTTTGTTTGGCAACTTCACTGTTTGAGTCATCTCTTTTGATTATGTTTTGCAAATGTTTTTTGTGGTTGCTGTCCCTGTGCAGATCTAAAACTCACTCTTCCTCCTGTGTATTTTTATTTCTGGAGGGGAGGGTGAGGGTTGAATTTATAATGTCTATCCACTATGTCTGACGCAAGGAATTACAATTCCCAAATGACATTGCAAGAACTTGCAAGCGCAAAATATAATGAGCCAATTTAAAAATTCAGAAATAACCTTTTTCATGCATTCTCTGAAGATACTTGTAATTACCAACCAGATTCAAGCCAAATCAAGCTACAGGGAGTTTGCCATCATTAATTTAGTGGTGATATTTCAAATAATCATGCCCTGAATTAGCATTGGTTGTCTGTATAAAGGAGCTGCATATGTCTAGAAATCAGGAACTCTTGTTCATTTTTTTGCTTGAAGTAGAATACTACAGTTATAAAACCTATTAAAAATAATAATTAGAGTAAGTTAATTAACTTCTTTCTGAAGACATTGTAGAACTTGCATAATGAAAACTAAAGTTTTTGAAAAGGAGGATTTTGTTGATAAAGGATTCAGTATCTTAAAGATTCTGGAAAATGTCAGCAATAGAAAATATAATACAAATGTCAATTTTATGGCATGCCATCTTAAGTGAACCAAAATTTCATATATGAAGGTAGTAATTTTATTCAGTGCATCATGGAGAACTTGGTGGTTGGGCAGCAAAATATGGTGATTCATAGCCAGGGCAGGGATTTCTGCATGCAGTGCTTGGGGCACATTTATGGTATGCAGAATAATATTAGTTTCTAAAGGAAAATAAATCCAGAATCTTCTGATAAATACTGAGCATATTCATGAATCTACAGGATTTGTGTAATATTAAGCATTATATGGGGGGTGGGGGGTGGGTTGAACTGAGAATAGAGGGCTTTTTATGTGATTTTGTAAAGTAAGGAAAAGTAAGGCTTAGGGAATATTTGTCACCATTTCCCAGTTATGATTTTGCAAGCTATGTCGCCTCCTTCCTAAGTCAAACTTTGACCACTTTGAAGCTATAGGTTCTTACTGGGAGGATTAAACAGAATCAGAGAGAAGTGCTTACTGCAATTCTCATCCCTCTCCTTTTGACTTTTCATCTTGTGAAGAGAATGGAATCCCTAACTGTTTACAATATCATAAAGTGGGAATGAGTTTAGGATGGGAGAATGCATGTCCAGGCCTAATTTGACACACTAAAGATTTCTGTGTAGCATGGGTAGGGATAGTTGCACTAGCACCTTCCCAGAATATTCTGCTGAAGTTTGTGGTAGATGAGCAATTTTCCGTTTAGTGCCATAGGCCAACAGTGCAGTGCACTGCAGTGATTTCTGATATTCAAGGCTGGTGAGCCGAAAACTGTTCATTGTTTCTGATAGGAGTAGTTTCACACTACTGTGCTTTGTAAGAGAATTTCCCTGTGGTTCTCCAGTTTGTATTACTATGAATTGGAGAGGGCATATGTTACTATAATGGCAAGAAATGAGAAATTTATAAAATTGTAGGTGCTAAAAAGCAAATTGCCTTTACAATGACAGTCAGATGTGTAGTTATTGTTATTATACTGATGTCAGTAGGACTTGATGGCTCAGTGAGCCTCTAAATTCACTTCAGTTTTTAACTCCCTTGCTTGGTTTCATCTCTAGTGGAACAACTGCTCCATTAAGGTATTCATTTGCCATATCTTTCCTCTAGCTTGCCTTTTTGTTTTTAATTTCTTCTGTTCATGCAGCTAAATAATCATGCTCAGTTATTCATGGTCTTTCCAGGTCCTTTGCTTAAATCCCTACCTGCTTCTTCCTCATTATTCTTTTCCTTACTTTAAGGATGCTTTAGGTCTCTAAACTTAGGACCCTGTGCCTCTGAATAGTTAATCTGATAACTGACTACTTTTATCTGTGCCACTGCTTAATTTTATGGTGTTTTCCATTGGTTGCCTTACTTGAGTTGATCCTGCCTTTTGCAGACAATTGAAGTATAGAAATTTAGTGTACTCAGATGAGACTATACTGTGCAAAAACAATATTTGGTTGGAATACATGTTGTTGTTTTTACCCTGTGTTGCTTTTAACTGAAATAGTTATTAGAGTTGCAACATTTAGTTAGTTAATTTGTTAGATTACGTGGTTGATGTTTAGAAGATACTCTTTGTTACTTAAGCATCAAATTTTAAAAATTAATTTAGCAAGCAGTTACAGGAGTAGTGCATGTGGCATGTTTGCTTCTCTCTCATACCAGAGGGAATATCTCTACTGAGGAGGTGTCTACAGCAACACATGCATACATTTTTTAAAAGCACAGAGATGACATTTAATAATGCACTTTGACAATTATTTGTAACTGCAGTCCTACTGCAAACATTTGCTAAAGCGCATTGAAAGTGCATTATCCAGCGTTTTTGAAAGCAGCAAGTGTGTTTTTGTCCCTTAAGCACTGCTGTTTGATGTGTTCTGAGGCCATGTGCAAACTGCTTCGAGAGGGATCTTTGCTGGTTTCCCCTTTGTTCATCCTCCTGTGCAACCCCTACAGCTGTTCTCAAAGTTTGGTGATTATGGTGCAAGGGGCTACAGAGGAAATGGGAAGTTGCCAGAAAAATCTCCTGAACTGCCATTCTTGTGTGACTTTGTGGACAACTGAAATAAAAAAAAATTGCAGAAGTGTGGGAATCTACTGATTTTCCTCCTTCCCTCTGCATCCCTGTCATCATATCCCACACTGATCTTTGACGGTGAGGAATAGGGCAAAGGTATTCTGAAAAAAGAGGATGCCACAGGTCCTTGCAAAGGATGCCACAGGTCACTCACCATAGTTTGGATTCAGTCCACTATATATTCCATCATATTTTGAATGTTGATTATGAAACAGAAAATAAAATTTAGCAGTTTATAATGTGCAATTCCTTTATGTTTCTTGGGAGCACCCAAACAACTGCTGCTATTATTACATATCACCATGAATGCAAATTACACTTTACAGAGTGATATCAGAAGTGAACTAGGATCTTAAGGAGATCACAGTCTAATTTCTGACAGAAGGGATGGGGAGAAGGAGAGAAGCAATGATTAAAAAGTAGCAGAGCATGGGGAAGAATGGGAGAACATATTAGGATGAATGGGAGGTTAGAGATGGAAGATCAAGCCAGAGGCTTCACAGGGCAAAGGGCTCTCTTTCCCTCACTCTTGCTTACATGAACTGCCTTACATGGCAGTCTTCTCCCTGAAACCCAGCACTAGGCATCTGCTTATTTCTGGCATCACAGATTATTACTGGTAATGCACCAGCAATGGCAAACTTTCCATAGAGTGTCTAATGAAATAGTAAACACTCTGATTTTACTATTCTGGAAGGGTATGCATGAACAGTGAAAAGCTAGTCATATTTGGTCAGTGCCTGTCATTCTGTCCTTCCACTCTATCTTATATAGAAATTCAGGACACATTTTAAAAGATTCCCTCATCATCAGTCATCAAATCTCTTTCAGGTTATGATTAATATTTGAACTCAATATACAGATATGTGGATGAATTCATTATTAGGGAGAAATAAGCTTCATGCTGCCAATGGATCTTCAAATCATGCATAATGCAATGGAATCTAATAATAATAGTAATATTAAGTTAGAAGGATGCAGTTCTCTTCATCAGATACATACTTTCAGTCATTATTGTTCTTGACCAAGCCTTGCAGATTTCCATACAAATTAACTTGACAAGTGGTTGAACAGCATATTGCATAAAGAAATTGTCAGTTTTTTCCATAAACTTGCATGGTATAAAGTACTTCATAGCTGACCAGTTGTATGGTTGGTAAAATAAATTTTTTTAATATGTCTTGGAACTATAATTGCTCAAAATGTTATTTTAAAATAGATCCTTAGACCATTCATTGTTTTCCAGAGTCTTTATTGTTTATGTTTTTAACACAACTCTGTAACTTATTTGCAGTTTTTCCTTAGAGATACATATCTGAAATCTTGAAATGCCTAGATGAGATGCATTTTCTGGTACCCTGGTATAACTTGCCTTTCCCCAAATACATAGTCATCCCAAAGTATTGCTTTTGAGGTGGAAAAATGGTTCCATTGCTTTCAGAAAAATTTCCAGACTGCACAGATTTTACCCATGTGAGTCAGCATGCTAGACTAGATGAAACACTGGTCTGAACCAATAGGGCTCATATTATATTTTTGGTCTTAAATACCATCTTGATAATTTCTGTTTTCCTTATCCACATTGGGTAATAAATGTATCATTATAGTATTCCTTGATCTTTCTCCTACATTTGGAACCAGTCATTAGAATTCCCTTCCTTATCTATTTATTATTGGAGCCAGGATTTATAGGAAATTTTGGGGAAATATTTATTGACTAAGCAACTAAAGTTAGATCACAAAACCAATGGCAACTGTGCAGTGATGTCATCAGCTTGATTTGCTAATAGTTCTTCATGCCACAAAATGCAGTACTCCATCCATCAACTGCATAAACTGATATCCAATGGCAAAACGAGTAATTAAACCTGTTTTCTCTTTGATTTTATAGCCTGCACCTGCAGTGGACATGCAAATATTTGTCACATGCAAACAGGAAAATGCTTCTGTACAACTAAAGGGATCAAAGGAGACCAGTGTCAACTGTGAGTACAAAAATAGATCCTCATTTTATTTAAAATTAAGTTCAAAGTTAATTGTGATTTCAGTAAAAATTCATTTTTTCTTGAATGTGACTGCTGTTGAGGTTTCACAGTGATTCAGCCTACCCTGTATCCCTCACATTCCTTCAGATAAATCCTATTTATTACATTTTTTGTAAAAAAAAACCTGTGGTAAATGCTAATAAAGAAGTATAGATGTTTTAAAATATTGTCTGGTAAGTATTTGACTGGATAATTAATTATTCTGCTTTGTTTGTTCGAAAAAGAACCCAAATCAATTGATCAACGGTTTAAATTGTTCTTGGTGATTATATTTTCAGAATATTGGAAATATTTTTCGATAGAGAATTTTTTGCTATAAAAATGAAAACGAAAAATTAGTGCTTAGTGTTTTGTATAGGTTCTTTATAGTTGAAATTCAGTTACTGACATACTTTGAAAGTTGAAGAGAAGCCAAAATAATGTTTAGTTATTGTTCAAATGCATGTGACAGAGGGTTTTTTTGTTTGTTTGTTTGTTTCTGGAGGAACAGCTATAATTAGGCAAGAGATTTATATCCAGTGAGGTCAGAATTTATAAAATAATATACATATTAGTGTGATCATAACCCAAACTGCAGAGACTGTCAGACTGAGTGACAGAATGGGGATGGTTATATAGAACCGTATCACCAAGCTAAGAGGCCCCTGAGCAGAAGATGGTAAAATTTTAGAGTGTTTATGAAGCTTGTTTTACCATGTTATTTAAAAGGCAAGGATTTTTTTTTTTTTGCTTTTTGTACCTCTCCAAGGTGCTGACATTTATGTTCATTCCTGGTGTATTAGTAACTAGGGCTGTGCAACTGGAAGTAGCAAGACCAAAATCCACATCCCTCCTGGCTAAGCCATTTTGGGATTGGGGTTGTTGGTTTTTTTTTTTTTATCTACCTGGATAGAGCTAAATTTCTGAAGCCAAAAAGTGTTTAGACTTTGTCAGCGTTCAGCTATTCCCACAGGTCAGCCAGCAGACCTGACTGCAGGGGTTGGCTCAGCTGGCCTGCAACAAGGGTGGTGCAGCGAGGAGAGCTGTGAACAAGGGTCAGTTTGGGGGTATCTTTCAGGTTTGGCTTTAAAATACCTGAAAAATATTTGAAAAATCCAGCTGGGGAGTTTGACTTTTTTCAAACATTTCCAGTTTTTTTCCCCCCAAAAAATCTGTGGCTCTAGCTGTTAACCTGCCAGACAGGACTCATTCTTGCTGGCAACCATGAATCACCTCAGTGACCTCTGGATTTTTTTTCTGAGGCACACGGATGTAGGTAAGGGTTTTTTTCCCCCAGGTTTAACCCCCCATCACATGTCCGAAGCTTTGCCCCCCGTTTGTGTTTTTTTTTGTATTTTAAAGTGTTTTTTCGGTTTTTGGCCTGCAGGGTTTTTAGGCTAGCAGCACCACAATTTCAGAATTTTTGGGGAGACTCTCCTAATGATACCACCCAAGTTTGGTGAGGTTTGGTTTAGGGGGTCCAAAGTTATGGACTCCATCTCCCATTGTTTCCAATGGGAGCTAATGGGAGATGGGGGCTACACCTTTGAGGGTTCATAACTTTGGACCCCCTGAACCAAACTTTACCAAACCTGGGTGGTATCATTAGGAGAGTCTCATAAGGATAACCTGAAAGTTTGGTGCTGCTAGCTTAACAATTACACCCCTGACACCAGGCACCCCCCCCAAATTTCCCCAGATTCTCCTTTTAAATCCACCCCCTGGAGACCCCAGATTCTCCCTTTAAGGTGGATTTAAAAGGAGAATCCGTGCTCCCTAGTTTAAACACCATTGAAAGTGATGCTGTTTGTGGGTGGATTCCAGCATCACAGCGGCTGCCCATGGGGGTTGGGCAGGCGCTAAACTCACATTTTGCACCAGACTCCATTTTCCCTAGCTATGTGTCTGCCCAGAGGGGAGGGCAGAAGGGACTGCCGGCTGCTGGCTGGGAGCCCAGTCGGTGGTGTGTGTGTGTGGTGGGCGGGGTAGGGGAGTCTGCCGTTGCTGGCCTTGGAGAACTGCTTTTATAAGCACTGAGGCTGGGGGCGGGGCTTGGGGAGGTGTGCCCATGCCCCCAGGGGTGGGTGGGGGCATGGCCTCTCCCCCCAAACCCACCCCATAAAAATCTATACCCACGTCCCTGTTTCTGCCACCTGGGTTTCGTTGAGTCATAACTGAACATTTAGGACTTCCTGAAATAAACATTAAAGTATATAATTTTGGAAGTCAGTGCGACTACTTGAGAGTAATGATAAGCATTTGAAATATTGCAGTGCATAGCAGACTTTATGATGATCAACACTTGAAATCTTTAGTAGGGAGCTCATCTCTACTTCATCACTTCACTGTGGGCTTGGCATAAATTAGCTTTCTGGAAGAAAATTCTGGTCTTTTCCTAAGTGCTCTTTTTCCTAAGTGCACTTTTTACATTGCTACAAGAGCTAACCTCAGTGTATAGGTCTACAAGGAGTTGTAGTGAAGATAATTTGACTCTTCCTAATAAGTTATTTATTTCTTTTTAAATTTAAACAGTTTTTCTCTGCACTGTACAAACAATGAAAAATACACAGCAGAAAAATTTGTTTCTTTTTGATGGCATTTAAAAATGATAATTTAAATTTTTAAACAGCACCAGATTATGTGTTCTATCAGTAATGTTGCTTACTAGTACAAAGAAAAAAATAAAAATCATACAAAAATAAAACAAAGCCTATTTGTGTTTCTGTGTGTGTGTGTGTGGGGGGGGGTGTTTGTTCTTCTGCTATCAAGTAATAGTAATCCAGTGATTAATTTTTTTAAAGGACAAATTTTTATTTTCTCCTACCACCTAATGAACTTATGTGCATGTACATACAAAGTAATACGTGAGCCTGAATTGCTCCTTTTACATTCCTAGACAGAAAATTCTTTGTTCTATTCTAAATATAGACAACCATTGTCAGTATTATAAAGTGGAACGCTGATTGAATGTGACTTACAGAATGTGACTTACAGAAAACTTACTAAATCCTTAGGTATACTTTTCCAGAAATGGCTGAGGCTTGGAAATCTGGATTCGGGTTCACTCGGAGAAATGCTTTCCCTCATGTCCATTTTTGGTAAACATTCTTAGTTTTGTACAAGTGGCACTTTCCATTCCAATGTATGTTGAATCAATGGACACTGGGGGAAAGGGCAGGAGAGAAGGGGGTGTTGTTTTTAATCCATAGGTTCATTGAACATCTATAGTAGGTCCTCAACCGTGAATGAAAAAAATTGATTGAATCTCAAGGAGTAATGAGAGGTCAGATCTCAATTAGGATTCATTGAGGAGTCTTCAGTTCCTATGTAGCCCTATGCTTAGTAGGATTCTATAGTTCCTATAACCAAATACCTAATAGGATATCAAGGACAGGCTCCCCTCTTGCAACTTATTCTTAAATTTGGAGAGATAAGAGGAAAGGTACGTTGTAGTGGAGAAGTTTGCTTTTAATGGATTCCTACACTGACTTCCAAACTTCGGCACTTTGCTTTGAATAATTTCTATATATGGAAGCTGCTTCTGTTGAATATCTGCCCTGCAGCTGATTAAAGCTAAATTTTATCTCGACAAGATCTTTTTAGGCCCCTTCCACACATGCAGAATATTACACTTACAGTCCACTTTCACAATTATTTGCAAGTGGATTTTGCTTGCTGCACAGTAAAATCCAGCTGGAAAGTGCATTGAAAGTGGATTAAAAGTGTATTGTTCTGCATGTGCGGAAAGGGCTTTAGTGTGACAGATCTGGAAGACTTTTCATTATTGTTCTATTTTTTTTAGTTTGCATTTTTAGCAATGTTCAAAGATTCAAATTAGATTTTTGTAAAAGGACCTATAAAATATAATTTTTATTGTAAACATACTTCTGAATAAAAATGTGTAGAAAGCATAGAGATGTTTGGTAAGATTTAATATGTGTGGTAGAGCTTTCCCCTTTAGAATCTAATTAACTCTTTCTTTGCCCCCTACCCCAGCACAATATTTATTTTTTTATTCTGGTTCTTATGCCCAGGCAAGTCTGCATGGAGTTTCTGCCTTAATGACAAGGCAAGTAATACCATTAATGGGCTGACAGTCCAAATGAGAGTTTTTATTTGTATGTGCTTTTCCAAAGGCACATCACGTACCAAGTTCCTGTCGAAAATTATTGAAGAGCTATGAATCGTTTTTTTCAGTGTTGGTAAATTATGTGTGTTATGTTCTCCTGTTCGGGACCAAAAGCTCTATGCAATGCATGCTCAGACACTGGTATGCTGCAGCTCTGGATATAAATTGTTTTTCCACTTGTTGGGCAGGCCATTGTGCAGTCTCAGCAGCAAGCCTATAAATCTGTGATTACTAAAGTAAGGATTTCCATGAAAATTTCAAACTTTAGCTGTTCACTCTGTAAGTTAGATTTATATTCCTGTCAAGAATCCTATTGATTACAAAGTCATAGCTGCAGTGCAGAGCATTGCTCCTCCCACCCTCACCCTTCCTTACTGTTCATAGTGTGGAGTGAATGCCATGACCTTGGAGCACAGGCTTTTTAGAAATCATGGGGACTGTATAAAACAAATTATTTCATGTAGCAGAAGCTGTAGAAATCCAGGGAGAAAAAGGCAGACATTTCTTTTAGTGTAGCCGTGCTAGCCTTTCAAAGGCAACCTATTTTTCTTTTCTTGTTCAAATACTGAGTAAATTTACTTCAGAGTTGAGTATTACTACAGAGCATTTTTAACTACCGTATAAACTCGCGTATAAGCCGAATTTTTCAGCCTTTTTTAAGGCTGAAAAATGCCCCCCTCGGCTTATACGCGGGTCACCCCCTCCCCCCCGCACAGAGCCACAGCGCTTACCTATGAGTGGTGAAGCCTCGTCCCCCTCACTAACTCATGCTTTCTTTCTTGCAGGCTCAAAGTTTAAGGCGTTATTTCAGGGAAGCTGCCGGGAAGCTGCCTCTTGAGGCAGCCTGTCTATGGTTTTCTTAAAAGGGCAATGCTGTAGCATTGCCCTTTTAAGAAAACGATAGACAGGCTGCCTGGAGAGGCAGCTTCCCTGCAGACTTAGAGCTTAGAAAGCTGGCAGCTTCCCCGAAACAACACCTTAAACTTTGAGCCTGCAAGAAAGAAAGCATGAGTTAGTGAGGGGGAGGAGGCATTCTTGGCTTCCCTTTCTCCTGCTTTCAGCCACTTTCCCTCTCCCCAGACCCGTGCGCACTGCCTTGCCCCTCCTTAAAAAGCCCCCCAAAGGCTTATGGGGCGCTCCTTTCCTCCAGCTGTGGCTCCTTTGCCGGCTCAGCACCCTGCCTCCTGATGGATCTTTCCTACCCTCGGCTTATACGCGAGTCAATAAAATTTCCCAGTTTTTTGAGGTACAATTGGGTGCCTCGGCTTATATGCGGGTTGGCCTTATACACGAGTATATACGGTATTAATTGTTTTCTAGTACACAGTATTTTTAAATGGTCAAGGCAGATTACATTTAGCCACAGTTCCAACTATTTTACATCAGTTGGACTAAAGGCTGATTTAAACATTACAAGTTCCCTGTGAATACATCTGACAAGTGTTACTGCCTCGTGGCACTCTATGAGGGAACCATAGCATTTCTGAACCACTTTACCATATTGTTGGAGCTAAACAGGTGAAGTGACTCCATATTATTGCCAGAAGTTCCTCTGTGAGAAGTACCTGCATTCAGAAGCATTCTTCTGCACTATTAAATTGGGGCTTGTAATATTTGAACCATCTCTTATTTCTAGTCAATTAGCTTAAGATTAGATTGAAGATTCTGCATTTGGAGGAAATGAATAATATCTACTCACTAAGATTGGTTTTAGATGCTGTTGGGAGGGGCTGAGTAAGCACCGAAGGAAGTTATGCATTAAGTCTCTTACCATTGTTGTGCTGTGAATCTGAACAGAGAGAATAATACAAGCCACTTCTGCATCTACAGCTTGCATAGTCTCTCTTAGCAACTTTGGTGCAGCTGTGGTATGGTAAGGGCTTGTTCAGCATCTCATAGGAATGCCTAATGATGCGTCTGTTTTAATTCAGTATCAGTGAGTATGCATGCTGTCATTATATTGGGAAAGTTTTAGTGTACATACTTTAGTGTACATACTTGTGTGTTCAGCAATTCCCAGAAACAAAATTATTTGACATTAGCAGTACAATACGCTGTAGGGTAAGAAATACAGTGGGTCTAGATAAGGCAGGGGATGAGGGCAGGTAGGGGCCAGAAGGGCTTGCTAGGTGGGGGGTGGGGAGGATGAGGGGGTTTTTTTGAATGTCCAAGTACAAACCCTCCACCACTAACCTCCAATGAGTCCTTCTCCCTTATTGGTGGAGGGTTCGTTGTTGGACATTCCATCCTCTAGCGCTTTATTATTGGTAAGATATGCATATACTAATTGGCTGGGCAAGTGTGATTCAGGAAAGCAATTCAGAAACACTGTACCTGTAGGATTTATTCCAGAATAAAACTATGAAAACTAAAATAAGATATATTGTATTGAATGGCTAAATAAGATATAGTAACCTGTACCCAACCACTTTCCAAAAACTTAAGTTTTCTTAAGAAAGATTTGAGATTTCTACTGTTTTCCTCCTCCCGCTGCAGACTCCCACTACACTCATTCCGAGGGTCTGCTGACCCCTGGGAAGAACATTTTAAAAGAACTAGCAGAAACTGTTGCCCACTTTTAAGAACTTAAAGACACTTCGGTTTCTTAATTGTTTTGTTAGGTATGGGCCAGTATTCTGATGCAAATGTAATTAAACATCTTCTGTATCCTTACCAATGCAGTGAAAAGAAAATTCCTATTAAAATCCTACAAAAAGATTGTTACCCTCTCTTCTTCTTTATACTTGTGTAGAAGAAGATACCAGTCTATAGCATGTAGCATTAGGTCTATAGCATGTAGAGCTGTATTTCATGTAATACTAGACCAGGTTCACCATGTTACTGATTTGGTGATAAGTTATCCAGGTTTAAAAAGTGAATTTGATACCTTGTTATCTCTTTTTCCCTGTTAAAGTTCATGTTCCTTTTGCTTGGGGGGATGAGTGGCACTACATGGCATTTATTTCACAATAATATTTTAAAATCACTTCCTCTATCAAGGAAAGATATAGAATGAAAGAGATACATAACCTGGTGATTAACAAAATTGCTGTTCCAGCCAAGCAGCATTTCCTGTCAGAAAATGGGGGAAAATATCATTAGAGTGCTGGAGTGCTATTAAATAGTATATTTTAAATATTATGATTGGTTCTTTTTGAAGACTTACCTTTTGGACCATTAGTGTCTTAAAACTTGCTCTCTTAAAGTCAATTTCTTTCATTACATTACACACTTATGACTTTTTTGGTTCATTGGCTTCCTAAAAGAAGAGTGAAACATGAGGAATTCTGTATCAACCTCCAGCCCATTGCACAGATTTTCACTGTTTAGATCAGTGGTTCTCAACCTTCCTAATGCCGCGACTCTTTAATACAGTTCCTCATGTTGTGGTGACCCCCAACCCTAACATTTATCCATTTTACAGATGGAGAACACTGCAGAACAGATGCAGAGAGTCTTAGGCGACCCCTGTGAAAGGGTCATTCAACCCCCAAAGGGATCCCGACCCACAGGTTGAGAACCACTGGTTTAGATAGTTACAATATGTGTGCTGTTTCCTACCCACATGGGTTACAATTTTAAACATGTGTACTAGAGAAAATTAATAACAGTGGATTCAAAATGTATTTCTTTCACACATTTTTAACTGTCTTTCCTCAACGGACCTTAAGGAGTGTACATCATTATCCTCTTCTCCATTTTGTTCCACAAAAACCCTGTGAAGTCGATTAAGATTTAAATTGGCTGGCCGAAGGACACCTAGCAAGTTGCAGTGAGTTGGGATTTGTTCCTTGATTTCCCAGAACCTA
The DNA here is from genome assembly GCF_021028975.2 of Sphaerodactylus townsendi. Taxonomy (NCBI): domain Eukaryota; kingdom Metazoa; phylum Chordata; class Lepidosauria; order Squamata; family Sphaerodactylidae; genus Sphaerodactylus; species Sphaerodactylus townsendi. The sequence goes on along the minus strand of NC_059432.1, from coordinate 53,403,820 downwards.
GTCTAACACTCTAGCCCAGGGGTAGGGAACCTGCGGCTCTCCAGATGTTCAGGAACTACATTTCCCATCAGCCTCTGTCAGCATGGCCAATTGGCCATGCTGGTAGGGGCTGATGGGAATTGTAGTTCCTGAACATCTGGAGAGCCGCAGGTTCCCTACCCCTGCTCTAGCCAATATGCTTCACTGGCAAACCCCTAACTAGAATACCACACTAGCAAAAGAAGTATGTCAGTCTATATACAAGACCCATTTAACAAGTTTTCCCAGTGTTTTCCCATATTTTTCTTATTTTCTGATTTTTTAAAAAAATCCCTTTTTTTCAACCCTTTGTAGAATTTTTCTCCACTGCAAGATTCGGTTTTCCTTCCCCATTTAAAGCATGTCTTGTGTGTTTATTTTGTCAGCCACAGGTCATCAAATACAATAATCATAAACCATAAAGCCTCGCACAATATGCCAAATTAAATTAGGAACCGAGAATGAAGTACCACATGTAGAGTTGCAGCACTACTTACAATCCCTGTTACAGTGTGACTCTAAGCTACTCCGACTGCCCTCTTCCTTCTTACTTTTGCAGATAAGAACATAAAAATGGCAACATTTTTTCTGATCTCTGGGAATACGCCAACCATGAGAAAACTGACTTTTTCTTCATCATTGCCATTCAGTTCCTTTAAGATCTTGTTAAGATATTTAGCCCTTATATAATTGTAGAAGGGCATCTCAAAATGTAGTGAGGGAGGTCCTCAATCTGACCTAAAGCACATTTACACAACCATAGTTCTTTCGGGGTTTTATTATATCTCCCCAAGATAAAGTCAGTTGGAAAAGACTGAAATCTTAAGCTGGTAAAGGCCTTTCGGAAGTTAGCATCTGTAAGATTTGTTAAATATTGAGCAATGATTTTTTTTTTCACTGTTGAATACCAAGGGGAGCATTTTGAATTTGCAGCACTCTTTGTGTCTTGGAAGACATCTTTGTTAAGAAACCATGAACTGATTTGTTTCGACCCTCAGGACTTTATAAACTCTTAGGATGTTATTTCATACTGTTGTAAAATAAGGGTCAACAAATTTTCCCATTTATTTGACCTTATTTTAATCTCATAACATAGGCTATCTAAGTTGTTACTATTTAAATGCACAATCCTTTTGTAGTATAGTAGCAGCTTAAGGTGGATTCCTGTTTTAATAGCTGGAATATCAACTTCCAAACATAACAAAGGGGCGGTAATGGCTTGAGGCAAGCTTAAGGTTTTCTTAAGAAATGTGTTTTGAATAATTTCAATTTAATCAATGGCCTTATCATACCACCCCCCAGAATTCAGCACCATATAGTAGCTGTGCAAGAACCTTGCTCTGAAAGATCTTTAATATTGGGGCAAGCCCTCAAACACACACACACACACACACCAGATAAGGATTGAGCTTTAAGGATAACCCCCCCCCCAAAAGAGCAGCGAGTGGCAGTTGATTCAAATTGGTTGAGTGAATAAACAGAATCCCCACCCCTCAACAGCCTGAGGTAAACACACAGCCAACAACAAAGGAGACAGCAAGGGTTGGAGTAATTGTCTGCCATATCTACTCATTGCCAGGCAATCACCCACACACTCATCTGTCCTTCCCAAGCCAGGCTGTAGCTGCAACTGTGCAGGTTGCACATGTGTTCTCTTCATCATCACGGCTGGCCTCTACCAGGGCCAGGGCTTTCACGGCCCTGGCCCCTGCCTGGTGGAATGCTCTCCCTCCAGCTGTCTGGGCCCTGCGGGACCTAAATGAGTTCCGCAGGGCCTGTAAGACTGAGCTATTCCGCCGGGCCTTTGGGGAGGCCGGCTGCTGATTATGCTTGTTAACAGCTTGGACCCGCTGTTCCCCCTCTCAGAGGAGTTTAAATGGTCATACACCATCTGTATTTTAAATGGTTAAGAACTTAAGCGCTGCATTTTAATATTTAATATTTAATATTGTATTTTATCCTTCCACTTGTTTGTATTAATGTTGTAAACCGCCCTGAGCCCCTCGGGGGAGGGCGGTATATAAGTGGAACAAATAATAATAACAACAACAACAACAACAACAACAACAACAACAACAATGTTCAATCAGTTCAGCAATAGCTGCCTTGAAGGATGGAAGCTGGGAGTTTTAGCATGGCAGGCTGTGTTAGGAATTGACTGTGCAACAAATTCAAAGCCCTTACCTCTCCTCAAGGTCAGCCACTCATGTAGCTACCCAGATGAAACCCAGGAAGTTGGGGGACTTTCATGTCCCACAGACCTTCCTTTTTCCCTTCCCACACGCCACAAAGGTTTGGTCCTTGGGTGGTTGTGCCTTGAACCTGGCAGGGAGCTTTCCACCTGTCTAAAGGCAGTGGGTCATCAAGAGTTAAGGCTACTAGCATACACAATCTACTGGGCAGGTGCCATACACCAAGCCCTGCTCCTCTTCTTGCAGTTTCACTTCTCCTGCCCTCCTTACTCTTGAATGCTGCTGCTATCTCTTTTTCTCCAATTTATCCTGTTTTTATAACCCCTTCTTGCAAACCTGCAAATGTTTCTTCTTTCTCTGAACACTGTCTCTTGGTCAATAGCATTCCATCAAGTATCTCTTAAAGGAACAAAACTTTTTTCTTCAGGTGTTTGGGAACCCTGTTGCTGGAATGAATATGTGTGTATGGGGATGGAGATGGGAAGCAAAATCATAGTTTTCCTAGGGCACCAAAACCTCTTGAGCCAGCCCTAGTTGTAGGATTCTTGAGCTTCTTGGAAGAAGGGACAGATAAAAAGGGGTGTGTGAGAGGGTCATCTTTGACTTTTGGTCAGAGCCACAGAATCACCAATATCACCACTATGAGGAGCACAAAAGGAAAGCATAGCAAGAAAGAGCTCTGATTCTAGATATCTATTTTCACTAGTGGCCCAGTTCTTGTTTTAGACTGGGAATTAGCGGCACCAGTGTTGCATTTAGTTTTGATACTTTGCCTTTTTAAGATATTAGACTTCACATGCTAACTTTTTGCAGGTGTAAACATTATCACTGTCATGTATTTGGGTACAGACTATGATGTCACTCAGTGAATGCTTACTGGGATTACAAAATATAAATGGTGGAAAACAAAATTCTTACTTGCTTTGTAATCATAGCTTTTGCAAATCAAATGTTATTCTTTTTCAGTAGTAGTTATAAGGGCTTTGGGCTCATGCAAATATGATATGGTGAAAATGAGTATTCTCACTGTATCATACAAAAGGGTTACCTCTGATATCCTACCTGCTGAACCATTTGATATTTAACCAGTGGGAAGGCCACCCAAAAGTAATTCTAGAGTCAGGAGAGGTCTTGTTGCAGGTCACATGTATAGTGACTTCCATCATGGTTCAGGCACAGAAAATTGCTCCTATTCAATCTCTTCTTAATCTATTTAATGTCTGGAAAGTGTTCTAGAAATTATTGTCTTTTTCCTTAGCAATGTTTACAGCTTTTCCCTTCCTCTTCAGTAGCTTTTGTTTATGCAAGATAGATTGCTTTTTATTAATAGAACTATTAAGTCTCAGACAATTAAAATGAGTAGCTATGCGTCTGTCATGTAGCTTTTATTTGGCAATTTATCATGAAAAAATTCTCATTCAGGTTCATTTCAAAAGGATGTTGAATAATCAGTGTAATGGTTTGCATTTTCTTGTCTGCATTCCATACATGACCTCTTTTCTCTAGCTTTTTGCCGTAAATGTAGAACATTATGCAGTTAGAATAAGAACCCAGGCTATATGTAACACAGTGATCAGAAATCTGAATTGCCTTTTTGGTGAGTGAAAAGTTGCTCATTACATAATTAATAACATCCTAGAAACGTCTTAAAGTACAATTATATCAATGGGAAACAGTATGTATATCCAAAAGTTAAAAGTTTTGTAGGGGAATGTTATATGAACTAACATTTGTTTGTAGCATTTGGCACTAGTATCTGCCCACTCCTGGTGCAGTCTAGTCCAATGTGTGGGTGGGAATGTGCAAGTGTATATTATATTAGCATGGAATGCTGTATATTAGCATGGAAACCAACATACAGATGGAGGATAGTGTCCAGTTTTCAGGTTGCTTTTGAATCTGATCCCAAGCAACCAACTTGAGATGCTTTGCTTTTTTACTCAAATGGCATGTGCATTGAAAGTTGTGAGGAAAAAGACCAAACTGGCAAGAAAAACAGATGTGATGTTGGGTATTGCATTTTTTTAAAAAAACATTGGCAGTAGTCCGATGCCGACAGATCTGTGTCCATGACCAAACAGCTTCCAGTAATGAGATTGCTCCAAGTATACAAAGCTTTTTAGACATCTTAAGAGAGACCTTTTCTCATGATGAAAATAGGTTCCCTATGCCACATATCCCACCTGTTGTCAAACTACCTGTTGCAGGATAGGATATGTGGAAGAAGAAATTTGAAAGCAGTGGGGTGTTATGTGGTTTCCGGGCTGTATGACCGTGTTCTAGTAGCATTTTCTCCTGACGTTTTGCCTGCATCTGTGGCTGGAATCTTCAGAGGATCTGAAGCGATGGTTGGAAAACTGCTGACCTGAGATGATTTAACTAGGCATTCTACTGATCTGGGTCCAGATGATCTAATATAGAATCTGATGAGGTTTATTGGGAGCATTGGTGTTCCCCCAACTGATAAATTATTTAATGGAGAAATCACAATTGCAAACCTGTGATTAATTTTAGAGGCATTTTTGAGTAAAAGTAGGTAGATTTTTTTTCTAGAAGATGTAAATCTGCTGTATGCTAGGCTGTATTGCAACCTGTTCACAATGAAAATTTTGTACATTAGGTATTATGTAGCAGGTGGAGGTTCATTCCTGTTCATTGTGACTTGTAGAAAAGAGTGTGGGCACAGTTAAGAAAATGTAGGGGGAAGGTAGTGAGGACAAATTGTATCCTGTGTGTTCATCCTGGGAGGTTGTACTGTGTTTTTCTTTTCTCAGGTTTTAAAGATCTTAGTAAACACATGAAGTTAGTACTTACTTTAGAATTTTAGCCAGAACATTTCAGGACAATGGAAAATAATGTTTTGTATCCATGTGTGTATATTTGTGGACATAAGAATTTCTTGTCGAAGACTTTCACAGCCGGATTCAACTGGTTGTTGTGGGTTTTTCAGACTTCTCTCTGTGCTACACCTCTGAAGATGCCAGCCACAGATGCAGGTGAAACGTTAGGAACAAGATCTACCAGACCAGGACAAGCAGCCCCCGGAAAACCCACAACAACCAATGAGAATTTCTGTCTGTCGAGTAACTTGACTACCACCCTCCTGCTACAACCCAAATTTCCCACTCTGCTATTCCCTTAGAAAAATGCTAATTGAATCTCTTAAATTTTAAAAGTAAGCAATAATGTAAATTTAATTTTGGAATTAGTTTCTCTCTTTTAAAAAATGTTGTGTGGGCATGTGCTCAGTCACCTGTAGGGTTTTCAAAGTAAGAGACATTCAGAGGTGCTTTGCTGTTGCCTGCCTTCACATGGGCTGAAAGAGTTCTGAGAGAACTGTGATTGGCTCAATGTTACACAGCAGGCCTAATGTGAAGGATTGGGGAAATCAAACCCAGTTCAGATTAGAGCCTGCTGCTCATAACCACTAAAACATGCTGGTTCTCATTTATGCTTAACAACGTTGTATAAAGTTATGCTTTATGAAAGCATATTTAGCTTGGGCATGAAAATACTCTACATTGTTCTTTTTCCCCTTTTCCCTTTGGCTTTTTGTATGCCTGTTTATGATGAAAGCAAGTGCACTGATGCAGATCAATGGGATTTGAACAGTGCAAAATAAAACCTGCTGTAAAGTTTTCAGTGTTTATGCGTCACTTCTTTATGTAATGATCCATCATAATATTTGTTTGGTTTTCAATCAAAGTTAGGCTCGATCAATACACACACTTTATTGTTGCTTCCTTTGTTCAAATAAAGGGAGAAAACAAGTTGCTCTGAAGAAAGGCTGTGAAAAACAGGCTTCTGTTTGACCTGTTCTGTTTGATTATTCCCATGTATTTCTATGAGAGAATATGATTCAGTATTTAAAGACGTTACCTATAAAAATTAAGCAATATAAGAAATCCCCTTGCAGTGCAATCATTCATTGAGCTGTTAGACTGCTGTTACAAACAATTAAAGAAGACAACGTATTGTCAAAGGCTTTCATGACTGAATTCAGCTGGTTGTTGTGGGTTTTCCGGGCTGCGTGGCTGGGGTCTGGTAGATCTTCTTCCTAACATTTCACCTGCATCTGTGGCTGGCATCTTCAGAGGTGTATCACAGAGAGAAGTCTGTTACATACTGTGTCCAGAGTGTTACACAATATGTAACAGACTTCTCTCTGTGATACCAGACCACAGCCACGCAGCCTGGAAAACCCACAACAACCTGTAAAGAAGACATGTTTTTATTTTTGTAAATGGCCATTTGAAGTAATTAGAATATTTAAAGTATTGTTTTATTCATATTATGGTTTTGACCACCCAAAAGGCTACTCCAGGGAACATGGTACCTGTGTTCTTAAAAGCACATGGGATGGTAGCTACAGTGAGGGGGGACTCAGAAGAGAGCAAGCTGAAAATCTGGTAAGATCCAATCCAAAGCAAATTATATTATTTAGCTTTTAATTATTAAAATGGCTATTTTTGTAATTTTACACACATATGCACGTGTATATAAACATATACAATGGATTTGGTTCCCAGAGTCTTATTTTGATGTCCATTAGTCTCTGCCGGCTTATGTTAGACATCATACATATACAGTACGATGAAGAAAAGGAACTTATTTCTATAAAACAGTTAAACAAGCCAGTTAGGTTGGCACTGGGGATGGTGATCCATATTTATTAAAAAGCTTCCTGGTGTAGCAAAGATTGCTTTTTTCTTCTTATGGCCTCTACTGGATGTAATATGCATCCACCTACTGCTATTTTCCATTTTTTTCTGTCTTGGGCAGTACTGTGAAGTGTGAATAAAGAAGAAACGTTTTAGCAGTAGTATTTATTTTTATGCGTGGAGAGCAAGATTTGCCTTTCATGTTACATTTCCATCTTGTTGCCCACTGTCATTGATGCCAATTGCTCCAGTGGAATGGAATGGAACTTTAATTTGTATGCCGCCTTCCTCCGAAAGGCTCAGGGCGGTGCACAGCAAAATATATCTCAATAACATAACATATAACAGCAATATCAAACAGTATTTCAAGTAACAAATATCAATAATGCAATACAGTTGCATCCTGTAATTCCAACAGGCAAAATCACACCAACTAGCTAGCTTTGATCCCCCCCCCCCCGGCCACCATATGATGGATAGCCAGGATCAGTGGAGGTCAACTCCTCTATCGCTGCTATTATATGACGAAATCAAGCCTGGGATAGCCACACTTGTTTCAGTAAAACCTGGGTTCTTTCTTCCAATAACTCCAAACCAGCTGAGTTCTCAAGGATTTTATTGTGAAAATTCAAAACAAAGAAATAAAAATAAACTTCAGTTACAGTGATTTCTCAGCTAAGCAAATTCTTGTTGTTCTTATTTAGACCCCAAGCCAAGAGAGATTCTTCTCAGGGCTAGGTCCATGAGGGAATGCCCCTTTTCCTTTGTCTTTTCCCCTCAGGAAAACTCCCCTCCTTGCCATGCAGCACTCCAACCCTTTGAAGAGCCCATTTGTCTCCTATGTGTTGGTAAATTTCCATAGCCTTTCCGGTTTCTCTCTCCGGAGATCAAAGCTAGCTGTCATGTTGGTGTGATTTTGCCTGTTGGAATTACAGGATGCAACTGCATTACACAAACCATTATCAATATAACACTACATGGCAGCTAGCTCACAATATACATGGCAGCAATAAACATAATACCATAATATCATAATCACAAAAACCATGAGTAGAAAATCATAGTAACACCATAACATTATACAACAATATTAAATATTGCAAAACATAACATTATAAACAGCAGTGAACATGACATTATAAACAGCAAGTCCACAATACAGCATCATCAACTCTAATCAAAATTCAACCAAACTACATATATAATTGATGATAAATAACATTAATAAACCACGATGCTCATCAAATGTATAACAAGGATTTTATGTATAGGAACTACTGTAATTGGGTACTGATGGTTAGCAGTGTGGTTTCACTTCATGGCAAATTTTTAAAAAGGAGAGAGAACAAACTTTTCTTTGTTATCCCATTCCGATTTGGCTGGGTTTTATAATGCTATCAACATTGTCCTTGCTTTTATTTATCTGAGTAATGCTTACTTGAGCCTTGAAATCCTTTCATTCTGCCAATGTTTTCATTTGATTCAACTCTTTTATCCTGTTTAACTATCTGAATTAAATGTTCCTTTTGCATTCTATTTCTTCCCTACACTTCACAATGATTAGGTTGGCATTAATTTATGTAGCTGCCAATGAAATAGTATAAATTAGACTCCCACTATGCAAATGAGACAGAAAGAAGAAAAGCTTAATCAAAATCACAGACCAAGGCTGTGGTGAGCTGTGGGTAGAATTCAGCCCTTTCCAATAACTTCCTTCCTTGGCCATTATTCTCTACCTTCCTTTCTAGTTACTTCTACTAGCTATGAGAGCATGACCAACCTTTGCGCTTGCAACAGAGGCAGGGGGCAGGGAGGTGCACGTTGCACCGGGCATGTGCCTGGGGGGGGGGGAGAAATTGCTTCCCCGCATCCCCACAGCGCCCCCCCCTTAGTGAAACAGTGCAGGCTGGAGAAGCGGCCTGTTCCCTTCAGGCTGAAAACAGCCTGGTGGAAACTACACTTCCCAGGACACCTTGCAAGCCCCAAGGTCTCCTGGTAGGTGTAGTTCCCACCAGGCTGTTTTCAGCCTGAAGGGAACAGGCCACTTCTCCAGCCTGCACTGTTTCACTAAGGTAAGTGTGGGTGGGCGGGGAGCAGGGGGCAGGGCACCGTGGGGAGGGGACGGAAAACACAGAGTGGGCACCAGGTGCAGTATGGCCCAGCTACACCTCTTGTTTGCAAGCTAGTATTCATCTTTGGTCTTACCCTCTTTTCTGCTCCCTCCATTTGTTATATAACACCCAAATCCTGTATTTTCTTTAACTTTAAACACCTTTAAACACCTTGGTCTCTTATCCAAATATTAGCCAAGGTCAGGACTGAAGTTTGTGTCTTAAAGTCACCTAGGTAGCTTCCATGGTGCAAATAGGGATTTGAACCTGGGTTTCCTAGTTCTACACTTTAACCCCTATACTACACTGGCTCTCATTTACTAGAGATGGGCACAGATGAAATTGAAACTGACAAATGATAGCTATAAAAATGTAGCCTTCATTCAGCCAGGAAGACTCCTTACTGTGGTCTGATGAATAAAAGAAATGGTAATGCAGAAACTAGACACACACCTCATCAACTCTGTGAATTTGCTGCTATTCAGTGCCATTCGGGCAAAAGTAAAGTGGCCTCACAAGTGGCCGCTGTGTGAATCCATTCCTCAAGAAGTCCAATGATGCAGAAAATGGGCAATAACATATTAAGCAGAGGAGAATAATTTGCTCTGCATTCTACATGACAAACAATTTTGATATTGAAGAAGGGATATTTTAACTAACTCTGTTCTATTTATATAAGGAAAGACATTCAAGAATCCCCCTTTCAGCCTTTTTCTGGACGTGATAGGCCTGTTAAAGAGTTCAAGCTTGTGTCTTCTGGATTTTTTAAAAAGTCTATTTAATAACACTGTTTGTGGGGCTGGTTTTTCCTTCATGAACTGCTTTGCCATACACTGTAAAATAATTTTCTAAGTTCTCCTTTTGAAATCTGTGATTAGATTTGTCTTTGTGTTTGACATTGTAAAACAGCATCTTGTGTTCTGCCTCTTCTCTTCATCTACTCAGTGATCTTAAATCAATCCTCCTTCTCTCTTCCTCCAAAGCAAGTTGCATTAACATAGCTAATGTTTGTGCATATTTCCCTTTCAGCTATTTTGTGCATTTAAATTGACTTTTTATTTCATAGATGTCAGGTCTTTGTCCTCACAGTGTCATTTTCCTAATGTCACTATTCCCTGGAATGCTCATCAGCATGTTATAATGTTTCTTACTATATTTATATTGTGTGAATATTTACGCTAAAGATTGGTTGTTGCAATACGAAGCGTATAAGATGTAAATCTTAAACTGCACTATGACACTAGTTTTAATAGCTTGAAATGCGCATGAAAAGCGGCATAAAAGAGTTGGTTTCTCTGAGGATAGGGATCAACAGGGTGAAAATTGGAAGCAAAATAGCTTCCCATACTATGTGTGGATCAGACGGTTCTGATATATGCCCAGTGGATGTATACATAATTGGAGATTCTACTCACAGCATTTATGTGTGCAGAATTAGTTTGGAAAACTTTCTGGAGAATAATCTCCTTTAAGTCATATTTAGTAGGGAATAGTGTTAGGGTTTGAAATGTGCCGTGCTTTCAGGACTATCTGCCTGTCATCCAAGCAGTTTTTAGACAACTGCTGAAGAAAAATAACACAGAAAAACATCTAGAACTATTGAATGTATGCAGCAGAAGCTAATTGAGATGATGTTACTGTTTCCAAATGTCTTCTAAAATAACATAAAAGTCAAATAAAGAAATACAAAATAAAGAAATATCTACTTCTGTGGAAAGAAAAATGGCCATTTGAAATGAACAGAAGTTTTTTCCCCCATTGGGCGCTGATATATCATTGGAATCAGTTCTCAATCCAAAAATTATACTTAGGGCATTTCTCCAGTACTAATTATCACACTTGTTGTTTCTTCCTTTATGTCTGTGAAGCATCTCTGAAACCACATTCAGTAATGCGCACAATATTTTTTGGAACTCTTGTAAGCGTGGAGAGAATGTAACAACCCAACCCCCTTTTAGCTCTAGGAACATGGAAACCGTCAGCAGTTTTCTTTTTGGTGTAGATTAGTTTGATCACTATTTTTCATCTGTGCTTGTTTAGGAAATGATGTTCACTATTTTACTAATTTTCAACATTCTCCTAGGATTCTGCTATTTTGTTTTTGTGCTGAGATGGCTTTCAGATCTTGGTGAATACTGTTATCTCTCCTGTCTGATTAAAATGTTTATGTGAATGGTAAAACAAGAAAAGAGATTTATTTGAACTTTTTTTAAAAAAATCTAGATTTGTATTTTTTAGATAGCCTATTAACCTAAAAGATTTTAGAACTGGGTAATAAAAAGTTCAGGTGAAAAGTAATAGTCACATGGGAACAATTAATTCATTATGGGAAATCATGGGATAGGAATAGTTGTGGTATAGTTCTATTGTTTTCCTTTGTTTCAGTGACTAGAATTTTGAAAATATGTCCATATCGCAGTTTTAACCCTCACTGAAGCAGATTTTCTTGTCAAAATCACTACGGTACTACATAAATAGCTGATACCGGTATTGCAAGGAACCTAAAAGTGCTGCCATTGAAATAATCTAGTATTCATAATTATCTATCACTGACTCAAACAATGTTCATAATGATTTGAGTGAGATTCTATCAGTAAGGATGCAGTAAAGTCACTTTGCTTTCTTCACATAATCTTCCATATTTAAAATGGCAGCCATATGCTTTTGTGACCAGTAGTCTTAATCATGATAGAACTCTTCCTTTGTAACACTAATGTTGCTTCATGGGCTTGGGTTGGTTGCACTGTATCATTTCCTGTTGCAGAAGCAGCAGACTTATGCTGCACGTTTGATTCTTCTGGTGCTAGGTGCCTCTGATTATGCAAAAGCAGCTTTTTTCAATGAACCAAAAAGTGATTGGCACTATTGGGCTGTATTCCACAGAGAAAAACTGCTTCTGGGGCAGATGATAGGGGAGGGACACAAGCAGAAGACTTAGGATCCAAGGCATGGTATTTTTTTAAAATATGCCATTAATTAAAAACCTTCTTTCACATTTCTTAAACTCACTTAAAACTGATTGGTTGAGAGAAACTGGATTGTAGATGGCACAAAATCTGGCACAAGATGGCACAAGAACTATTCTTACATGCTAAACATGAGGAAAGTGCTTCCACGCAGGACCTTGAAAGGGGGAGCCCTCTAAGAAGTTCTAGGGCATGAGCAGAACTACTTATGAGGGCACTTTACATTCTGGCTGTTATGTCTGGACCGCTCAAAGATCAATCATATTTATTCAAAATTATGGATGAGAGTCATTGCGGACTCTTTCTTATTTCATGAACTCTTAGAAGTCCTCTTCTTGGGGCACAGTAAGACACCCCATCAACCTTTCGAAGGTGTACCAGACGAAACTATAGTTACATATGTGTATAAAATGGGAAAGTATCTTTGTGTTTTCACATATATCAGAAAAGGTCACATAACTATAACTTTTAAAAGTGAAGCACAGTTTTAGAAAACTGCAGTTAAATAAGTGAAAGACCCAAAGGAATTCCTGTGTTGCCAATGCTACATACAGTCACAATTCAAAACCACAGTACATAAATACTCTCATGTTCCATCTGAAAATGAAATAGAAGACTAAAAAACTGCAGTAACTATCAAACTGCAACAATTCTGAGCAAGGGTCAATGGTAGCTCAGAGCAAATTCATTCTTTTTAGCACTCTTTTTGTTCACTTTTCTCCCATAGTGACTTGAGGCAAATTGTAGTCACAAAGCATAGCCATCAAATTTGTGTATGGGATGTTTTACACAAGATGATGGACATCATGAGCCTGGCATGTTTGATTTTCAAATACGTTGTTTGCAAACATCAGGATGTGTATAAAAGGAATGTATGGAGTTTCCACTGTGATTTCAGTGCAGAATTTTATGACTGATAAAAGTGAAGTATGGAATCTGAGTTTCCATTTTTCTAGATATGTGGCAAGTTTATTTTCTCCCTGCAACTCCTGTTGCTCTTTTCTTGTGAGGAAGGATGAAAGAATAAGAACATGGAGAAAGTCCGAACTGTCTGTACTCTAGTGTCCTTTAGAACTTTTTGAAATAACTGGTGATAAATTACAAGCATGAACAATGTTTTGCACATTGAAAAATTTATCTCTGTTAAATATTGTTTTCCAAAATAAGAAAGGAAAATGATTTTTTACCTTTAACCCATTACTTTATGTTCACTAAATGATACTTCGATTTTTTTAAAAAAAATCATTAATCTGGAAGCTCTTTAAAAACTTCAATACTTGCTATTTAAACAACACTCACAAAATGTATATTGTACGATAGCACAATGCAGTCATTAAATAATCATAGAGTAGGTTCTTTGGAATGTTGCTATGCAAAGCTTGCCAAAAGATTTTTTCCTACCCAGAAGCATTTTCTTAACAAGTTCACAGTTAATTTATAGAATATATGGAACAAGAATTGTTTTTCTATATGACAAAGCATTTCCCTCAATGGAACTGTGTTTGGAGGTAACAGATTGAACTTCTCATTGGAGTGCTGTATTCCAAATTATACTATTATCATTACGCAGTGATTTTTTGTCAATAAAAATAAGAAAGAAAGAAAGAAAGAAAGAAAGAAAGAAAGAAAGAAAGAAAGAAAGAAAGAAAGAAAAGATACTAGTAGTCATAGATAAGGTTGTGCCGATTATCCCAAGTTCCCCCTCCTTCCGATCCCTGCTAGGATACACTTTCTCTTACTCTGCGTGAGTAAGATGGGCTGGTTCCCAAAGATTAGACCTTGGCAGAATCCCCTCTCCCCACAAAAAGGTTCTGGTACTCAGACCTGTGAGTACAAGCACAAAAAAGCCCTGTCATTGTATAATGTGATAGTTTTCAGGATAGCTTTTGAAATATAAAAATCAGGCCAGGAAAACAAAAGAAGGCTGCTCATGCAGCAATCTTTTTTGTGCTCTCAGCACAACCTTTCAAACCATTAGAAAAAGCTGTGCTTTAAGTTCCAGAAATTATTCAGACAAACATTCAGTGCAGTCCCTGAGGGTTGAAGTTGGAAAGGAAAATCAACAGTCTTTTCTGTGCATATGCAGAAGATGATTTGGATTGGAGCCCTCATATGAAAGCAGGAAGCAAAGACCAGTTATTGGAAAAGATTAGAAGAATGAAAGCCAGTTAAAACAAGCTATGCTGTATTGGTATCTTGGTTTTTGTGTGTCCAATGAGCTTATCATGCTATGATTCCTTTGTAATTTGGAAGAAGAAATATGCAGCTTCTGAAATCAGGGGTCCTCAATCTGTAGCACCTACGGACACTTTTTGGTGTCTACTCAGCATTTTTGAGAAGTGGGTGGAGGTGGGTGGAGCCATGAACAGCTTGTCCCCATCAGGCTTCTCATTCAGGCCAGGAGAGTTCTGATTGGTTCTGTAGATGAATAAAAGATCCCACTATGTGCCTACACAGAAGGCCTTGAAGAACAGTGGTTACAGGTAAGTATGGCCCTGTCTTCAGCAGCTGTGGCAGCCCTAACACATGGATCTTCGCTCCTGGAAAATTCTGGCTATACCTACAAAAGATATTAGAGTAGACAGCGATGGCCAACTTACTTTGTTACTTAAAGAAAAGAATTTAGTTAAATTTTGGATAATTGGAAACCCTTTGGAAAAAACAGAGGAAAAAACACACACAAAAAGATGATTAGTGGTTTTGAAGGTTTGTGGATTGCCAAAATGAGTCTGAATAGGGAACTATTCAGTAGTAACTAGTAGTAACTATAAAGATCCAGTGTTACTTATTTTATTAAAAATACAAAAAATTTTTAATGTTAATACTCAATGCTGACAAAATTGCAAGTATTTTGGTGATTTTTCTTTTTGTGTTGTCAAGCTGTTCAAGTGCAAATGAAAACTTTAACTGAAAAAAAAGATCTTCTCTCCTGATTGTAAATTGCCCCAAGCCTTGTCCATTACCCTCCCTTCCCACCTATTTGGTCTAGGGTTGGGAGGGCAACACCAGAAGAAGTCAGTCAGTCCAAATTGGAGAAGGGGAAAAGGCCCACTCAAACTAGCATCTGGCTTTTGTCCTCAGCACGGTTGAGCCAGCCTGGAACAAAATTAAGTTGGCCAACCTGAATGAGATAGCAGAGAAAAGGCCTTCTTCTCATCCTAAAGTGATGTTGCTGCAAACAGGGAGAACTCGATGTCTAGCACATGTGGGAAAAGAGAACTAATTCCTGTTCCAACCTGCTGGCATCATCTTGTTCCTGTGCTGCTGGGTTAACAGCCACCTGGGAAGCAAAGCTGGTTTGAATGTGGGTGTTAAGCCCCCACCCCAAGCCAGCCAACTACTTTCCATCTTAAGCAGCAACATCCAGGACAGGAGCAGACAGGCTGACATGAAAGGAGGGAGATAAAGCCTTCTCTTCAGCGCCTGAGAGGAAAGCTGAAAGGCTATTTTAAATGGTGTATGAGTGTTCCCTTGTCCTGAGCACCACAACAGGGATCCCTATTATGGGCTCTTATGCAGTGCTTTAATAATTTGCTCATGTTTATTTTAAGCAATATATTACCATTGCCAGGATCTCCCTGGCCATCGGCAGGGGAGGTGGGTGGTGGGAATTTTACCAAGCTTAAAATGAAGCCTAGATCTTGTTGACAACAATGAGGGAGGTGATGTGGTATCTGAGCAAAAACCTTATGGTAGAACCTGTTTTTACCACAGAGTTTTCTCAAATACCAGGGAATCTCCCCTGTGATTGCTTGTGTGATGACATTACTTCCTGCAGTGACCAAGGCCTCATTTTAAATCTGATAAGACCCCCACCAAACAGTTGGATGGCATTGGGGGAAAGGAGTCCAAAGTGGATGATCTCCTTCCTCCAACAGGGGTCTGGCAGCCCTACAATATATGTTGTGTGTTAGTAATACATATCTTGATAAGTCTTTAAAACACATTTATGATTCTATCAGAATTTGCTCAGAATATCACTCTTACTATACATTTCACATATGCAGCCCTTTAGCACCAGCTGTCATAATAGCGCAGGCTGAAAATGTCTGGATGAATGAGAGAAGGGCTCATCTAAAGTTAAAAAGAATCCAGGAGAAGCATTTTTTCCCTTTTGCGTAAGTGTGTTAGATGTCTGCAAGATGAAGACAGATACAGCCAGATGGTGATGTTTTTGCTAGTTCATGTATACTTATTTTGTGTAGGCAAGAAAAATGTTTTTAAACAATATGTTAATTTTCAAAGGTACCTGTTAAACAGAACTTCTGTCTGAAATGCTGAAGATCTATTTTCAGAGTTATGTGTCACCCCACTCCCTGACATTTTATTTATTTATTTATTTATTTATTTTATTGGACTTTTATACCGCCCATCCCCGAAGGGCTCTGTGGTTAGTGGTTAGTTCCACTTCCCATTGGTTAGTGGTTAGTTCCACTTCCCATGGCAGCCGTTTGTGGTTGCTCCCACTACTCTCTGTCATCATTCTAATACTAAAAAGTATTGTCATAATGGTGGACTTGGAAAGAGCTGATATTATTGCCATTTAAAGAGCCCAGCTTTTGACTGTTTTTGATCCTGATATGCAGAACTAATTGATTTCAGAGTTTAAAATTTTTTATAAGTGTTATTGGAGCCTGTTACCCTTCTAATTCAGATTAGCCTGTAACTCCCACACATGCCAGCTGGGTGACCTTGGGCTAGTCACAGCTTCTCGGAGCTCTCTCAGCCCCACCTACCACACAGGGTGTTTGTTGTGAGGGGGGAAGGGCAAGGAGATTGCCAGTCCCTTTGAGTCTCCTACAGGAGAAAAAGGGGGGATATAAATCCAAACATCATCATCTCCTCTTCCTCCTCCTCCTCCTCCTCCTCCTCCTCCTCCTCCTCCTCCTCCTCCTCCTCCTCCTCCTCCTCCTCCTCCTCCTCCTCCTCCTCCTCCTCCTCCTCCTTCTTCTTCTTCTTCTTCTTCTTCTTCTTCTTCTTCTTCTTCTTCTTCTTCTTCTTCTTCTTCTTCAGTCTGAATTATGAAACTTGAGTAGAGTGAATCATCACATAGTGGAAGGGAAAAGGCGAGAAAACAGGCTGATATTCAGGCAACAGCTCAGTTCAAATGTCAAATTTTTATCATTGGGAACAGGAGGTGACATGACTGTGTTTTCCTTGCCACACCCCCTTTCTCCACCCAATTTGGCCAGCCTGAAAGGAAAAGATTTTAGTCTTTGCCAGTCATCCTGTTTCTAAGCCTGAGAATGTCTATCAGTAGTGAGTGTACAGGAACTGCTTTTCCTAGACCAAACATTGATTTTTTGCACCAGGTCTTTTCAAAGTCACCATCACATTATAGAACATGCCCCAACTCACAAATCTAAACACAGCAATGGTCTATGCCACACAGTGGAAATAATTTTTTGATGTTTTCAAAATGCTTTCAAAATGTTTTATTACTGCTGTGAAAAAATATAAAAATAAAATAAAAGGAACCTCCAAATGGCTTTCATTTGTTTTCACTGGAAGCAGCATCAGGCTTGGTATATATGCAGAGACTGAGGTAGTAACTTTTAACTTTTACATAGATCCCTTAAGACTAGAGATATAGAAGGGATTTCACAATTGGAACAAAATTGGGGTGAGGGGGAGAGATAGGGAGTTCTCAAATTGCCTAGGTGATAAACCCTAAGCTGAAAAGTCGATTCATACAGAGCATCAAAAAGTCTGCCAAAAAAGATTTTTAAAATATGGCAAAAATGCATAGGTTTCTTGATATTCAGCAAGCCTTTATTGGCATAGAATGCATAGGTTTCAAGAGATTGTTCTAGCAACAAGCAATGTACTTGGTGCCTTTTTTTAAAAGGGAGCAAACACCACTCCTTCAGGAACCTAATTCTGCCATATCTAGTAGCACACCAACAATAAGCAATTTGTAATTCCCTAAAGTCTGTGCCAGGGAGGCTTGCTGGGGATGGGGTGAAGAGGCTGGGGGAGCTTTCTCTGCCCATGGATCCTGTGATCCATGGGCAGGGAGGCATGCTGGGGATGGGAGGGAGGCTGGGAGAGCTTGCTCTGCCCATGGATCCTCTGATCCATGGGCAGGGAGACTTGCTGGGGATGTGGGGGGGGGGGGGAGACTGGGAGCTGAGGCATAGCAGGAGGAAATGGCGTCCGGGGCAAAATTTCGAGATATTTTTGTGGATTCTTCTTGCATGAAATATGCTTTTATTTTAAAAATTAAAGCAAAAGTGCTGAGAATTTAAGAAGTATATAGAAGTGAAAAATCACTTGAAATCATCTATAGACATTTCTACTCAGTTAATTTTTGACTGAAGAATCAAGTTAGTTTGTAATTAACATTGATACAAACATTTAAAAGGTTGAAATCTATAATTATTGTTGAATACTTCAAGTTGAAATTATGTGTTTTACAAAATATTGTTAAATGTTGCTTTCTTAAAATTAACATAATTATAACCATACAGCAGTATGATCTTTCCGTAAATGATTGGCTATATAATATCATATGAATATCATATGAATATCTGCTGGTAAATGCAGTTTATAATTTTGACTTTGGCAGCGTTCACTTTTAGTGCAGTTTTACAATAATGAGTCAGTTTCAGCAATTAACTTTGAGCGAAAAGGCACTGATTATGAGAGAAAGTGGATAGCTTCTAGCAATGCAAAACCTGCAGAATGAACCTAGATCAGTTTTTCTTAATTTACAGCTTAGTCTTAACTGGGCACCAATGCACAGCTATAACTGTCTCACCAAAAGAAAAAAAAACACAAAATTATAACTTCATTCACCACATGCTGGACCATCTTTGTTTTAGAATGCTCCGTTTGGGTCCTAGTGCTTATCGAACAGAACTAGGTACGTACTGGAACCCAAGTGGAGCATTCTGAAACAAAGATGGTCCAGCATGTGGCGAATGAAGTTACAATTTTGTTTTTGTTTTTTGCGTGTGACAGAGTATCGTCAGTATCCTGTGCTTTTTCAGCAGACGAAAAAAATCTCCAGAGGCTAAAATATAAGGTGAGGTGAAATCATAGTAACTGCACTGATATGCATACTGGCACCATTAACACCTACCAATCACAGAGCAGCATGCTGACAACATCCCCATATCAGCAATAGATAGAAGCAAGCAAGCAGCAGCCAGCCAACACATGATACCCCACAGGCCTTCCTATTGTCACCCTCTCCCCACCCATTCTCAGAACAAGGGAAAGAACAAAGGAAATACAGCACCCTTCACTGTAAATTGTGGTTTACCCAGTACATGGAATTCAGGATGTGCCCAGCTACACTCTGTACACTCTGCCCACAACTTTTTACTGCAGCGCTTTATTTTAAAAAGGCATTTTTCAACCCTTATTGCTGCAGAAACATTTTTTCTATAAAGTAATTGAGATTTGTGGTGTAGTTTTCACTGGTGGGAAAGAGGATATAGAACGTTAATAAAATAAATTTTAAAATTGGCCGAATGTTGCATTTCTGCTAACTAGATCAACTCGTATTTAAAATGTATAGTTTTCCAATACTTATTCTTTGTTAATGCAGACAATGTAATAAAGCATAATCTAATTATTAATTATTTGGGTTTATTTTTTTCCCCTCTCCTGCAGCTGTGACTCAGAAAACAGGTACCTTGGCAATCCACTCAGGGGAACATGTTACTGTAAGTAGTAGTTTGTTTCATTATTCTCAGGTGTTGCTCTGGAAGAGGAGGGCCGGTCTATTAAATCAAAATACCAACAACAACAACAACAACAACAATGATGATGATGATGATAACATATTTAATACTAACGATAATATATTTTCTAATCTACCACTTCAGATTGGGTACTATCCAATGATATATTAATGGTAATGTTCCACATCTGGAAATAAAAAAAGAACTCTCTGGTTAGTTATAATACTAAGCCTTAGGCAAGTTATTCTAACCAACCTTGCAGGATTACCATGGGAATAAAGTAGGATGCCACTGTACTCTGCCCTGATCTGATTGGGAAAAGGTGAGGTGCAAACACAATCCATATTCAATGTTGCGATAGCCATGTGAGAAGAAGGTAATGATTCCCATCAAGAAGGAATCAAGACCGAGAAACTCAAAGAAGCTTTCTGGCCTAGGATTTGAGCAAGCTCTTCATTGAGGTTGTGCTGTTTTTCTGAATGCCACTTAGAATTGAATCAGTGGTGAATTTGCATAGAGAGTGAAAATAATACCACTTTTCATAATTTTGTGGTTGATGTCTGCTATCCATCTATCAAGTTTAAGGAACAGACTCTTACTTACACATCTAACCACTACTAATTTGGGTAGGAGCTCTGTATTTTAAGGGTTTGTGTTTCTCTTTTCTTGAAGAGATATCAGGATGCTTTTTGATAGAGCTGAATTTCTAAATGTTCTGGATCTCATTATGTAATATGACAAAATAGCCAAATGAGGACTCTGAGAAAAGTCATTCATGTGGCAATTGTTAAAGAATGCAAATTATGTAATGCAAGTTTCTCAGATATCATCACTCTAGCAGTAATGCCTGGGTTTGTGGTTGCCTGTAGAGCTTTGACATATGGAAATGACAGCAAAGTATGATACAAACCAATGTTTTCTCTCTGCAAACATTTCGGGTTTGTGAATATTTATTTTGTCATCTAAATATAAATACTGTTGTGAAAATATATGAAAATAATAAGACTTGTTGAAGCTAGATGCTGCCAAGAAGGATTTTAGTATTCTGTAGTAGTGCTGTTTCATAAATCTTTTTTGATCTGAAACAAATTGTGCCATTCCAAGCTGGCCTTTCACCTCTTAAATAACCAAGCTATTTGTCTGCTGCCAGGTTTTTAAAATATTGTAAAATGTTTGTGGTTTTAGGTCTCTTGTCGATTTTAAACCTACAGTCAGAATAGATTCATTATTTTAAAAACAAATTTGCATCCTGTGTTGATGCCTCATTAACAAAATGCTTTGTTTCCTTGGTATTGGTTCTTCAGTCACAAGAGCAGATCTTGTTACATTGATTTTCTGGTGAATCTATATTATGGAACCCTTAGGGTGGGTTTCATTGACTTAATGGGTGACGGCTCTGTTTTAAGAGCTTTAAGTGCTGCAAGCTAATTTGATTCTTTATTTCTGTTTCACCCATTCACAGATAATTTACAGATAATTTAGACACCAACGATTTCTATTCCTATTAGCTAATAGTATAGCAAGCACTCTAAGTTATACAATGGAGTATTAAAAGAACCTGTGGATATTATATCCATATAAAGTGAAGTGTATGAAGAATACTGTAGGCAGATTGTGTGCATCTTTGGCTATGATCACCTGACAGAATGCATCTGATCCACTGCTATATTACTCTTCCCCAGAAGCTTGTGTACCCATTGCCTTCTATAGGTTCTCATACAAGAAGGAGGATGGGCAAGTTCTGGAGAGTCCCATGGCCCTCATCAACCACATCAATTAAAACTACAGCCAGTAAAACAATAAATAAACAGATGCCAATTGTTGAAGCCACCCAAATATCTCTCAGGCTGGGGATCGTCAAAAGGTTCCCCTCCAGAATGGAGGTTGAAAAGGAGGAGGTCCAAGTTGCACAGGTGGCCAAATTGGCTTTTTTTCATCCTCATCAGGCTAAACCGATGGCCACAGTGATGCATGCAAAGGTCACCTCCAGACTGAATTACTGTAATTCGTTCTGCAACTGGTCCAGAATGCAGCTGTGAGAGTCCTTATCGGGACATTGATAAGAGTGCCTATTAGACTTGTTCTGTCATCTGCACTGGTTGCCAGTTGAATTCTGGATCATGTTCAAGGTCTTGGTGCTAACCTTTAAGGCCTTGTGTGGTCTGGGACCTCTTAACTGAAACCGCATTTCCCCATATTGCCAATGGAGGATGCTACGTTCCTCTGGTGGTAACCTTCTGTTGATCCCTGGTCCCTTTGATTGATCTCAACCAGAGTCATGGCCTTTTCAGCCCTGATTCCGGCCTGGTAGAACTCCCTTCTAGCTGACATCAGGGCCGTGTGAAATCAGTTCCACAAGGCCTATAAAATGGAGGTGTTCCACTGGGCTTTTGCTTGAGGCAATCATGGGTCCATTTTCCTTTTTCTGCCCCCACCCCCAACATCTTTTCCCATCTTCCCCCTCCCAATAGTGGTGGTCAGATATGTGATGGTGTTGACATTTGATTTTATGCTATGTAGGCATCCTTTGGACACCCAAGATTTCGCCATCAATATGCTTATTGTGTTTTAAAGTTCATTGTTATAATTGTATTGAATTTGATTCAGTGATTGGTGTTAAATGATGTCTGTAAGCCTGGCTTTGACTGGGAAGGGCGGGGAATTAAATTGATTAAAATAGAAACAAATAAAATAAGTTACTTTGGAATATATGAAATGGTATGTGAGGCACCCCCTTTGCCTGCTCCGTTCCCTTGCTTTCCACAATGTCACTTGGAGGGTGGGTGGGTGTCTGATGCCAGTTTATGATTTTAATTAATTTAATTAATTTAATTAATTCTTTTAAAACTGTAAACTGAAAGTGTAATGTCACTGATGATCTTATATTCAGTAAAATAACTTTTTTACAATGCTTGTTAAGTAAAAAGAGATTAAAAACTAGAATCTTGTAGTTTATAAAGGAGAAAAAGATGCAGAAAAGGGTTGTGACCTTCACTTTTCTGGAGAACTTATAACTTTTTATAAGAGTGGCTGCGGCTTGACCAGGGCCTGCCATTGCAGATGGGCAGGCCCGGCACAAGCTGCATTCGCCCAGGCGGGGGCGGCCACGCGGCCTCAGCTACATAGGAACCACAAAATGCAGCATTCAGACTTGTATTAAGAAGAATGAAAGACACTGTTGGCTTAACCATCCTGAAAAATCTGCAGTAGCAGAACATGTCCTAAACATAACTGGACATAACATTTGATTTGAAAACACTGAAATTCTGGACAATTCGGAAGGTTAGTGTGTCGGATTGCAAGGGATGCCATTGAAATTCACAAACACCAAGACAACTTCAACAAGAAAGAAGAGACTCTGAGAATTAACAAAGCTTGGCTCCCAGTACTTAAAATATGGACTGATAACCCCACCTGCAATACAATGCACTCAACCATACCTTTCCATAGCAAGTTCCACTCAAACACTTACTGATTGGTTCCCCACACTGGGACATAGACAATATATACCCCACTAAACTTTCCTTTCTCACTAGACACAGTGTGTAACAGACTTTTCTCTGTGATACACCTCTGAAGATGCCAGCCACAGATACAGGTAAAACGTTAGGAACAAGAGCTACAAGAGCTTTTTTGCCTTTTGGATTGGAGCTCAAGCCTTCCACCCCCCAACCCTGCCATCATTTCCTAGATGTGGACCTGAGAAACAGTGGTGAGTGGGGGGAGATTTTTTTATTAGGTAAATTTTGGATTTTAAGCACCTGAAAAATGTAAGAAAAATCTGAATATAATTTACCAACTTTGCTCACCCCTAGTCTGATCTGATTGTGGTTTTCTCCCCAGCTGCTCCATTGTTTTGTTCCTTTTGAAGGAAACCAATGGTGATCAGTATTCTTAAAATAGTTCATTTGCCAGTCACATTCATTAACAATTTTTAATAGTCTCTCAAGTGTTTATGGATATCTGTAATCCTACTGCCATTTCATCATGTCATCACAGTTTACCATAATAGCACTAGGTACTTAAAGCACCTAGTTTTTTCAGGAAACATATTATTTTAGAAAGAAGGTACTTTCTTGGAAACTGTGCTCTGAACATCTAAAGGAAGGAGTTACTGTTTGTTGTACTTACTGCAGCTAAACTCATGAGTTCATACTTGGAGCTGTTGAAATAGTGGAGAAGGATTGCGATGGCACAGGTGAAGACTTCTGCTTTAGATGTTGAAACATCTCTAGTTTTCTCTTCGGATCATACTTCGGATGACCCTGGATCAACGGATGGAAGCAGACACTGTTCATATGAAAGCCTGTGATTATACTAGTAAATAATCTATCCCTCTGCACATGCACAATAACTAGATCTGCTTTGCTAAAGCTGGTAGAAAGTGTCATCAAATTGCAGCCAATTTATGGCGACCCCGCAGGGTTTTCAAAGCAAGAGACTAACAGAGGTGGTCTGCCATTGTTTGCATCTGGTCTCCCATCCAAATACAAACCAGGGCCAACCCTGTTTAGCTTCTGAACTGATTTGATCAAGTTAAACTGGGGCATCCAGGTCAGAGCGTGTTAAAGTTACAGAATTTAAATATAAACAAATTTAAACAAGCTCAAAACGCTTGTTATTCAAATACCATTTATGCTTTTAAAAATGCTTGAAAGGAGCAACATCTATCTGTACATGCAAATATATTTAAATGTATAGATTTAAATAGTTTACTAATAAGGAAAATATTTCTTCTTTGCTTATTGAATAAAGAGTAATAGAAAATGCTACGAAACACTAGGTGGCAGCCTTGTTATGTTTAAATGGCTTGCAGAACTCAAATAATGTTTTGGAGAAATTATTGTAGACTGAAAATTAAAGTAATACTGTCATTAGCAGAAATCATTTTAATCAATGATGTTGAAATATCAAGTCAGGAACAAAAACTGATGCCTGTGATTTTGGAAACAACATCAGAAATTCACGGAAGCTGTGAGAAATGGCCCACCGATTTGATTTTCTGCGACTTCCTTTTTACTGTTAGTTTTCTTTGGGGATCTAATTTGTTTAAACTAAATACCTACTGTAATTGTAAAGCTGTCATGCTTGACTTAGAATAATGGGTTTCAGCAATTATATCTGACACTAATTGACTTTGCAGATTGAGGCTATTTTTATTATTGTTAAATGTAGAAGTTTTAATCACCACAAACTGTCATTCTGTTTTCAATATTTGGGACTGTAAGAATAAATGCTGTCTAAAAATTCTCTAGTATTTAAAGAGGGCTAGTGAAACAACCATCTTGAACGCTAGCCTTAATACAAAGTGTTGGAAATTACACATTTAACATCTTTAAATCAAAGAAAGCAAAAGGGCTTACAGAACCATGGGATTTTGTGTCCCAGTGCTTTAAGAACAGAATCTAATTTTGCACCGATCAGTTCGACTGGGGCTTTCCCATGTCCCTTATATATGGCATTTTTGTTAAAATGCGTCCAGATCTTTTTATAACAGTCCATTATAAAATATGAAGTCTTCATTTTCCGTTCACTTTCTAAACACATCTGTGCTATATTTATCAGAGTTGTAATCTATTCCATGTAATCAGTACACTCACTGTTTTTTAAATAAACAACATACAATATAAAATAATGAAGCTATTACAGATAAATAGCCTTCTGGAGAACTGTGAAATAACATATCTGCAACTTATATGCAGTTGTGTGTACTTGCAAGTTTATCTGCAGAATACAGTACCAATTGATGCCTGCAGAATCTGAGGGTGTGACAAGTTTCACCCACTCCCTAAGCCACTCACACCACCATCAACTCCAGCCACTCAAACCTGCTCTGCCCGTGGAAGTATATATCCTATCATCAATTATAGCCAAAGGAAACCAGTATGGCAGTGTCTAAAAACAGTAGTTCTCTGAGTACCAGATACTAGGATAAAAAAGAAGAATGTTGTCCTGATTGTAAGCTTCAAGTGGCATCTGTGTGGCTACTTCTAGGAGCAAAATATTGGACTAGAAGGGGATAAGTGGTCTCACAGCAATGCATGGTTTCCAGCTAATTTGTAAAAAAGTGTTTGAATATATAACGCAATGAAAAAGGGGGTTGGGGTTATACCGAGTTAGCGTTGGTAGTGGTATAATATGCAACTGTTGCATAACCTGGCTAGAGAAACATTTTGTACAGCCCAATAATAGAGCTCTTTTGGGAAACTAGCACTGCAAACAAAAATATATCTGAATGGATTGTATTCAAGAAGCCCTTATCAGCAATACAAAACAATATACATGTGATACAGAAAAGAGAAAGAAATTATAGCACAATACATTGATAATGGAATATATTTCTATAATCCATGAATAATGTTTCCTAAAGGAATAAAAGTGTCGTAAATTTGGATTAAGTTGTACCATGGTGAAATTCATATTAAAACAAAAAATAGCATAAAACAATGTTGTGATTTTTCTCATGTAAAGAATTTTGTTTGTATCCATCAACCCATTCCTGCAATTTAGTCAAGTAAAATCAGTTTCAAAAAACATTGTACAGAATGCTCCAACTCAGTTCTCCTTAGGACAAAAGAAGCATCCTGCTGGATCAAACCAGTCATACACTTAATCAAACATTCTAGTTCCCATATTGGCCAACCAAAATCCAATTCAAGGCCTACAAGCAGGGAATAGAGGTCAGATTCTCCCTTAATATTGCTTCCAAGGAAATAATATTCAGAATACACAGCTTCTGAATATGGAGGTTCTATTTAACTGTCATGGTTAATAGTCAGTGACGTTTTGCAAGTTCTACTAGATCACCACGTACTTTTGAACAAAGGACTTCAAAAAGTTTGTGAAACAGGGTTTCCTTCTACAAATGTTGATTTTTCTGTAGAAACTCTATTTCTCTATAACAGTTCTGTAGAGACTGTATGTCTCTATAATGAATAACTCGATCTAGGACAAGTTTCTACCAATTTAAAATTAAACAGTTATCAGAATTATAATAAACGGTATTATGTGGTGTGTTGTCTATTCCTTTAGAACTCAAAGCTGATATTCTGACAGAATTCCATAAATTACATTTGTCCTTATTTTTGAAAATTTAAATGTAAATAACACATTTGGTAGTAACTGTCTAAGTGGTTGAGAAAGATGGACTTGCTCATATAATAGAAGATAAGCAAAAAAAGGTGTGAAGTGTGCAAATGCTATGCCAGCTTGATACTGTGGCAGCATTTAGTCTTTTTGTGCCATCTAAAATCCTTTTGCCCCATGATACAGTCTGCAAGCTCAGTGATACTGCCTAGAGGTTACTCATAAAACATCCATGATCTTAAACCTGGGTATCTCAGTTCCTTTTCCAACACTCACATGCCATAAGTCTTATCTGCCTTACAGAATTGTTGCAAAGAGAAAATGATGGAGAGGAAAACAATGGAAGCTGCTTTAGGGGTTGCCTTTGGAAAGAAAGCTGTATAAATGAAATAAAGTAAAATAAAAGTGATAATCAATTCCCCGCCACCAAAGTACAGATTCTTTTACAATATCCAGCTTAAAAGAACCAAAATACCTTTGGTTTTAGAGAGCTAAATGAATTCTAAAAACCATCAGTAGTTCAAAACATCCCAAATAATGGCTCTAAGATACAGTAAAGCCATGTAACACTACATTACTTTTTAAAAGTAAAAAGTATGACTTTCATATGCAGGCAGCACTTAGAATAATGGCTTATTGCAATAACTTTACCACTGTGCAGATGCAAGTTTGCCCTCTGTGTTTTGGAGGCCTGGACATTTGTGGCCTGTGGTAAAACATTTAAGAGGTGAAATGTTAAGGCATACTTTATGGAGATTTGACTGGAACAATGGGTTTATTCCCTGTCGGATACAAGCAGAAACTTCCCATTAACCTTTCCCAGAGCCAAGTGTGCTCATCAGAAAGGGAATTGCTCCTTTAAAAATTAAGCAACTTTAGGGAAATTAAACTGTTGCTTTGAATTGTATCTCATTTAAATGTTTTTCTTTAGTGCTTGATTTTTTACAGCACTCATTACTGACATGCAGAATTGATTCTAACTATTCTTGTTTATCCAAAAGAATGCTTTTGTTTTGAAGTGCGAGGATGTGTTTGATGTTTTAAAAAGCAATAACCACTGCAGTGTCTGGTGGTTGTTTTTTTAATTTCAAATAATTTGTAAGGAGCAGCTTGCCTCAGCCTGCTCTTGACCTTCTGTAGGTCTTAATGAGTGCAACGTGGGTGTAAATTGCTTCTGTTCTGCTTTAGAGTAACTGCATAGGGACTTCCTAGTGATGCCACTGACTAGGTGAAGTACTCTAGTAAAAGAAAAAAAACTCTTTTTTTACATACATGTGCTTTTTTTTTAATGCAGGAAGGAAATAGAAATGTAAACCATAGTAAAAAAAAATGCAAAACTTTCTAACAGAGTAATGTTAACAATTCACCAATGTAAATTAACCTATTCATAAAATGTTGCTTTTTATATGCTTAATACTAATTAAAGTAATTATTTCAAACATTTGTAAAAATCTAGACATTAAAAGATTTTAATAGCAGAAAATGGAACATGCACTTTAACATCTCATGCTCGTCATTAAAATTTGTCTCATAGAAAGAAATCTATGTGGAATGAGACATTTAACAGCTAGTCCTATAAGAAAATCATTATAGCTAATTAACACTTTCTGAATGAAAAACGTGCTGTGAATTACATATATGAAAGGGACAAAAGACACCTGAAAGAGAAGATGAATCCCTTCTTTGGATAACTTACTAGTGCTTTATTAAGAATATATTTCAAGCAGCAAAGAGATAAAAAACTTATATACTCTGTAGCTGATACGTAGTTGTATGCTGCTTATACTTTCATTATTCTCCTCTTTGTTATAGTGAAAGTATGTATGTAATCTAGCTGAACCCTGGCTACATAGATATCTGTTGGAGAATTGGGGGGAATTTTAAATCAATATAATGACAACAGCCTTGTGGTTGGGAAAGAAATGTGAAATTACTTCAAACAGGAATAACAAAGTTTAAAGTAACAAACATTTCATATGGACACAACGTTACAAAAAGAAGTAAAACTAAATCATAACAGTTACGAACTTAGCACAACTGAGGTAGACAGAGTCTTCAGTGCACTTCAGGAAGGGCATTCAGCACAATGGCAAATAATGAATAGTGCCCGCTAATACTAATTAAAAAGGATGCCCAAAATGTTAAGTAGAAGTTAAGTAGAAGTGCAGCGCTGTTTGTTACCCATCTGCTCTTCTGGTGGGATGTACTAAAAGGAACGACAGGTTTGCTCATTGGAAACAATGTGGGAGGCTGGAAGGCCCATTTGAAACAATGGGAACCAGGAATGCCATTTGACTTGCATTGACTCTGTTGAAATTCATTCAATACAAAACAGGTAGCAAAGAAAATGTGGAATGGATTTGAATGAAGTCTCATATATACTACCTTGACACTGGAATGACAGCACTCATACTGGAGGGGCAGCCCCTGGGAACAGAATCTGTGCTCAGGCAGTGGAATAATAGGTCACACACTGGAATGACAGATCTCTGAATCAGAATCTATGCTGTGGCACTGGAATAACAGGTTGCAGATAGGAATGAAATATTTTACATTTTAATTAATACTTCTGGAAGATGTGCAGTCATCTCCAAAACGGCTCTACTTCAATAATCCTGCCTGTCACCTCCCTTGTTTTCTTACAGATTCACACGGTTGGGTTGATGTGAGCCACCTCCTCTGTTGTACCCCTTCCAGTTCCAGAGTCCAGTTCTGATGCTGTCCTGACCTCCATGTTTCTATAACACCCTGCTTGAGTTCCTTGCACACTTTTGCTGACTCTGTTGACCACTGACCCACAGCATCCCCTCCATGGCCTCTTTATTAAAAAATCCCATCCCCATCCCCTAGGCCAGGGGTCCCAAATATTTTTGAAGATGGGCACCTTTGTAACACAGTGTGGTGGATTTAGACATAAAATGATTGCTAGAGGTGAAGCCAGCTAAGAATAGGTGGCCACATCATACTTTCAGTCAGACAGCGAACGTCCTTATAATGAGGTGTTAACTAGTGCCAAAGGAGTGTTTTTTAAAATGTCATTAAGAACAATTCAGGCTCTACATGGAAGATACATTTATATGTATGCCCTGAATAATTGAATATGTTTCACTAATTTACTTATTTTGGAAAATATACATGACTCCCTCTTCAGGGACCTGCTTGAGGTGGTTAACAAAAACATTACAATAAAATTACAAAAATAGCGTCATAAAAGTTATCAGTTGTAAGCAAGCCACCTGCCTAACTATATAGTCCAGGCATTCTGAATTTTCATTGCAGCCCATGTGTTTGGTAATCATTCATTGGGAAATGCCAATATGGATTGTTTCAAAATGGGTAGCTTCTTCTGGCTCAGTGGCAGCAGTGGCGTAGGAAGTTAAGAGCTCGTGTATCTAATCTGGAGGAACCGGGTTTGATTCCCAGCTCTGCCACCTGAGCTGTGGAGGCTTATCTGGGGAATTCAGATTAGCCTGGACACTCCCACACATGCCAGCTGGTGACCTTGGGCTAGTCACAGCTTCTCGGAGCTCTCTCAGCCCCACCTACCACACAGGGTGTTTGTTGTGAGGGGGGAGGGCAAGGATATTGTAAGCCCCTTTGAGTCTCGTGCAGGAGAGAAAGGGGGGATATAAATCCAAACTCCTCCTCCTCCTCTTCCTCCTCATTGTTCTTGCTCTCTAGCTCATCATGTATAGGTGTTGAATCTTGGTATCAAAGCCTTGAAGCATTGATTTGTTTCTAATCTGTTTGTATCTACATTGTGATTTTGAGTAATTTCTTATCATAATTTCAGTTATGACCCCTGGTTTCAGTTGCATGATGGTGCTTGACTGTGGACTTTTTGTTTGTTGAAAAATGCTGTGAAATCTTCAAGGTGGTGCCTCTCACCAATGGAGGTTAGGGACAGCCCTTTACATTGTAAAGTGGGTGGGAATGAGCTGATGGAAACATAATATCTGGTTGCTTTAAGTTACCAGACTTTTCACTCTCCTAATGCTAGATGTCTCATTTTAATTTGGTTGCAATCAATATGGGCTTCTTTCCTAATTAAAGTAATTTGTTTTGTGAGTCTGTCTTATGCAGAGTCACAAATAAGCTCTTGAGTAGACTACGTTTTGAATATAAAGGTTATGGATATATAAGCTGTAGTTGTTTTGATTAAATGTTTGTAATGGAAATAAAAGATTATTAGCTGATGGGGGTGTCTTAATAATAAAATGAGGCTTGTGTCAATAAACCAATGTGAATCTGTCTTATTATGTGGATTTTGGCTTTCTGCAGTTTATTTTATAAAGCAATATCCTCTGCTGCATTGTTCCTTTTAAATATTTGATCCTATTGTTAAAATTCCTGCCAATGCTGAATGTTTTTCAGCATTACAAATACCTTCTGGCACATGGCTGAAGTTCTGCTATGAGTCAGATGCATTTTGCCTGGTATATTGTTATACAACCATGTGAAATATCCTTGAGACATAAATGCCTGAGGAAATTACCCCCTATTGAAATGAGATGAGCCCAAAAGACAAAATGGTAGAAAGTCTCAGACAGATGAGAACTCTGCTGAGCATATTTTTTTAAGTAAAAGAAATGACTAAATGTGGCCTAATCTTTTGTCAGCCAAGATAGTTAGGGAGTGGTTGTGACAGGAAGAAAGGGAATAAAAGGCCAAAATGGAGGAAGAGAGGGAGACGAGATGGCTATGGAACCCTGTAGGACCAGGCCTTCACATCGATTTAGGGAGGTGACATTTGTGGCTTGGACAGCAGCAGATTCCTTCCATGGGACCTATGTTTGTCAGTGTCTAATGCGGCAATAAGGATGCAAGAGGTAGCAAGGAAGGAATCTGAGGAGCAGGCCCAAAGACATATTGAATCTAGGACTCAGGTGAATCTAGGACTCGGCTATTTCCAGTAAATTGCAACAAATCACAGCCTTAACATTTCTCATGGTGTTTCCCTTTTACTAAAGAGATTGGGTAATAAGGAAACACATGGGTGGAGATTAGCTCCTACTAATATTTGTTCACCTGTCCCAGAGATTGAGAGTCTTATTGATGAATGGAAATGTCTTGAATGTCAAGCTGAACTAACTGACGATTCTGCTGGTGATGCTGGCTTCCAGTCTCCTGATAACCTTTACCCGGGCACATCTGCTAATGGTATTTCTATGCCCTCTGGCAATAGCATCCTAACCAAAACTTGCTCTTCAACTACTGCTGATGGTCTTATTCTCTCCCAAGATCCAGACAGACCTGCCTAGCAGGGCTCTGGTCAGTTCATCGCCAATAGAGTGGACTACCACTCTCCTCCTTTGGAATTTGTGTCTGCTTCATTTCTGGACAATTGTTTTGAATACTCATGCACCTTTGCAGCAAGTCAGTCTGTTGCTCCACTTCAACTGGATTACAAATGCCACCAAGCCCCTTTAATTCCTTTGGACATGGACATAGATCTCAGGTCCGAAAAGGTTTTGAGCAGTGGTCATTCTTCTACATCTATAGGTAAATCAAGGGCCAAGGAGCTCAAAGAATTGGGGCTGGCACTTCCCATACTTACAGGTGAACCTTCGGATCTTACCACCCCGGTTTTACGGATGTTGCCCCCCCCTTAAATTTTGACAACACTTTTGGCACCACTGGATCCTCCGGCACCTCTGTTCAAGTACCAATTGAAATACACCATCCTAGCAGTTCCTTGAACAACTCAACCAGACAACATATATCTAAGATCATTTCAAACAACTGCTCTGTTATGGACTCAGAGCTACATGCACCCTTGACTGTGTTGGCAAGGAAACATGGCAATGGATGCATTCAATATGATTCTTCTGAAATTATGACCTCGGATCTAGCCAAGTAATGCCAGGATTTGACAAAGCTCTCCATCCTTTCTTGGAATATCTCAGGATAGGGAAATAAATCGCAGAACTCTTATTTTTGTGATTTCCCTGCAAAGGCTAATTTAATCCTTCTTCATGGGACCTGGTCCTCCCATACTATATGAATGAAAGTTTTTGAACCCTTTTGTCTCCCAGCAACTAAAACATGTAAACCTGATCACCCTTCTGGGGGCCTTTGCACTCTGGTTGCTACTTCTCTCAATCCCAATGTACTTGCATCTCGTTCTCAGATTGCTCAGGCTATCCTGATTCAATGGGAAAATAATTCATTGATCTTCATCAACGTATATATTCCCCCTGTTTGCCTAAGCACCCCTAGATGATTTATGGGATAGTCTGTCCTCCTTTTTGGAGGAACCTGAATCTAACTATCCTTCCAGTGAAATCCTACTACTGGGGGACTTTAACGCAAGAGTCGGTGCTGATTTAGTATCTTTTCTCGAACATGAGGGGCTTGATGATGATTATTCCTCCTTTCTACTACTACCCACAGTTCACAATTCTAAAGACCATCATATCAATGCAGCTGGCAAGAAACTAATTCAATTGGCTATTAGCCACAATAAACTGTGGTTAAATGGTCTAGTATGTTATGATCATTCCCAGGACTTTACATTAATCTCCTCTACCGACTGTAGTGTTATTGACTACTGTTTGATTTCTCCATATTTGAAATCCATGGTTCAAACCTTCCGAATTGGGGATTTCCTGTTAGGTGATCACGTCCCTCTCTGTCTGGTTCTATCCAAGTGTAAAGAAGCTTGTAGGGTCTGTATGCCATCAGCTGGGTATCTATCCAGACTGATTTGGTCCTCCAACTTGGCTGTTTCACTCCAGGACTTGTTTAGGTCTCATAGGCTCCTTCCACACGGAGGCGGAAGGGTTTGGGTCAGCGTAACCCACGCTGCCCCGCATGGACGGTCCCAGAACCGGCTGGGACGACGGCCCAGAGCTGCACCATCGTCAGAGCGACTCACCAGTCCCGCAGCCCTCCGGCACGTCGCTGAGGCCAGGGGACACGCCCCCCTGCCCTGTGCGCGCTTCCAGGGCTCCAGGGGCAGTATGCGGTCCCCAGGCTCCTCGCGACGTCGGAGGGCTGGGCGGAACTGGCGGAGTTGCCTGGGAAGGCGCTTGGAAGCCGCTGCCGTTTCAAGACGGGTAGTGGGCTCCAAGCCGGCATTCCAAAACCACGCTTGGGGAAGCGCATTTGGAAATGCCGCTTCAAGGCCGGGTCGGGAGCGGGCGAGGGTGGCGGCTGCTGCGCAGCAGCCATGCCCCTGTGCGAATGGTGGCCTGGAGACGGGGTTTTTGCTGTCCCCAGGCCTCCATATTCTGCCCGTGCGGAAAGGGCCATAGTCTTTGTAGTAGTGCTTCTCTTGTTGTTAATGTTGACTCACCACATGAGACAGTTTCCAACTTCGAATCATTAGTTAACCATATTGTCGATTTTTTGCTGAAGTCCCCCATGAGGAAACCTAAACCCCACAGTAATAAGTCCCCCTGGAATGTAACAGAAATATTTCTTGTCTTTATCATCATCATCAATAACCTTTGCTTTCTGCCTCTGAAGACATTTGAAAAGAGCTTTTTTTCTCAGAGAGCTTTTTGTGGAGAGTAAAGTAACTATTGAAAAGACTTAGTTATGTTTTAGTCTGTGCATGTTTTAACCCTGCTAGGTTATTGTTTTAAATTTTTGTTATACCTTCTTGTTGCCTGTGGTGATCCTCTTTGAATCTCAGGTGAGATTGAACTCCTTCAGATAAATTACTAAAAGTTATTGTATTTTTTGGCATAATAAATGGGAAAGTGCTGTACTCTGATTCTCAGTATTGTTACATTTCCCACTGTGTTTCCTTCCTGCTGTGCCTTCAGTAGGCTGGAAGCAGCAAACTAAGGCAAAAGCACAGAAGGTGAGAAAGACTTCCAGCCCAGTCTGTCCCTAATTCCATAGTATATTATTTGTCCCAGAGTCCAGGTAATCTTATGCTCAAGGCCTGATAAATCTCAGCTAAAAATGCATACTTGAATCCAGCTATGCTGAATTTAACACAATGTATGTGTTTCATTATGCACTTTTACTTGTAAGCTCTTTCATTAAACTGTTTCGAGCAGGACTCTAGAGATGTATCTGGAAATAAATAAATAGCTGTTCACTTCTAAATATTTTGTCCACAGATAGCTTGCTGATTGACTATCAGTTTACCTTCAGTTTATTACAAGAAGATGATCGCCATCACACTGCCATAAACTTCATTGCAAATCCTGAACAGGTGAGCCAATATAATATATTATCTCTAAAATGATCACTTTGTGTTCATGGCCTAGGTTTTCATTGTATTTGGTTCTTCTTTTGTCCTGCACTATGGGAACAATTAGTAGGAATGAAACAAACAATGTTTTTGGTTTAGGAAAAGTAGGACATATGTTTCATCAACTTGTTAAAATTTGTAAATAGGAATATGGATTTTGAAGTAAGATATATACCTATTTTACTTTAGACCACAAACCAACTTTTCTTCCAACATATCTTGGTAAAGTTACACCTCCAGAAATCCAGATGATCTTTAATCTCCTTCTGTTGTTTTCTGGGATGGAGTAAATCCCTTGGAAGCAACCTTTCTGTGTGCAGTTGACCTATTATCAATGTTGCAGTCTTCAAGATTGATTTATAGACACGGTAGCTGCTTAACTTCAGCCAACTCCTTACTTGATGTTAAGGTGTGAGTCAGTTGGATTTGCTGGACATTTAACCTAGTATGTTTTATCTCTGGAGTTTAAATGATAGTTAGAGTACATGTGTATACAATAAAGTGTAAGCATTACTAAACTAAACAGTCATGCTGGATTGATGAAATGTCTTGAGTGTAATGATATTAGTCTTATCTCCCAAAGAAAAGTTGATCTTTCACATTTATCTCTTCACAAAAAAGAACACTGAAATGACAGTAGCATTCCCTCTGGAGGGTATTAGTAATAAAGGATTTAGAAGATTTTAGATGTGTATTTATGATATTTTATATAAATGGTATTTTATTTATATTGTTGGCTGCTCTGAGTCTGCTCCAGCAGGAAGACCAGGATATTAAATCAAAATAATGAATAAATAAAATAAGGTATACATTAGGCACCTGTTCCGTGCTTGATGGCAAATTCCAGGCTACATCTTTTTCCACTGGCCCATAGCAGATAGTTCTTTGACTCGAATGGAATATGAAGAAGCCTTTTATAATGTTGTATATTACCTGACAATAGCTTATTGATGTAAATTCATAGGTTGCGTTATTGGCATCGGTTGTTACTTAAAACCAACTGTAGAACAACTTGACTTGAAGTTACTGTATCTGATTCTACACATGTAGTACTGTAACTGAAGAAGAAGAAGAAGAGTTTGGATTTATATCCCCTCTTTCTCTCCTGTAGGAGACTAAAAGGGGCTTACAATCTCCTTGCCCTTCCCCCCTCACAACAAACACCCTGTGAGGTAGGTGGGGCTGAGAGAGCTCCGAGAAGCTGTGACTAGCCCAAGGTCACCCAGCTGGCATGTGTGGGAGTGTACAGGCTAATCTGAATTCCCCAGATAAGCCTCCACAGCTCAGGCAGCAGAGCTGGGAATCAAACCCGGTTCCTCCAGATTAGATACACGAGCTCCTAACCTCCTACGCCACTGCTGCTCCTTGAAGCATATCATCAAGTGCATTTATTTGTCAATGTGGACATTGCTGTTGCACTTAGGTCTCTTGTTTAATCATGGTTATTTTTTTTTAAAAAAAATGCATAAACCTGACTTCTGGCAGGATCATACTCAAGACCCTGACTCCTTTATCTTCTCTGCCACGAAGAAATATTCTATTTGTTCTTGATGAAGTGACTCACAAAAGCTTATATCCTGGAAAATTTTGTTGGTCTTTGAAATGCTATTGGATTTGAATTTCTTTTTAACATTCTGACCCCTCAACAGAGAAGGGAAAGGAGCCAAAGATACCTTGCTTGCGGTAGTTGCTCACTTGCCCTTCAAAGGAGTGGTTCAGCCACTTGTGACAATTTTCCTGCCCCACACAGGTCTGTGTAGCCTTGCACTCTGTTATGGCTGTTGATCTGCCCAGCTTGGGGCAACAGTCATTAGTTCATCACAATGGCAGCTGCAAGGGCTGCCCACTTGCCACAGTTGTGGTAATGAGGGCCACCTTGAACAGGATGAGAGCTACTCCTTGCTTGGGAGTGGAATTGCCCTTGTTGGGGAAAAGTGGCCTCTAAGGCCATTGGCCTGCCAGAACTTTTCCTTTTGGTCTGGGGTGGGGAAGCCCATCACAAGCAAGATGCATGCATGTTTTTACTTAACCATGGTTAAATTTTATATATGAACCTAGCCTATACCTGTGTAATAATCAGCTTTGCTCTTTAAAAATATAGCAATTTTTGTGTGTGCAGCTACTTACCCTGTGGTGGAGCTTTGATTTCTCAGTACCACATTACTTTAATTCTGAAGTAAATTCTGAGCACATGTTGGGCTCTGATTTTAAATGATTGGTTCAGGGTTCCACATGCATATGCTAGGACAGTAATGGCGAACCTATGACACATGTGTTGAAGGTAACATGCCCCAATGATTTGGCTGACACGGTGGCATTCACCAACACCTGACAATAACCATTCTCCCTGTTTGAAATTGAGCACCACACATCACTGGACTAGATTTTAATAAATAAATAAATAAATAAATAAATAAATAAATAATTGTTTCTGTTTTGTTCAGGGGGAGGGGTGGCTCGCCAGCAGAATAAAGTTAAGCATTTTCCAAATGTATTACAAGCTGAGCCAAAAAGATTTGCCATCACTGTGCTAGGCTAGGGCATAGAAGTGTATAAAGATCTTCCCTGTTTTCAGCTGTAGAAAAGGAAACCCTCCTTGTATTTTCAGAACTTTCTAACTACATGATCAATATGTTTAGAATCAGGGGATCCCTTAGAATGACTGTATTTATTTTTATTAGGACGATTAATTCAAATAACAGACTTTTGTAATGTTCTTATTTTCCTATTAAATTTTTAGTCAAACAAAAATTTGGACATATCAATTAATGCATCAAACAACTTTAACCTGAATATCACTTGGTCTATTGGTTCTACAGGTAAGAAAGCCCTTGATGGGTTTTTTTAAGCCATATTGTCTAAAGCACTAATAGTCTAAACTATATTTACATGATTGCCGTTTTGTTTCTTATTAATAAAGCTTAATAAAATGTATTCTTTTCCGATTCTCATTATGCCATTATTAATGATATTACTTAAAACTCAGATAATAATTTGCAATCTGAATAAAGGTTCATTAACATGTTAACTTTCTTCCCTATTCAATTAAAATTACTTGGGCAGCAAAACCTTGTATGCTCTTTAAATTTGTAGAATGGCAGTGTTATGAACGAAGTGATTTTAATTAAGATAAATTACTTTCTTAACTACTGCAGAGCTGAGATTTTTAATTTCTTTGTTTCAATGTTGAAGCTAGGAATTTAATTATTAACCTTAACATTGATATCAAACAATAAAATTCTTCTGTGTGTGCAGATAAAAGAACCTGCTTATCTTCCTCTTTTTTTTTAAAAAAGAAAAAACCCTCTGAACCCCATTTCTCTATTGGTTTTAATAAAGGGAAAGAAAAGCTTTGTTTAGAAAGTTTGTTTCAGTTGGTTCTGTTGACTTTCTGAAAATATATCCAAGGAGAACACTATTGATAGCATTTTAATTAATCATGCAGAATGGGTAGGAACAGGACATTTCTCCCCGCCACTCAAGCTTTGTGTGACTGATCTGTTTCCCAAGTCTCTGCCATGTTTACAACTGAGGAGCATATAACATTTGAAGGGCAAACATTTATTTGCAAACATGCAATATATTGTGGGAGACTGACCTGTGATGGGCCCAAAATTCTTCTCCACTAAACATTTTCTGGAAATGGTGTTAGAACAGCTCCGTTATATTTGCTGAAATTGTGATAAAGCCTTTTTGAGATGTGAATTTGTTTCAGCATATAACTCTGGTGAAGTATACTTATTAGTGTATTGAGTTCTTAGGAACAGATGTGCTACAAACTGAAAGAAAAAGTCTGCCTTTCATTATGTTTATGTATTTTTTTTATTATAGCTGGAACGATATCCGGAGAAGAGATTCCTGTGCTTTCAAAAGCTAATATCAAGGAGTACAGGGATAGTTTTTCCTGTGAAAAATTCAACTTTAGGAGCAACCCAAATATAACTTTCTATGTATATGTCAGCAATTTTTCATGGCCAATCAAAATACAGGTTAGTAAAAATTATAACACTCCTAATGTTTCAATCAGATTAAGTTAAATCTTACCTGGCTTCTAGAAACTAGCTACTCTACAGTGAGACATTATACCAGTTTGCAAGCTGTAGCATTAATCATATGCAGCATATATTTTTTAAAAAATATTTGGCTAATTTTTATGTAGTGAGTTACCTGACCTGCAACAGAGGGCATATTAGTTTTTGGATTAAAACATTAATCTACGTACTATCTTTGCATTTTTAAAAAGCTCCTGTCCAGTTGTTTTCTTGTTAAAATCCTGTGTGTTAGTGGAATTTGATTGTTGAAGGAAGACGCTTTATGCTTTAGGGCTGCCATGTTCCTCATCCACTGGCTGTGGATGAGGGAGGGTAGGGTTTCCAGATCTAGGCTGGGAAGCTGCTGGAAATTTGGGAATGAAGCCTGAGGAAGGGAGGATCCTCAAAGGGATGTGATGCCATAAAGTTGACTCTCCAAAGCATTCATTTTGCCCAGGGGAACCACGGTATATACTCGATTATAAGCCGACCCGAATATAAGCTGAGGCACCTAATTTTACCACAAAAAATGGGAAACTTATTGACTTGAGTATAAGCCTTCGAACTTGACTCAATAGCAGCTTAAAACAGAAGATCTGGGAGCAAGATGAGATTGCTTAACAGAGTTTGCATTAGGGACGAGCAGCTTTCCAGCACACCTGGAACACAAATGAACCACTGCCTTTCCTCTCAAATGTAGAATAATTCTGGGATTCATAGCCATGCCAGCCTAAACTTCTGCTCTCAAAGAAAGTTCCTTTGTGCTCAGTGCAACATCGAGTATTTTGGCAGTAAACTACTGTATGAAGAAACTTGTATTAATCTTAGAATGCAACACCAACCTCAATAACCCCTCTTAGGAGGAGAAATGCCTCTGGTTTCCTTTTTAACACTAACCCACATACTACTACTTCACACAACTCCTGGCTTGTGAAATGCTATGCAGAGTTGTCCTTACAGCTTGTTTTTTACAGCTCCTCTGGTGAAAGTTAGGAAAAAAAAGCAGCAACATAAGTTTACTGGATCCCCACAGCAGCCCCAGCTCCTGGCTATCTTAATTCAGGCCGTGCATATACTCGAAAGTATAAGCTGAGGGGGCTTCTTTTCAGCATTAAAAAATGTGCTGAGAAAAATTCATTCCTTATACTTTCAGTAGTATACAATGGTACTCCCTGTAGTCTGGAGAAAGGCCGTAATTCTGGGGGATTTCCAGGTCCTAAATATAAAGAATGATCTGGAAACAGTGTGGATATATGAAGAAAAAATTACTCTGCATTGAGAATTTTGATGCTTCATCTTCTAAAGTTATACTTTAGGGCTAGATGCCTTGATACTCTTTGTATATAATGATACTCTCAGTATATAATCCCTCCATACAACCACTGATCTCCACACAATGTAGGTAATGGGTGATAGGGGACTTTAAAGAACAGTATTGTAGAGGGTCTGCTGTGGGAAGAGATATCAGTGGAGAGAGCCAATTCAATCTGGATCCAGCCCTTGTAGTACAATTTGGAAAATGAACCAATATTTTTATATAGTACTTGATAAATTTGCTTTTTGAAACAACTTGATAAATTTGCTGGGAAAAAATTAATTAT
This sequence comes from Sphaerodactylus townsendi, assembly GCF_021028975.2. Lineage (NCBI taxonomy): Eukaryota > Metazoa > Chordata > Lepidosauria > Squamata > Sphaerodactylidae > Sphaerodactylus > Sphaerodactylus townsendi. Next base: position 53,363,254 of record NC_059432.1, on the reverse strand, counting down.
AGCATTCTTCACAGTCCAGAGACTGGTCTAGGTGATCCTCAACTTGCCTTTCAACCTTCCCCCTTCTATTCACCTATTAAATGAATTTGCTTTGAAAAAATAATTGTGGTGATAAGAATTATGTGCCAAGGCATGGGAGCACTGTAAATAGTAGATTATTTCAATTAAAAATTTAAAAACAAGTCAAACACCTAATTAAGAGATAATTAGTTTCCAGTCACACACAGTTTTAATTTGTATGTCATTTGAATGCTTGCGATAAGAACTCAGTAACTAATGTCCCAGTTGCATAGTTTCTCCTCAGAATAGACCAAGATATCATTCACTGATGGCTGTAGGTTTGTAAATACTGTATTTCAAATCAAAGGCATCTCTTTGTTTTGCAAGCAAATGCTGATATTTCTTTTAGCAATTTCTATTTCTTTTATCTAGTTAAATTGTAGTAATCACATTTAACATTTAATAGCAGATACTGCTCAAAGGTAGATATTACTTTGTTAGGAAAGGCAGTGTTCTTGGTTATGTCATGCCAAAGGAGTATGATATAGTCCAGAACTGGGCTGTATCTTTAACAAAATGACTAAGAGATTAATAGTTTTTATAAAATATTTATTTCTTTGTTTAATTCCTTTATTGTCTGGTTTTCTCATCAAATCTCAATGTAAATTGCAGAATCAAAAGATAATGCATTTAATTATGCTATAATTGCATACTACAGATTATACAAATGAAAAATAACTTGGTGTAGGATCATGATTTATTAGATCATGGAAATCTAGGAAGGTTATGGGAAGTAGTTTCATTGAACCCCCCCCCCCCCCAAAAAAAACACCTCTGTTAAAATGAATATAAAATATATAAAAACTAATACCCCCATTTTGGTGTCTTTATCATGCTAAACTTGCAATTGGGGAAAGGACTAATGTGGATCATTATTTCAGAGCCTAGCATTACCCAGTCTCTTTTGCCCTGCCCCTTTTGCTGGATTTGTTGTTATGCTGTGCAGAAAAATGTTGAGGGCCAAGACAAGCTTTTTGCAGGTACACACATTTTCCTTCTAGGTTGGGTAGGAACCTGTGGCTCCTGCGGTTTCCAGATGTTCAACAGGAATTGTTGGCTCCCATCAGCCTCTGTCAGCATGGCCAATTGGCCATGCTGACAGAGGCTGATGGGAATTGTAGTTCCTGAACATCTGGAGAGCCGCAGGTTCCCTACCCCTTCTCTAGGCTGTCCTTGGTCATGGTCTTTCCCCTCTTTCACTAGCCCCAGACAGTGACAAGGAGTAGGAATGAACAAGTATGGAGACTGTATCAAGCATGATTGCTTCATGTTGATGAGAAAGAACTTTCCTCCTTTTAAACTTGCTCTTGACCTCCCTGGAATTTGTGTGGGCAGTGCTTCTTAATGGGTGGTACATCAGTCCTCAGTGGTCCCAGTGCTTTTCAATGGGAGTCCTCCAAGTGGCTAAGATTCTCTCATGTGTGTCTGTGTACCTTCGAAGATAGTTCCTCCAGAAAGTTTTTAAAATAGGAAAACTGTATATTTCCAGGACCAGCTGAGTACATCCATGCAAGTTTTTGGGCTGAAAAGGCGCCCAGGATCACAGCACAGCACAGCAAACCTCCTGGGGCAACCTTCAGCAAATGGCAGCAGGGAGAATCCCTTCAACGGCGCACAAATGTTGGGTGCAAGCTGAGGGTGAAATTGACCAGACAGCAAAATGGTCAGGCGGGAAAAATAAAACACCTCCTAAATATTTAGTGTGTGGTGTGGTGGTTAGAATTTCAGACTAAGATAGGGGAGTTTGGATTCCTGACCCCAATCATCTGTGAAGCTCACTGGGTGATTTTTGACCTGTCGTCCTTAGCCTAACTTACCTCATAGTGCTGTTGTGAGGATAAAATGGAAGAGAATCATATATGCTGTGGTGACCCCCTCAAATAAAAATGGATTTAACTCTTATTATAGAGATGGGTAGATATATAACCCTATTGACTTATTTCCAAATATACAAGCAAAGCATGAGAGAGTAGCCTTGTTATTTTGTCCTTTAGAGGTTGATGTGTACTAAAATTTTGCTGACCATTTGGTGTGACAGTACAGATGACCAGGTGAGAAAAGTTAGCCTAGCAGGTGAATTTTCCAATAGTTGGTAGGCACAAGTCATCAGATATTTATACTAGGGACCTTATGACTGGATGCTGGACATTTGGTGTTGAGATCCCTGTCTATAGAGGCCCACCATCACACTGTCTGTTTCTATCATAATTCAGAATCTGCTGATGGGGCTCACCAGAGATGATGAGAGATTGCTTTGCTTTGGCAAGAATTAAGAGAATGGTAGATGGGCCTCTTCAGTTATCAGAAGAAGTCGCCAGGTGCCTGCCTCAGGATAAGATTCATACATTATGTTTTTGTCACTGGCGCTAAAAATGCCTGATCTAAAAAACATTTCATTTTTCTAATATGTTTCCCATACTACAATACTGAGTATGACAAATGGTAACCAAAAGGAATGAATAGATAGAAAGATATGGCACCTTCCTCTGGATATTTTTGGAAGATACCTTAATGGGAAAATTGTGCATATTTGAGATATTAGAAAATGGTGTACATGTTGCTGTGTACAAATTATTTGAAATTGAATGTTAGTCTCTGTTCAACTAATGGTTCCTCTAAGGGTTGTGTTGAAATTAATGTGAGCTTATTATTTTTGTGTTGAAAGCATCACCTTTGCCCCGCAGAGGCTGTGAAGCTCAATAATACTTTAGAAGAGTTTGATACTGTTCTTTAGTGAAAACAGGTGTGAACAACTCTAGATATTTCTCAGGCCTACTATAACCCATATATTAGGGAGTGTTCAAGTGGTTAATCCTTTGTGCATCAATGGAAATAGATTTTTCCTCTCAGCTCTTGCTTTCCCCACAGCTATTAGGAAAAGGGGAAATGCTGTTTAATGCATACTGTGCCTATAATAGCCTCCCTAAGCTGATTAAGCACTTTTTGTAAAATGATTACACTGATTTTTCTAACCTAATAAGACTTCATTTATATTCGTGGGCATTCACTTTTTAAAAACTGCATTTATTTAGAAACTACTTTAAAAATGTATTCCTCTGTGCTGGGGTGGTAGTAGTGAGAAGAAAAATCAATTGCAGTGGTATTACTCGCAAAACAATCAATTTGCTTCTATTGTAAGTAGAAGAGGTATCCTGAAGGGTTGAAAGAAACTCTGATATGCCAGCTTCTTCCTTTGTAGTGGAGACATGAGGTTTTTTTGCCTCAAAATTTTGCCTGGCATTCATATAAATAAGAGTAACGAGAACAGAAACATTTATGAATGTGACTGCTCTAAATCTTTACCCTATATTTTGTGTTGGACTTCTTATATAAGTGTATAACTGGACATCTAACTTAGAATTTTAGCTTAGTGCCTGATCCTGGTTTGGATGCATTGCTGACCTTAAATGTTTTGGGTCCTGAAGTTAAAAACAAACAAACTTAAAAGGTATGCCTTTATATAACGGCTATTGTTTTCTCTAAAAGCAGTTGGCAAGCTGCACCATATGTTGAACTTTAGCACCTTTGTTTTCAAAATTAAGATCATTTGTGTTTCCCAGCTAATGCTTCCATGATTACATCAAGTCTCTTACTTCCATAGTTTGTGTGTGTCGGAGGAGGGGGTACATGGCTACAGTGCAACAACCCTAAGCTTTCAGACACACTGTGGCAGAGGCGTATGGGGGCCAAATGGCTCCCAGAGGCAAAAACCCCTCTGGGTGACCCTCTCCCCGGCGTGGAACCCTGCTTACTTGCGAGTGAGTCGGGCTCCAGCCCCTCTTCCCAGCCCAGCAGTGGTGGTGCGAGTTTCTCTCTTGGCCCGGCTGCTGGGCCAGGAAGAGGAGCAGAGGGCAGTTAAGCCGAGGGCAGCCTCTCTTCCCGGTCCAGCAGCAAGCGCAAGTTTCTCTTGTGCCCCGCTCCTGGGCCAGGAAGAGGAGCCAAGGGCAGCTGAGCTGAGCCAAGGGCAGACCCTCTTCCCTGCCCAGCAGTTTTTCTCGAGCCTAGGCTGCTGGGCTGGAAGGCATCTGGTACGTAAGGGGTCGATTTTGTGCCCTCACGTGACCAGATTGGTTGTGCCTGGGGACATGAGTTACCCCATGTTCCTGGGCAAATATGCTACTGCACTGAGGAAATTTTCCCCTCCAAGAGATAATCAGTCTGCCCTCTCTGGAACTGAGTAGCCCTTTCTTTATGAGCGTAGCATGTGAGTGACATTATATAGGCATGCACACATTGCCCACCTTATATATATTCAATCAATTGGGATATTCCCCCTCAGTCCTAAGGACCTTCCCAGAAAGCAGTACAGTGTCACTATATTTCCACACTCTATTCCTTCTCCTTGTTTGAAGCCTCGTGAAGAGGCTGAGCTGAGCCTGGCATTGGCTCCCTCATCACGTGACGGTTCCCCCATCACATGACCCACTTTCCCCACTGCACAGGGAAGGTGAGCCATCTGCTTCATCCTCCCCTGCCGCAACGGCGCCCAAGTAAGTCCGTGTGCACTTCTTATTCTGGATGGCTCACTAAGTTGTTTGGAGGCTCACATTATTGCCCCACAAGTACTAGTAACTTCTTCTGGTCTGGGTGTGAGACAATCTCATGGAGTCTCAAAACAAGCCTTTGATGAAGTAGTTTGTTGACTTCCCATGGGAACCTGGTTGTCTCAGTGTGAGGTGGCATTTTATGGCGCTAATTTTCTACATCAATCTGAATTGTCTGCCTACACTCTTTGGCTTCATTTAGTGATTCTGGAAGTAACATCATTTTCACTTTGAGGAACTTAGAGACCTTTCTGTTTCCTCTTGGATGCAAATGTAGTTAAATAAGGGAAAACTGTTCATAAAGAGCACTGCTACTGAACAACTTTGCAGGGACAAGAAAGCCAGATAAATTCAAGACAAATGTATAAAATACATAGAATCCAGTAAGTGGCAAAAGTTGCAACTGAAGTATGCAAAATGACATCTTTATTTTGATTTTTTTTAAAGTCTGTATTAAAAATGAGCAAGAAAACCCTTTTTCCTAGTTCAAAAAGTGGACCAAGTTGCGAGTAGAGTGCAAACTTGCCACTAGAAGTATTGTGGTGTTTGCTAAAATAATTTAAGCTTCTTGTTGCTTTAACCTTGCAGTCTTTAAAAGGTTTATAAAGATTGCTATGCTGTGAACTGAAAAAAAAGAGTTCTAAATTAAATGCTAATGAATTTTCTTTTGCAAAACGTATTAACTTTTCTAGTTAACATTGATTACAAGACAAGGGAAGAAATCAGGCAATTAGAAACTAGTGCAGTATAAAAAGATGGTGAGCAATGCATCTCAAATATTAATTCTGTTGCGCTTGTAAGTGACTTTCATCTAACTTTGCAGCAGTTTGGTGTGTATTGTCTTCCCTTATCCTGAACTTCATTATGGATTTCCCATGTAAACTGGTGGGACTAAATGATACTTAAATGTGCTCGATGTCGTGCATTGTGATTGTAGCAGCCATATGTGAAAAGAACCCCGATAGGGTACAACGTAGCCTGATTTCTTTCCTCATCCCTATGTGTGCACTAGTACTTGGCTTCAAAGGTTTATTCCTTGATCAGATGGAGAACTCAGCTACATGCTGAGCAGGAAGCATGCAGTACTCGTCCAATCCCCATAAGGACCTGGTTCTTCTACTCATGCCCTGCAAAGAGAGGGAGTGGAAAGAAGATGAATATTTTTAATGGAAATATGTCATTACATAGGGTCACTGGCTCAGTAATAGAGGGGAGGGGTGATGGCTTGGTGGTAGATCATCTGCTTGATATGCAGAAGGTCCCATGTTCAATCCCCATCAGCTCCAGTTAAGAGAACTAGGTAAGAGAACTCTTCCTGAGACTCTGGAAAACCATTGCCAGTCTGAGTGGACAATGCTAACATTGATAGACTAATGATCATGGCAGTTTCATGTGTTCATGTGTATTCAAGTTGTTATGAATGTAGTGGACTTTATTTAGTCCCAGATATTTTCTACATTTTAAATGTTGTATAGTGAAATAGTTCCATTGCTGATTACTTGTTGTCTATGTATCCTCTCATTTCCAACTGAATGTGACAACAAATTATATAAACTGGTTAGAAAGAATCTAAACTCCTTGACAGCAAGTTTCCGGTTAATTTGTGTTGTGGTTTTATTTAGGTGTACTTAGGGCTGAGCCAAAGTTAAGCATGTCTAGGTCCCTCTGATATCAGAAGCAAAGCACTAAATATATGCTTAACTATCCAGTTCAAGTAAATTGGATTGAAATTGGATTGGCTATGGCTGGCGATTAATTTTTTTTTAAGAATAACAAGTTGGATCTAGTGGAAATCACTGCTGGCAGAAGTGGGAGGTCCCATCTGTTCTTCTCTTGCAGTAGTCCTTCCACTATAATCTTGGACTCCTCCTGGGGATTCTGGCCCGCACAATTAGCATTTCAGGAGGAGGTTTTGTGATGCAGTGAGAGGAGTAGACAGGAAAGTTCCACTCCACTGGTGGAAATTTCTTCCACCAGCAGAGAGTGTGCATATGTGTGCATATGCATCTGGTATATGTGTAGGAAAAACTGTAGCAACAAAAATGAAGAAAATGAATGAAACATCTCTGGACAAATCCCAAGTAATATCTACAAGGGCATCATTGGTTTGAATTGACTATCAAGCTGGCATGCTGCAACTCAGACTTCTTTCTAAAGGAAGTGTGACACAAACATTCCTGTTTATAGATCCCAGCCAGCCACATTAACCTCCCATGTGTGTTACTATGTCCATACAAAGCTCCTGGATTTCCCTTTTCCTTCAACAGAAGAGATAGCTCTGTATTCTAACTGGAAAGGGAAAAGCTCATATGAGTCAGACAAATTCATGCGTTCTCTAGTCCTTCTGTTTAGGATTGATTCACCTCTTCTCCATATGATGATTTGTCTGTAAAATGTTTCAGTGGTTAAATCAATTTGCAGTATCATTTTCTCATTCTGGATTAATCACAATGATATAAAATTTCATAGATACATTGTAATTGAATATTTGACAGAAATGTTGATTGTTTGAACTAAAAACAAACATAATTGGATTGAACAGTCTTCTAAGTTAGTTATGGACATATTAATATTGTTGTAGCAGGCAGTTGAACAGCTCACAAGAGCTTAATACAATTTATTATCACACTGTAGGGAGCTTAAGTTTCTACATCATTATATTATGAAGTAAAACTAATGGATGTTGCTTGTTTTCCCCCTATTGTATCATGTAGAGTTACACTTTGATTTCCGGAATAATATGGTTATATTTCTAATGAGGACTCACTTTTACCATATCCTCTACATCATTATTAAATGCCATATTTTGCAGTTTGTAGTATGTCTATTGGTTATAGTTTCAGAGCCACTGAGGGAATTTAGATATCTTCTGTCCATTAACTTTAATAGGAACAGTGCTTCAAATTTTGTTAGCTGATTTTGAAAATCTCAGCCCTATTCAATATGTGCCTAATATGGTCAGTCTGATGTGTTTGAAATGATGAAACCCTCAGTCTGCAATTGAAGCCAATTTCCCGAGAGAAAGGTAGATTGTTATGTCGGTGCCATGATCTTTAGAAGATCTAGGTTGCTCCAAAAGAGGCCAACTGGTAAAGGGGATTGATTCAGTGTCTGTTGTGAAGATGTGAGAAAAGTTGAAAGCCTGTCTGGAATGAATACCCTCCTTTGATGGTCATAGATTTCTATTAAAGAAGTACAATGGAGATATTGGGATGTGGAACCAGGAAAGTTATGGGTTCTGAAATGGTAACCTCTAATTCTGGAAATAAATTTGGAAATCGGAATCTGGTGCACTTTTAGCAAGTGTGAGAAGGGACCCAACGAAATAAAATTATTTTTTGTCATCTTAAGTACAGGATGTTCCTGTAATACAATGTGCATGAAATTTGACATATTGGAACATTATTCCAAGCCCACTTAATGGTAAGAAAGAAGAATGAGCTTTTGTGTTGGGTTTTATAGGACTGTCTTTTAATTAGGACAATTAATTAGGCTTTTGTGATGGATTTATGTGCGCTTCGTTTAGGGTTGGATCCTAATGATAATTTATGTAATCAGAAAGCATTTATGTTAGTTGAAAGGAATTACTTTGCCTCTTCACTCCAGCATCAGCAAAATAATCTCCCTGAAATTCTGCTCCTGGGTGATAGGAGAACACCCCTCCCCCTCAAATAGCATGAAGGGCAAATCAGAGGTTTGCCATAGGAATGAAGAAATGGTGAAAAATTCTTTCCCCCTCTACTAGCAGGAATTATTGTCTGGCTCCAAACCATGACATTCAAACTACTAATGTATTGAACAATGTCTCATATCTGCCTGCCACACATTCAGGTGTCATTATAAGCGCTCCTTGGATAGTCATAGTATTTGATTTGTATTACCTATGCTTTGTAGTGGCTCAAACATTTACTCTCACATTTACTTGGGGAAGTTTATATGCAAAGTCTGAGAAATCTCTTAATTTATTTCTAGTTCCCTTTGTATTATTTATCTGATGGACTCTACATAAATATGTATATATTTTAAAATGTTGAAATATTCCTAATATATGCTTAAATTCAAACAACTTTATGTTAGAAGAAGTGAAGCTTTCAATGCATAAGCCACAGTAGTGTTAAGTCTTCAACTGTATTGACAATCAAAAACACATCAAAGTCAAGCTTATGAAATAAATGTGTGGGCACAAATGGCAAGCAATTTAAATGACACATAATGTGTTGCTGTTTTATAGTGGACTTGGAAAGTGCACTTAATGATATTTTTAAAGTCTCAATTGGAGTTTTGTGTAGTATTTCCATGACCTTTAATGAATCTTTAAGTGCATTACCTATCAGCTGGAATACTCCCCATGTTTTGCTTTTTTGAGCAGATGGACTGACCTTTTTTATCAGATTATAGGCTGTTTTAGGGGTTAACTGCAAAACCTTCTCCTGATACTGGAGATAATATTTTATTAACCCTTGACCACTGATAAGTGGGACAAATCATTTTTCTTTGCTTTTTCCACTTCGGAACTGTCATTTGAAACTATTTCTTTCTAACAGAAGTTCCAAGAACAGATAAAGCATTTGGCAGATGTAGTTAGCAACTAGATGAGCATTACTGACAGTTCCTTTCCGATCAATCCATAAACAAAATCATAACCTAAATAATCATAGGGACAAACTAATTGCTATTACAAGCAGCTGTGGTTTTCTCAAATGTAATTTGCGACATTTATGTTTTCCCTGTATATTGGATGGATAGATAAGATAGATGGAACTCCAGCCTGTTTTCATCTACACAGGCTCACAATTTGCTTCTGGGCCCAATTTGAGGTTCTGGTATTAACCCTTAAAGCCCTATACAGATTTGTGCCAGCATACCATAAGGACCACCTACCCCTATATGAATCTATCTAACTTAAGGATAATCTATTCCCATATGAACCTACCTAACTACTCTGGTCATCTCCAGAGACTCTACTTTGTAGGCCCATACCATCTCCCTCCTAAGATATATTTTTCTTTCCCTATTGTTGTATCTCCCTGTTGTTGTCTTTCACTAGTAGATGAAAACTTTTTGATTTTGTCATTCCCCCACTAACACTTATTAGCGCTGCTTCCTGTTTGTGTTTTTGTATGTTTATATTCTACATATTTGTTTATTTGTTTTAAACATCTTATATATGTCTGTATTTTAAACATTTAATACTTGGAATGTTATATGTTCACTGCCTTGGGATTCTAATTTGAGTGGAATGGTGAAATAGAAATGTATGAAATAAATAATAATAAAGTAATAATTTTGGTCCTTTGAGCAAAAAATGGCATCTCAAATTTTTTTTTTAAAAAAAATACATTGTCCAACATGGTGTTTATAGGAATTATAACATCTTTTGAATTTCCCAAGGGTAGTATGCCACATTGTATAAGATAAAAGATTTCATGGCAGTTTTTCTTTCCATGTGGCAATTTTTAATGAATACAGTAAAATTAAATCATTCCAGATTTACCCAAGCAAATATTATCTTGCACTAGCACGCATATATGACCAGTGGTTCTCAACTAATACTGTATATGGAAAACTCAGTGGTATTTAATAAAATGTCATAGCTTGCATTTATTTTTCCACTGTTGCTGAAATGAAAACAGTAGGTAGCCCTTTATGATAAAATATGTGAACGTTTGTTTACTAGAATTGTTCTTTGTTCCAGAGTGTCCTGTTAAAGCAATTTTCCTTGAAGATTTGAAGTCTCTATTCTTATGCCACCTACAGAAGCAAAACATAGAGAGCTGTACTTTTTTGTTTCATATATAAAATAATTTCTACTTTTTATTAAAAAATACATGTTATTGTTTAGAGGCGTTTCTGTCTGACTGGAAGCAGAATCTATTTTTAAACTGTTTAATATTGGCATCGGATCTGTATATCAGTGGTCTAAAGTCTAAAATGGTCCAAAATCAGGAAATGGTCTAAAATCAGGAAATGAATAGTGAAATCACTATTCTTCTTCACTGACAACAATCTAGAGTTCTTTAATTACTTTATCTACTTTTTCCTACAGAGGCTCATTCCGCACATGCTGAATAATGCACTTTCAAACTGCTTTCAATGCTCTTTGAAGCTGTGCGGAGTCGCAAAATCCACTTGCAAACAGTTGTGAAAGTGGTTTGAAAACACATTATTTTGCGTGTGCGGGCCAGAAATTCAGAGGGACTTATAAAGAAACACAAAAATATAATTTAGACACACAAATACAACATCCTGGGCTGGTCATGGATTCATAGGCCCAACTTACCTTGGGAGACAATACTTTGAGCCAAAAGCCCTTTGACTCTTGTCAAAATGCTTATTCTACTGGCCATACCTAGTCTTACATACTTGTAACAAGGAGGAAAACACAAGCTTAGCCCACATCTCATACAGCTGGCACAGATGTTTTCACTTTCTCCGTTCCCCACTAGAAATCTAAAACAGATATTGGGTCTGGGACCAAAAATATGTTCACCTCACCTGTTGTTCATTGATGAAGTTGGAACTGGGAATGGGATTACAATGCAAAGCTAATAGTATGAATTATTAGAAAAAATAAATTTATTTTATTTAATTCTCCAGTCTTCCCACATTCATAATATTAGAATGGGCCTAAAGAGCTCTATGGGAGGGAGGCAGCATGGTTTAGTCCAGTCTTGTTAGGTCTCAGGCTCTATGCAGGGTCAGTGCTTGGATAGGAGACCACTGAAGAAGGCTCTGTAGAGGAAAGCAATGGCAGACCACTTCTGCTTTTTACTTGCCTTGAAAATAATGGTTGAAGTTAGCATAATTAGGTTGTGACTTGATGGTACATATGCAAAGAGTTTGACTCTGCTCACTCAAAGTCATGTCAGAAGTCTATTCTAGAAACTATTCTGAAGGCTACTGAGAAAGAACAGGCAGGAATAGACCTGCAGGTTGTCATCCTTGTCATTCTTTCTTTTTCAGAGCTGCTGGGAAACTGTGATCAGGCTCACATTTGGGGGTTAGGTTAAATATCAGCATTTGCAGAACTGGTTGACAACCTTGGCAGTCTTTCTTTTTTTTTTTGTCTTAGGACGTTTCCGCGTGGCCACGGACCGCATGAACGGTCCCAGAACCTACCAGGATGACTGCGCTGCGGTGCGCCGTCGTCTGGTCGACCTACTTGCTCTGTGGCCCTCCGGCATGTCGCCAAGGCCAGGGGACACGCCCCCTGCCCTGCGCGACTGCTCCAGAGTTGCCGCAGAGCAGGTAGGTTGACCGGACATGGGGGGAGGGAAGGCGCCTTCGAGCCGCTGCCGTTCGAAGCAGCTGCGCTCCCTGTGCGAACGGCTCCCTGGGGACGGCGTTTTTGCTGTCCCCAGGCCGCCATATTAGGCCCGTGCGGAAAGGGCCATAGTGATAATGACAAAGGCAGGGGAATCTAGTGCTGCTTCCCAGTGAAGTTCCTAGGGAAAAGGGACATTGAGTGAAACTTCCACTCTGTTAAATGAACACAATTCTCCCCCAATCTAGTATCTTCCCCCTGCTTTCAGATGGCAAAATAGTTTGAAAGAAAGTGGGGAGGGGAGACTAACAGGTATAAGTACAGGCTATTATTATAGATGGCCCAGAATCTAAAAAGAAAATATTGAGCAAAAATAATACAACTGCTGGATAGGCTGTACTAATTTTATCTCCTTAAGCTGCTGTGCTACTTCAAGGTGATTCTTTTTGGTTGTGATGCAGAGGTGCACTACAGCAAGAACATACTTGCCTGGTCAAAAGCACTGCAGTCTATTTTGTGATACAGGTCTAGTGGGAAGTAACAACCAGCCAAAGTCACACTGATCTCCCATTCCCACACCATGCCAGTGTTCTAATCAATTTGTCACCTCAAGTAGTCTTATGAGTCACTTGGGCATTGAATCTGCTCTTCACAGCTGTCGATTTGGTATGCTTGACACATCATAGCTCAGTTAGACAGAAAGTGCGATTAGCAGTTAAAGTATCTGTGGCGTCCCGCCTCTCCACTCACACCCAGGGGCTGTAGTTCTGTCCCTCTTTCCATTTCCTGGGTGCTGCCAGACCCAGTCCCAGTTGTTTCCTCTTGGCCTTGAGGGCCAAAAAATAGTCATTCCCACAGGACAGCTGAGCAGGGCTTCAGCCCTCAGCCTCACACTTGCTAGGTTTCCTTCAGCTCTTGACTCATTTGCCACAAATCCCAAGAATGAACAGAAAACCATAAGGGGGGGGGGGTTCCCTTAGTTTATTTAAGCTAAAAAAGGACTGCTCAGTTCATAAGGCCACAATACTCGTGTAACAGACCAAGCTCCAGACTTTGCCAAGTGGGGTATAAATTAAGAAAATAAAATAAAATGATGGAAAGATCCTATTTTGACCCCAGGCTTCCTGGTTTGCTGGTCTCCTTCAAAGTCAGGACATACCCAGCAGACTACCACTTGGCAAAATCTGGGTCTGTTACACAAGTACTGTGGCCTTATGAACTGAGCAGTCCTTTCTGTTATGTTAAATAAACTAAAGAAAAGCAGCCCCAGCTATTTTGGAGGCAGTTTTTGGAACTCTCTTAGTTGGGTCTTAATTAGGCCAGAATCTTGCAGAGAACTAAGTCTAGTCTGGTTCCATAGCAGATTCATGGGCTAATAATCTGGCACTCTATCTCCTGTTAGTCACTTCAGCATGAACCTGCTTGCCTCTGCTGCTCCTGCTATGTGGAAGTGGCTCGTGGTGGGCAGGTTCTGGCCTGGCATTTAGTTGCTGTAGTGGAATACGCCGTCAGTCAACAAGCAAGGAAACTGACGAGACGCTGTAGGAGATAACATCTGGTGGGAGATACAAAGCCCTGGCTTGGCCCGGGGCTTGTGAGGAGGTCCGGGTGGTTCCTAAGCGAAGTCTCCCGCGTGCTGGTTCCTGGCACCTTTTCATTGCTGATGATTCCTAACTCATAGGGGTGCTGTTGTGATAGAGGGCGGACCAGAGGAGAGTCCGGAGGAGAGCGGAGAGCCGGGGAGATCATCATTGTGATGCATGGTCCTCACCTGCAGCTGCCTGCACGTCGCGAGGAGGGAAGAGGCGTAAGCCGTCTGGGCCTAATCTCTCCCACCTGAGAGGCAGATCCCATTTGTCCCTTTGTCTGGGACTCGCATTGACGAGAGCAGAATAGTTTCATAGACCCGCGGAAGCTCATCATAATGAGGTTGAGGAGTGGCAGCGGAGTCGCGACCAGAAGGCCGAGGGTCCGCGCAGGTGCCATAGCGTTCTACCACGGTGCTGCTGAGGTCCCAGCAGTGCATTACTACATCTCCTCACTTTTACATTTTAGAAGGGGACCCAAATGCTAGGGAGTTGATTTAAAGGACGCATGTCCTCCTCCCTTGCGTCTGAGTCAAGCTGACCGAGCTGCTTGTGTAACCATTAGGGACTTGGTTGCGGGGTTTCAGGGAAATTGAAGGGAGCTTACTTACACGATTACAGGCAATATTAGACACACACTGAACGGCAAACAAGATCGATAATGAGGCATAATTAAACCAATGCAGAGCTGCACAATAGCACTCAACTATCCTCCTCCCGCAGCCAGCTCCAGAGTATTGACCACCAATGGGGCAAAACATCATATTTCAGATTAGATACAACTTTGCAGCTCACGTGACTTTCATATGAATAAATTGGGAATTGTCAGAGAGGTTAAAGCAACACATATTATGTACATTTTCACAACCTTGGTGATGCAACAACAGCAAGTAATCAATAGCGGCACGACATTCAAGGTCGCTGATTTGTTCCTGCTGCTCTGAGGCCAGGGCATCCAGAGCGTGGAGGTAGACATAGACTTCAAGAAGGGCTTAGGCCATCCGGGCCGATAGTCTTAGCTTGTAGGAGGCGCAGCGTCCGGGACTCCCACTAAGGAAGTCGCAAGGAGACAAACTCCGCTTTGGAGAGGGCGCATCACAAGGCCCGGACAGGAGTGGATCGAAGAGCAGAGCGATGGCGGGCGGCGGGCGGCCCGGCTCCTGGGTGGAGCCTAGGGTGGTGACGCATGGTGAGGCTAATTGAGGCAACAAAGAGTCCCGCAGAGAGTCGGGCTGGAATGTAATTAACGCTCTTCTCCCCACAGGTCCTTGAACCAGCCCCTGGGGAGCAGGATACCAACATCATCGGGGAATGTCCTCCATGTGTGTGTAGTTCCAATTGGCTTCCAGCCGATGAATGGCCCCGGTCGGTTCCTTCCGCTTGCTGCTCGGTGATGCGGGCGCAGGTGTTGATCTGCATAGCGGCCAGTCTTGGTGACAAGGGAGAGAGCCGCCAGCCGGAGGGTTTGATCGGTCCCAGTCAGCTCATAGAGTACCTGATGGATGAGGCATTCATGAAGGGGCTTAACCCAGACTCCGGGCTTAGGAAGTCTCCGGCTTTGCAGATCGGGAGCAGACAGGAGCTTAGCAAGCTCCTCCTGTGGTGCAATTGGCCCAGGCAAAAGGACGCAGACGCTGGCAGCGCGGCTAATTGCTCCCTAGATGTTGGTCTGGTGAAAGCTTCGCCAGGGTGGGCCGCATTGCCGCTGGCAGGAGGCAGCAGAGCAGGCAAAGGGATGGTGGCCGCCTGAGTTGGCAGTGATGATTATGCGGCGAGAGCAGCACAGAGGTTCTCCGAGGGTGTCTCAGGGTGGTTTTGCTTACGCAGCAGCGACTCTTGAGGCTTGGCTGGATGGTCGCTTTGACGCCTCCCAAGGTCATTCGGGTCTTTGGGCTGGCATGCACCGCTGCCTTCCTGTTGAGGACCGCTGAAATGGCGATCCTTTAGAGAGATGTGTTCCATCTCCGGATGGGGGTTGGTTTCTTCCTCCTGGGCGCCATTCCACGGAGCTGGCCTGTCATGGCGAGTAGCCAGGAGTCCACAGGGACCTGTAGGAAGAAAGGACTTGAACACACCCCCTTCCCCCAGGTGCCATGGGGAGGCCCGGAGTCCCAGCCCAGGCCCGGTTCCTCCTAGAGCGGATATTGACGGGATCTAAGATCGAAGCTTGTTGTTTGAGTTGGGAGTTTAGAGTTTATTATTATAAGAAGGCCTGCTGGCAGCTCTAAATGGAAGGTTGCACTTTTAAGTGCATCTTCTATCACAATGCCTACTAGGGGGGCCCTTCTCTCCCTTTAATTGTTTGACAGGGGATTGCCCAGGCAGGAGGTAGAGATGCAGACCCTGGTGAAATTGGCTTCCAGAGCGCCAATCAGGGTGCGTCAAAGGTGAGGAGTCCGAGCCAGCCTCGAGGGGAGGGGACAGAAGCGGTCCCTGGGGGGGATTGTGGGTATGCATGCTTAATCAGCAACACAAAAGGGGCTTTGGAAGCTCCTTTGGGGGGATGGAGTGCATCCCAGGAATGAAGCAAATGCAGGCTGATTAGAGGCAGATTCCTCGCACACACAAAAGAAAAAAAGGGGGGGGGGTTTCTTTGCAAGGGAGTTGCACTTACCGTGACCTTGGTGGCTAATGCAGGAAGGCTGGAGTGGCCTTGAGAAATTTGTGATCCGAATTATCCTTAGGAGAAGGGCTAAGCCAACAAAACCACTCCTTAAGGGGCGGTTTCGCCAAAGCAAGCCTTAGAAGTGATGATGGTGCTATAATGCCCATCATCACTGGAGGCGCCTCCAAACTGGTTTAAAGGGTGAATTTGGTGCGCTTGGTAGCCTCCTTTTTTAAACTGGGGACCTGTCCTGGCAGTGCTGGGCGGTATCCAGGATGGGCCCAGATTTTAATCTAGGGAGGGCCAGTCAGCCAATTGGCCCTCCCGCCTTTACTGGTCGAAAAGCAAGAAGGAGAAGAGAAGGGGAGAGGGAAACAGGTTTCCTTTACGGAAATTAGAAAGTGAATTTCGGAAGGCACAATTGGGATCAATGATCTGTGATGGCTTTACCCATCCCAGACCAAAAGTCGCCTTGGACCCTGGACTCATGAAGGTCCCTTCCCCAGAGATTGACACATGGATGTCTAAAAACGATATGGACCTCGTGAGCTGTGTCACGCCGGTGTCCTAAGGCTTGTTGGACCTGTGAGCTGGGCGGATGCTCCGTCTTCGCATGGGTTTTGTCTCCCTCCACCCCCAAGATGTGCTGGTAAGCTCGGTCGCCACTGAGTCGGGCCACTTGGCTGCTCTGTTGATGACGGTAACATCACGGCGCCCGAGGGTGTCAGACAACGCCCAGGCCCCTTGAATCCATCCTTCTATGGCGCAGCTCCCAGGTATGGGCTGGAGCTCCCCGATAGGGCGTCCTCCACCGCTGCGCATGGTGGTGTGGGCTGAAATACCATGTTGGCTGCTGGGGCTTGTAGCCTTTATTGGGTCGGTAGCTTGAGGCAACGCGATGGGGCAAAGAGAATCAACTGAGCCGCCAGGGCTGGCTCCTCGCAGGCAATTCCTGTGGGATGTTTGTCCAGACCTGGCAGAATGGATGGAGTCCTTGGCAGCGCGGAGCTCGATCACTCAGGGACGATGAACAGATCCCTGTTCAGCGTGACAGAGGCTCTTTGGCAGCACCTGCTAGCCCAATAGTCCCCGGTAGGGATGGGGCTCGGCAAATCATCAAGTTGGCTGGGGCTTAAGACAAGAACCCTCGTGGGGGAACTGTTAAAGGGAGATAGGCTGGGACATGGTGACAGGAATGCACGAGTGGGGTGGTTTTAAGCAGGGGCACTTGGTAAGGTTTGGAGTGCAACTTCCTAGTACTCTCCTCCTTGGTCCTGGTTGCGGGGAGATGCCCGGGCGGGAGTTTCCCGACGGGCAGTCGCTTTCTCCAGTGGAAGCCTTCTGGCATCGTTAGGCACCGGGTTTTAGGTGGCCTTCTCCCTCCCTGGGGAGGACCTCCTCCATCAAGTTGTAGGGACCCCCCGCCGGGCTGCCCTGCACTCCCTCCGAAGTGCCGTCCTGACCTGCCGCGAGTTAAAGCAATCCCATCCTCTGGGGGGCTGTCCCCTGGTGGTGGAGAGTGCTGCATGGCCAGGAGGTTCAGTTTGAATAGCAGCTGAGGATCCGGCGTCCTGGCAAGCTTTAAGCATGTCGGCCAAACTGAGTTCAAAGGATCGCCTTGCCCAGGCCTGATTGCTCTACACTCAGTGGAGGGCTGCTCATCTTTAGCGAGGCTTAGCGAGGAGCCTATTCTGGGCCTCCTTCGCCATCTACCTGCCTTTTGAGAGCTCCTTGAAGCCCTGTCTTCACAAACTTCGCATAGGGCTCTTTGGGGTTTTTTTGCCGGATGGTGGAGAAACTCTGGGCTGGCTGGTTAGCGGCATTAGGGGACTTTGATAAATGCCTTATGAAGCGCATCTCCAGAGGCTGCACTGCGTAAGGGTGGGCCTCAGGCAGGGCTACCCGATCGCTGGGGTTGGCGAAAAGCATCAAAACCGCAGTAAAACTGAGCGTGGCACAATGTAGGGCGCTACCGGAGGCGGCTCCCTGTTGATGCATTGTTGGCGGAACTCGGGCTTCCCAGACCACAAATTGTGCAGGGCTCCAGGAGCATGCGTAAAGGTGTGGTTTTCCAGTCGTAAATCCGAACCATTAGGTGATTCCCCTCGCGATTGCCTCCAGCATGCCTCTCTACGAGGGGAGCCTAGGGTGATTCCCTCACGTCGCCCGCATGTAGCTTTGGCTTGGAGCTCGGTGAGGATATTATAGCTCAAGGGGCGGTAATCGAGCAACCCGCCGAGACTATGCCAATCCCTCCCCAGCTCGGTAATTTATCTGTGAAGTGGACGGGCACAATGCGTAGGATAGGTCAGCATCGCCTTCCGGCCAGGGTTTCATTTGCTGGCAGATCGCGGTGATTCACCGATAGCCTAATTCAGGGTCTTGAAACCATGCCATTACGCGGGCTTGACGGGAGGTGCCAGTGGGCTTCGGAAAAATGAAGGCGGAGCAAGGAGAGGCGGCTTGTCGAGCCTCGAGAATTTGGAAGGAGGCGGAGGAGCAAGGGGGGAGCAGAAGGAGGACAGGGCGCCCAATTCTAGTGGATAGAGAAAAATCTTCCGGGCTGAGAATTGAAGGTGAAAGATCGAAAGCGAGGGCGGCCTATAGCAAGGAGAGCCACAGGGTCCTCATGCAGGCTGATGGCTTACATAGCATTGTATCCATCGCCAGGTAGCTTGGTGACATCGGGCTCAGTAGCGCCAGAGGCTCTGTGCTAAGAGTGCTCGATGTTTTCCTAGAATCCTTACCAGAGATTCAAATGTCCCCCTCTCGGGTACCATGGACATTGAGCTTCAAAATCTCTCAACCACCATTTGGCGCAGGCTCCTTCTCCCTCTTCTTCTACGGGACTCCTGCCGCATTTCTCAGCTAACGCTTCAGTTCGGGCTTTCAACGGCATTGTCACAAGCCGTCTGGCTTCCTTTTGCAAGCTCCCCATACTTCAGCCGGGTGTCTGCCGGACGAGGGCCCAGTGTCCTAGGACGCCAGAACCCTCTGGATCGCTCGGGATCCAGAGGATAACAGGCGTATGCACTGGGAAACGTGTGTATCCCTGGATCGCCTCGCATCCAGCCGGACTTCGGGTATCGCCGCCCTTTCCCAGGCTGATGGTGAGCAGGGTGGGAGGTTCGAGGATTCCCTGGTTTCGCACCAGCTTGTAGTCGCAGCGCAGGGCCAGCGCAGTCAAGAACGACGAGACGCCGGAGATAACATCTCCGGTGGAGATCGCCAGCAGCGGGAGCGCTGGAGGTCCGGGTGGCGTTCCTAGCTTAGCCTCCCCGCGCTGGTTTCCTGGCACCTTTATTATTGCCGATTCTAAATGGGGAGGCGTGTAGAGGGCGGGACGGGAGAGTCCGAGAGGCTGGAGAGCCGGGAGATCATCATGTGATGCATGATCTCACCTGCTAGCTGGGCTACGTCGGCGGAGAAAGGAGCCGTAGTTGCCTGGGCCTAATCTCTCACCTTGGGGCAGATCATTGTCCCTTTGTCTGGGGACGCCCGGTGACTGGAGCCAGATAGTTCATGCTGGCCCGTGACTCATCACGGGGGGTTGAGGAGTGGGGTGCGGGTGCACCAGAAGGTCAGGAGAGGGTCCAAGCAGGTGTGCCAACGTTCTACCACGGTGCTGCTGGGTCAGCAGTGCATTACTACAGTTGCCCAAGAATCTGGAGCAAGGGCCGGAAGTTCTGGTGGAAGAGCCACAATTGCAGGCTCCTTGATGGCATCTTCTGGAACAGATGAAACAGAGTCTTCTACTGTATGAGTGATCTCCTTGATTTCCTATTTCCAAAAGGCTTTTCCTCTAAAGCTCCTCTGTTGGAAATCCAGAGGTAACTCAGTGGGGATCACTTTCAAACTGGAGCACCATTCTTATTGAATTTTGTCTTAAACCTGGATCTTGCTGAGTTTGTTGAGTTTAGCTGTTGGGAGTTTTAATGTGGACGGATTGGCTATTGTTTCATGAGAGAAAGGAGACAGCTACCTTGTTAGTTGTTCATAAATGTTGCGGACATCTGGCTCCTCAGCTACCTGTCTTATTTCTGGCTCTTGTCTGCACCCTGTAATGTTTGTCAGAATTGTATACAGATATTTTATGTTATGTGAGAAGGTCAGCTCCTCATAGTGGAGTAAAGAGAAAGTACAGAAAACAAGCCACTGTCAGGGAGATCTGGAATTTTCTATTAATATGCAGTTCTTTATCTCTTAAGAATGTGCATTTATAATTTTACAGGTTAGTTCAGTGTTAAATATAAAGCTACAAAATTCATGGGGGATCAGGTGGGATACTGCGATTAGAGGAAGCCTGGTTTTCCCTGCTAGGATGATCATTTGGACATGGATGAGACACTTCCTTCATCTTCTGAAGGATGCTTTACTGTAGTGTTTTCCAGCTTGTGGGTACTATCCCCTAAGTGAAGCCTATGAAAGTGGGTCGGAGGCTTTTTCACTTGGGCAGTGTGTGTGTTTGTGTGTGTATGTGTGTTTAAAGCTGGACACCATATTGAGTAAATTTGGACTTGTAAGTAACTATGCAAAAATGTTGGGCACCATTTAGTGTAGTACAGTTTTTTTTAAAAAAAATCTCCATTTGTTCATTAAAAATGGAATCCTACAGTCCTACTCTGTTCTTCAGTTTATAGTTGATTCCTAAAATAGCACATCTAAAACTGTTGCTTTTTTATTCTTCAAATATAGATTCTCTGGGTCTAATTGGTAGTCCATAGGTAGTTTCCTTCTGTGCTACTGTGGCGGGTATAATTGATTTTCTATATTATCATGGCACTACCACATATATCTGTAAAAAATGGTACTATTGCAGTGAAACATTTCCATAATATGCTCTTTGGAGTCTAAGGAAACTATAAGCAATGTTATCAACACCAATTCTTTCTCTGCAGCTCTTCCTCCTGCTTTTGTCTTTCCTTTATTTTGCTATTATAAAATACAAGCCCTGTTCCTTCTATGCAGCTGGGAGATGCGCAAAATGAGGACACTGAGGCCATAATTACACAATATGCCTCCTCAAGTCAGGTCCAAGTCTGTTACGATAGCTACGCTTAAGTGTTTTGTGAGTTCCTTGCTTGGAACTCAGTTCTCAAGTGTGCAGGGCCTGATGTAGGTTGGAACCATGGGGTGTGCAGAGAAGGAGGGGAGTTATGCCTTCACTCCCATGCCATCATCCTGACATGAAACATCCTTAGGTTAATGTTATCTATCCTACTAGGAATGCCATTGAGGACCCTATCAACACACTTGGAGCCTTAACCAGCGGAAATACTGTCCCCCTCCCTTGGATCATTTCACATCAAAAAAATTGCATGGTGTGGGAGGCAAAAGCTCTTGCTTCTCATACACTAATCCAAATTGGAGTCTGTGTGTCAGGAATTGAATTTCCAGAGGCAAGCAGGGATGTGCTCCTTAAAAATACTATATATTTTAATGTGGAGAGTAAAGAACGGAAAAATATTGATATTTCTGGTTACCCGGGTTCCAAATTGGACCATTTTTTCCACAGGATTCTGGTATTTGACTCCATTATTGCTATGGGGAATCTTTACAGATAGCCAAAGAGCTGTTTTTGAGCAAATTGCACCAAAACTTCAGCAGTTCCAGTCTTTTAAATAACCCACAATTTTAAAGTTAATTTTCTGGGCTCCTGAAGAAGGTGCCCCCATTCATCTTCCACTGTTTCCTGTAGAGGGGGGGGGGGTGATCATACTTTGTTCTGAGCAAAGAATAGCAGAAGACACAGTGAGCAAAGCAACTCCTGGTCAAAAACCTCTTCAAACAGACAGAACCAACAAGCCTAAAGACCCCATGTAGAACCAAGAAATTCCAGTAGAAGCATGGAACAATGTGGAAAGCCTAACACAACAAATGTACATCCTGGGCATTCAAGTCAATTTCAAACCAGATAATCTTCCAAGATAAACCTAACAGGGTCACTGTGGCAAGCCCAACAAATGTAAAATCAGAGAATCAAGCCCAATGTACAACCAAAGAATCAAAGAAATGGAACAGAATCCACTCCAAATTTAAACCAGACACAAACCAACTTGCTGAAATGTTACAAAACCCTACAACTAATTTAAAAGTAAGCCAAAGCAAACAGAAACCAAGCCCCAGAAAGAAGACACTTGACATAGACACACAGGAA
Source organism: Sphaerodactylus townsendi (assembly GCF_021028975.2). Lineage (NCBI taxonomy): Eukaryota > Metazoa > Chordata > Lepidosauria > Squamata > Sphaerodactylidae > Sphaerodactylus > Sphaerodactylus townsendi. The sequence goes on along the minus strand of NC_059432.1, from coordinate 53,341,038 downwards.
CTTTAAAACACTGGTTTCCTGTGTTTCAGTTGCTTCTTAACCTTTTTGGGATTGTTCAGGACCCATTCCTGGTATCCTGAAAAATCCCAGATACCATACATACATTAGAATATATCCAGAAAATATTGATAATATATATTCACACCACAGATATCCAAATACACATCCCTACTCACAAATGAATACCTGAAAATTTGGAGATTTGGGGTGCAGTCTGATTAAGGGAAGGGTTGGGGGAGGGAAAGGAATCTCATCAGGGTATGATGCCATAGATAATCCAGCACAGTCATTTTCTCCAGAGAAATGATCACTGTAATTTAGAGATCTCTGGGTTCCATCTGGAGGTTGGTAACCCTTGCCCAGATTCTGAGCGGACCTGGGGAAAATGTAACATATTGTTAGAGCCTGATTGCTTTAGGGCATGTAGGATTTGCAGCATGCCTCCAAAATTGTCAGACTATAAAGGAAGTGTGAAATAAATAAAAGCAGTGGGGTGGGGTGATAATAAAGCAGTCAGTTTTATAGAAATTGGTGTGATGCTGAGCCATAGGATTTTGATGAATTCATAATTGAAAGTAACAGGAGAAAAGCTACTGCTCCTTTGATGGGGCTTAATTTCAAAAGGGACACATTTTTGTAATGATCTTGCATGGCTAATTTGGTTAAAAAAAGTGCAGTATGACAGCAAAGTGTACCCAATGCAATTCTAAGATCTTGAAGAAAATGCAGTATAAATCAACTGATCATGTGATAATCCAGTTACAATATGGAGATTATTACTGTTTAAGTAATGTTATGTACAAATTGTTCCTCCAAGGTACCTTTAGGACAGTGGTGGCGAACCTTTGGCACTCCAGATGTTATGGACTACAATTCCCATCAGCTCCTGCCAGCATGGCCAATTGACCATGCTGGCAGGGGCTGATGGGAATTGTAGTCCATAATATCTGGAGTGCCAAAGGTTCGCCACCACGGCTTTAGGAGGAACCATTACCTCTTATGAAGATTTACATATTGCTTAGTAAAAACTATGTATCCATGAATAGGTGATATTGAATAAAGAACTGGACATTAAAAATGGGGTGTATCCAACTATCCCTTTAAATGACTCTTTCTCCAATAGAAGTGCCCAAGTTGAAGGATAATTTCTTAGACTGAAGTAAGACTTCCAGTTTCACCTAAAGGAAAAATGGGGTGTATATATTTTACTAAATTATATTCTTAATAAAGGTTGTTGTTATTTTAATAAAAAAATTAACAAACTTTGCTCACTAAAATGGTAAGAAAGAACAAGGGATTCACCCCAATAACAAGTGGGTGTCAGCTACATATTTCACATTGTCCAAAGTGATTTGGGATCATAGTTTTCTGACAGATGTTAACATCACTCTCTGTCTCTAATTTGAATAAAAAGGAATTTTGACTGTATATGGCCACTTGAATAGAAAAAGCACATTAAGTATGTCAAGTGCTTATAAGTTGCACAACAAATAGACCACACTGAGCTAAATACTTTGTATTCTTCTGCAATAGCGAAGCTAACCAACATTTATACATCACAGTTTAAATTGAGTTAAATTTAATTTAATCTGAATTACAAGGTTCTTAGTAAATTGGATTTGGTAATTCACTATTAAGTCGATTGCAACTGATGTCATAATTTAAATGTGTTTCATATATGTGAATCATTTTAGGAATCATTCATATAGCAATTTTAATTTCAGAGCATGGAAAGGAAGAGTGTTTTTTTTCTAAGGATAAACAAACTTAAGGCTAAAAAGCAGCAACAGAACTGTACACATTTATTTATTATTTATTTAAATTTGCTACTCCGGTTTTCACAGTCAGATGGCCAGATTCAGAGCAGCTTACAGATATGGTCAAAATATAAACAATATAATATAACATTCAAGGATGACAAAACACCAAAATATCAAATATTTAAAATCCCAGTAGGCTCCAAGAAAAGGCAACAGTATAACTAAAACAGCAAATATCTCCTCCCTGTTTATAATCCACATTTAGCATATTTATATATATTTGTATATTTATATACATATTGCCTATGGTGGAAATCTTTGATTTGGAAAACAAATTTATAATTTACTTCTATGCAATAATCAGATAGGAATAATTGGAGATGGAGGAGGGTTGCTAGGTTTCTACCTATGTGTTTCTATCTGGTAAGAATCATCTGTGTCACTCTCTACAGTCTGATCCACCAAGCATAACAGCACACTATGGATCTGGTAAACAAAAGCTGGAATCCCATTGGTCCTTTGTTCAGCAGGGAAGTTGGGAGATGGATTCAAATGCCTCTTCCTCTTCCTCACAACAGAGGGAGTCATTGGGAGTTCAGCTTCTTTTACCTAGCTCTTAAACTTGGGCTGCCAAGCCCATCCCAGCACTCAGCAGTAGACCTGAGGGACAGGGACACAAAGGGCAGCCAACAGCTGTGGTGTGGTTGCACTTTCTGGAAAAGAGATATCGTGGATAAGAGATCGTGTTTCTGTAGGAATCACTGGAAATTCTATGGCCCTTTCCTCATGGCCAATAAAAGTGGGGGAAAGGCAGGTTACATAAACCCACCCTCGCCACAGCCCCTTCGCTTGGCTGGCTGTCCTGTGGACAGCCAGTGCATTGCCTGGGGCGCACACCTTTGTACGAAGACACATCATTTTTGTTGTTTCTTGCTGGCTTCCCCCCCCCCCCCCCGCCCCAGCCTGTCTGTGAAGGACCGACTCCCCCAGGCCATGATACGGCCCGTTTCCTAGCATGGTTCCACAGATGGGAGCTGGGAAAAGGGTTTTCGAGAATCTCATTGTGTGCAATTCCCTTGTTTAATGCAGCTTACAGCCACAGCTGTTCACTCATTTGCTCGGCCTCAGCCGTGAGCTGCATTAAAATAAAAGGATTGCACATAACGTGATTCTTGAAAAACCCAGGTGGGGCGGCAACATACGGAGCGGATCCGCATTAGGATTAGGATCCGTGCAAAGTTCCCCCCAACCCGGGTTTTTTACTGGTGTTATCCCAGTTTAATTGGCCTGTGCGGAAAGGGTCACTGGCAAAATGATGGAGTTTTCAGCAATTCCTGAAGAGAACTGCCATAACGGTCAAGTTCCCCCAGAAGTGACGTTGGTCATCTCTATTGCAAAATGATGATTTTTAAAGATTTTCAGAGCTTCTGCTGATTCCTAAAAAAGCATGATTTCATTTCTAGATTTTCCCATGGGCCTGACATCACATCATGGGCCTGCCAGCTTCCCCCCCCCCCCCATTACTGCTCCTAACAATGGCAGGAAAGAGGATCTGTGGGTGGGGAATTCCCTCTACGCAGGAAGAAGAAAAAGAGGAGGAGTTTGGATTTATACCCCACCTTTCTTTCCTGTAAGGAGTCTTAAGGTGGCTTACAAGCACCTCCCCTTCCTCCCCTCACAACAGACACCTTGTTAGATAGGTAAGGCAGAAAGAGTTCTGAAGAACTGTGGTTATTTCCCCATGGCCAAAATATATTTGGATAAGACGATGAAGCATCCAGGTTTGGCCAAATTTTCCACATGGCTTCCAGGTCTAATGGGCTCGCCCCGCGAGATTTCCCTTATCCCACGCCTTAAAAAAACAATAAGATCAGGGGTCCTTTTAAAAAAACCACGCCTATCCCACTCCCATGCAAACACTGTGGGAGACGGACTGGTTTATTTTTCCCGCCTCGCTGGCTGCAGCCAATCAGAATGGCAGAAAAAAGGGACAGTTTGCTCATGCACGGCAATGTTGACAAGGAAAATGAAACTAAACTGGGGCTGTGCATAAACACCTGTAGTTCTTCCTCCCGGCCTGAACGCCCTGACGTGCGAAGGGAGAAACCAAGATAGAAACATCCCGGTATGTATGATCCTGATTTTCCCCTGGGATATTTTGGCTGTGGAGAAAACGCTTGTGACTAGCCCAAGGTCACTCATCGGGCTTAATGTTTAGGAGCAGGGAAACAAATCCAGTTCACCAGATAAGAGTTTACTGCTCATGTGGAGAAGCAAACCCAGTTCTCCAGATTAGATTGCACCTGCTCTTAACCACTACACCATTCTGGCATACCTACATTAAGGAAATTATTTTGATCCCACCTTTACCATTTTAGTTAATATTGTAATGCTAAAAATGAATTTTTTGCTTTAACATTGCTACGTGTCATTTTTTTGAAAGATGGTAATAGTAATTACTAAATATTACTAATATTATGTTGTACAATAAATCAGTAGGTAACAACTATTATTTCTACTAGCAACATGTGAACTATTGCTAATCTTTCTCTTATAAAACCTGTCTTTAGGGAATATTGCAATGCTGCTGTAGTGTTAATATGTTGTAATACATTTTTAAAGACACATGGATATTATACTGAAACATCATGGTTGAGAAAAATTGGTCAGAAATATTACAGCACATGTACTGTATTTTGGTTTGATTTGTCAACTGTTTGAAATTACTTTATGCCAATACATGTAAAAAACCCTATGTATTTAAAAGTTATGTCAAATAAAATATTGATATCTAATGAATCATTGTCGCCAACACCTCAGAACCTGTCAGCATTCAATAATGAAATGGCTGACCCGAGAATGCACTTGAGTTCTGACATCTTTGATTTATGTCATTGTGTAAAATGACAAAATAATGAATGTTCAAAGACTATCCAGGGTCACTAAACCCATAAGGAAGCGAGGGGAACCTGAATCTATGGAACACAGCCACACCAAACTCTTCCTCTGGGGCCTTTATAACTTAAAAAGAAAAAGACATCCTATTATTTTATGATACATATGCATATGATTCAAAGCTGAAGTTCTTTTTTGATACCTTTGATTTTCACTGAAAACGTAACATATGAAATGGGGAAAAATCAATAATTGTTAAATATGAATAGAAGTAAAAATAAATACTTTGTACTAAAAGTTTTTTAAATGTACTGGGAAAAGAAAACAAATACTCAAGAAGAATTGATCCGTTAATCTGTGATACTACACTATGCAAATGATTTGGTTTCAATAGAATGCATTTTGAATTCAGAGTAGGAGGGAAATTAAATAAATGTTTGGGAATGTGGGTTTTTAATATCTAATGTAAGGAAAGCTGTTGCTGTTTACCTATCATATATCCTGAAAGTTTCAGTCTGCATATATTATAAAGAGTACTATAAAGAAAGAATGCCTGTTTGCTTTAGCAAAATGTAGGTGTTCCTTCTGAGGGTATCAATGCCAAGGCTGTTCAAAGACAAAACCTATGAAGAAATAAAACAAACAATGTAGGGCCCCTTCCGCACATGCAAAATAATGCCTTTTCAAACCACTTTCACAACTGTTTGCAAGTGGATTTTGCCATTCCGCACAGCTTCAAAGAGCATTGAAAGCAGTTTGAAAGTGCATTATTCTGCATGTGCAGAATGAGCCTAGGATTAGAACCAACCAATCATTTCTGTATAAACTAGGGGGGATTTTTTGCTAATTCCTCCCTCCCGCCCCCCCTTGGCAGATGTCCCCCTCTCTGGGCAATCATTCTGTTCCTGAGTGTCCCCAGTCCCTTAGGAACAGCATAGAGGGGACTTTTAGAGCTGCAACAGGAGGGAGAGGGGAAGAAGGTGCACTCCGGGGGAGGGCGGTATACAAATCTAATAAACCATAGACCATAACCAACCACTCCTCTAACAGAAATCCCTGTACAGATACAGATTTTATGCAGAATGCAAAACTCTCTTTTAATAGACATAGCAAAATATCAAGATAGGAACCACCTTGCCTCGATGGCATGAGTCACAAATAGGGCTTTCAAGTATGAAAAATGTTAATTGTTGTGTTACAATTCATGCCTTTATCAATGCTACATTCTTTGTTACAACTCCTAACTGACTTTAAAAACTATTCATTATTCACTCATTCTCTTCCTCACAGGTATGCACACACACACATGTTTGTTTCACCTCTGGTCTTCAGGTACTAGCACAGGCAGCTGAACTGTGGGAATTCTAGCTGTATCTGGCGACTAGAGATGACTTGTGCTTCTTCTTTTTTATCATGATTCAGCTGTTTTGTGACTAGTTAAATTATAGCTCGGGGCCACTGTACTGACACCCTGTCCCTCAGGCTTTTGGTCATAAATCTCCTTATACCAAAGTTTTTAGTTTAAAAAATGCCCATTACTCTCTAAAGTGAAACAACACCTTGCAAATAGAGTAAATCTTTTTTGCAGTAACATGAAGTCCCAGGTCAGAAAGGGCCTATTAAACACCAGATACAAATCCCCCTTAGTCATAAGAAGAAAACTTCAAATCTTATAGAACTTGAAGTATTAAGAGTATACTCTTGAATTTCAATGGGACTGTTACAATTGTGTGTGAAGCATGATGAAGTGCTATGTCACCCATCCTTGAATTGCTGTGGTGATGTCCAGACATCTTTCAATCAAAGGTTATGTTAAAAAGAGCACCTCAGATTTCCAGACTCTCAAATTAATATTTTTGACACCTTACCTCAGGGGCTATATTCCCACCTCATTATGAATACAGAAGCATAAGAAAATAGGGTCCTGAAATGAAAAGTGATAACATTCAGTTACTCATTTAAATACACTTCAAGTGCTCTTTCAGTTTCCCTGCTCTAAGCAGTTTCATGAGAGGAAGGAAAAAAATGAAGATCCAAGATTCTTTTGACATGATAGGAACGAGAAGATGCTATACTTGGATTAAAATGATTGCAACTTTTATTAAAGAAAAAGAGAACTGTGTTGATTGAGGCCAATGCTAAAATTACTATCTTCATAGCCTTTCAGAAAAGAGTCAGCATGACTCGTTCAAGCAAACTAGGGGTACTATTATCCCTGCTAAAGGCCCTTGTTTTTCTTGTTGTGAGAAGGAAATGTAAGGCAGGACCAGTTGAGGAATTGTCAGGAGTAATGGGCTCAAGTGAAGGAAAAGAGATTCCATGTAAACATCAGAAAAAACCTCCTGACAGTAAGGGCTGTTTGGCAGTGGAATGCACTACCTCGGAGTGTGGTGGAGTTTCCTTCTTTGGAGGTTTTAAAAGAGAGGCTGGATGGCCATCTGTCAATGGCCCTTGGGGTCTCTTCCAACTTTATGATTGTATGATTGTCTCAGAGGATGGTTTTCACTTCTAAGGTGCCACCTACCTCTGTAATTCATCCTATTTCATCCTGTGAGTGTCCTGCCTTTACCTTTCTCATTTTATCCTGGATGCTGTTTACTTTGTTGTGCCAATGACCCCTGTCTGGATTCAACATTTGGCAAGGGCCAGTCTACTTTGACTTCCTTGAGTCATCCTTTGGTGTGCTCCTTGCATTCTATATCCTTCAACTGCAGATCTTATTCCTGTCCTGCATGATGAATTCCATCTCCCTCAAAAGGACTTTCCAACAGAATACAAAGTTACCTAACAATAACAGGTTCATATTAGCCACATCCTTATCAATAGGTTGATTGTCATGCTGGTGTATACTATGTACTATTATTATTATTATTATTATTATTATTATTATTATTATTATTATTATTATTATTATTATTATTATTATTATTATTATTATTATTATTATTATTATTATTATTATTATTATTATTATTATTATTATTATTATTATTATTATTATTATTATTATTATTAATTAAACTTGTTATACCGCCCTATCCCCGGAGGGGATCTATGTACTAGAAACTGACTAATTTTCCACAAACTGAATGACCTTCAGTGACTCATAAAATATTACAAACTAAGTCTAGCCTCAGAATCTTACCTAAATCATTGTCTTGGTGAATCATTATCCATTGGGATACCCCTCTGTACCTGCTCTTTTATGGAGTTGTTGCAAAACCTGATTCCACAGTGGAGGGTGAACCGTATTTTAGTGGCTAATGATTAATTCCAGCTGGGTGCCTAATCCATTGACAAATAACTTATCTGGACATGGAAAATAAGATTAACCCCTACATCCCCCTCCCCTACTCACTTCAAACTTCTCTAGTCTTCCTAAAGCTCAGTGCAACTTGTGCATAGCTCCTAGATGGTCAGAATCACATCCAAGTGGCATTCAGGGACAGAGCCCCATGCATCTCCAGACCACTGTGAAGTTTAATGTGTGAATAAACATTTCCTTTATTAGTATTTGTTGCAGTAAGGATTGTATATGAGATCCTAAGGAGTAATCCTAACAACAACAAAATTAAAACACTGGGGCAGTTTGCCTTATGTTGTAATATTCAGGTCCCTTTAATCTTGGGAGACTGTACAATGGTGTAGATATTTTTATTATGTTCATATGATTTACTGCCAGCAAATCCATTTCTCAATATACTGGGGCAAGCATGCAATAAATCTTCCAATCACAGGCCAGGGCATTTTTAATCAAGCATTCTGGCTTTATTATTCTGCACATTCTGAGGAAGTTCTCTGCAGAATAGAAAGTATGACCAGGAGCCCAAAGGCTGCTGTAGCTAAGCATTTAACATGCATTTCAAATTAGATAGAATAAAACTGAATTGTTGGAACTAAATAAAGTCTGAAAAGCAAGATCCATATCATATTTTATATTTTATAATATATCCATATCATATCATATTTTCACTTATGAAATAATGGGAATTTTTAAAGGGGCATGATCCTTTTTGACCATAACTCAGAGAAAACATCTGGTAGGAAAAATGTGTCCGTATATGTATTATTTGTTTAGATATCCATATATGTATTATTTGTTTAGAAAAAAAATTACGCTGACTGTCCAGTGACCTGCTCCAGTTGGATTGCAATTAGGACAAAGCCTCCAAAGCCGTTAAAAAGCCAATGACATTAAAACAAGCCATTCATTCCTCATTGTCACTAGGATCAAGAGATTGTCTCACACCAATAACTGAGTCAAAACTCCAACCCAGTTGTCTTCAGTGGAGTCAGTTCATGCTTTAAGTTTTTCAGTCAAGAGATGAACATGCAAGTGTGAACCAGTCTTTTGATGAGCATCTACTAGATAGTTTGCATAAAACCTTTTAAAAATCATGCTCTGTATTGTTAATTCCCACACTAATCTGTATCAACAAAGGTTTATTAAGATGAATCCCATTGTGCTGGCTGTTATTCCCTCAACTCTCTGAGTTTTGCTGTGTTAAGAGTAATCCTAAATCTTTGGGTCTTAGTAGACCTTTTTGTTGCCTCCACTTGGAGACATTAATTATAGCATTTAATATCTGTATTGGACCTATCTCACTATTGGGCAGCCTCTACTATTAGACAAGTTTGAATACTGGACATACCGTTCCTAGCTGGTGTGTTTATTTCCTTTTTGTCATGCTGATGTATACTTTATTATGAGTGCCAGTTTACTCTCTTTCCCAACCAGGCAGTAAATGCTTCCTACCTGTAGGAAATGTGCCAGCTTTAAACAGACAAGCCTGCTTTGTTGGAAGATCAGGTTAATCCATCCACAGCAGTTATTAGTTGCAGAACACAAATGTCTATGCATTTTTGTTCCCCTCTTGAATGCACATGTTAATGTGGTAAGGGTGCTTGTGTGTGTCAGTGAGGCTGAAAGCAACATTTATTTTATATTTTATTTATACCTTGCCATTTCCCAATCAGGTTGGGCTCAGGGCAGCTTCCAATAATTAATGCATATAATACAATACAATTTTAAAAACCTAGAATCAAAATATTGTATTAATCAATTTTTAAAAACAGCAGTCTAATTGCATACCTATTATACAATGCTAATTTTTTTCCTACTTCATGAGGTGAGTTCTTGAGCAGTTGTAGGCAGAGGATCCACAGTGATCTAGAAGTAACAAGTCCTCAAGGAGTTGAGACAATAGAGAAATAGAAAGAGGAAAAGAGAAATAGAAAAAGAAAAAGAACCAGGAGAGAGGAAAGTTAAAAGGGGAAAGGAAGAAAAAGAAGAAGAGAGGTGGGGAAAAAAGGAGAGGGGAATTGATCTGCAAAGATATTTAAACTCGTTGCATCATTATTGCCAAACCAATAATATTATAATAAATTCTGCTGAAAGTAAAGTTATGTCCCCCCCCCCCCAAAAAAAAGATTGTACCCTCAGAAATGGTTGATTGGTAGATTAGCAATTGAACAGGTTAAAACTTTTAATTTTTAGGTATCACTTTTCAGTACAACCTAAGTTGGTCAGCTCATCGTTCCCATGTAATCAATTTAGCCAGACATTCTGCAAAACAAATAAAACCGTTCTTTTTCTTAAAAAGCAATCAGTTTGTCCCAGAAGCAATCCCAGTATTCAGAGCGAAGGTTCTCTCTCAAATTTTATATTGCATCCCAGTCTGGATTACAGCTTTAAATAAGGCCGTTGAAAGCGTGCAAGTTTCTTTCGTTAGACAAATGTTAGGAGTTCTGAAATGTGTCCCTTACTTGGTCATGTGTGCTGAATTAGGCCGAAGCTCTGTTGAAGTTATGGCTTGGATTGCCACTTTTAAATATTGGATTAAAATACATTTTAGAAATCTTATCATATGTTTACTGGATTTTCTAAAGAGCGGTTCTTACTGGTCCAAATGGTCTCAAGCAATTATGCTAAAATTAACTGAGATTGGAATTGCTTTTGTTTCATTATTACTCTGATGAAAGAAATATATTTAGATCTATTAAAAAGGGATTATCGGACCAAGAGCATCAAAAACTCTTTCCTGCTCAACCATTTGTGTGTTCTCCTGCATTTATTGGCATTCAGAATCAACTGGGTCGTATGGCCCAATATTTTTAATTCCTTGAAGTTCCTGTCCAAAGAAGGGCTTTTACTTTAGCCCGCATGAATGCTTTTCCTTCCAGTGTTCTCTCTGGTAGAGATTTACACATCCCCTGTCATAAGAGACTATGTCCACGTGGGGCTGGGACTCCTGATTCGTTAACACACATTATTCTAGAATGCCATTTATTTGCTGATCCCCGTAGTATATTTCTTTCACCTTTATTACAGAGGCTCATTCCGCACATGCAGAATAATGCACTTTCAAACTGCTTTCAGTGCTCTTTGAAGCTGTGAGGAATGGCAAAATCCACTTGCAAACAGTTGTGAAAGTGGTTTGAAGACGCATTATTTTGCATGTGCGGAAGGGGCCAGAGAAAATTTTCCTTTAATAATGCTCAGAAAATTCTGTTCCTGTAGTCAGGCCCTAATAAGGAGATCTCCATTTTAGTATCTAATTTTTTATTAATACTGTTAACCTTAGATAAATAAGGGTTTTATCTATATTCCAGTCTAATGTATGAATTGATTATGTGCTATTTTAATTGGCTTAGTTATTTTATCTATGTTGTATTGTGATATTTGCATGAATATTTTCTTTTATTATATGGAATATCATGACTGGATGTTATTTATAGAGATTATTTTGTTGTTCATTGCGTATGCTATACTTATTTTGTGTATTTCAATTATGTCTATTAAAGGTCACAGTAAGTAAATCAGTAAGTAAGGGAGGAGAAGAGGGGAAAGGGAAAGGAGGTAAGTTCATCTACTAAACTATTTTTGCCTCAACCATATGCCTGGTGGAACATCTCCATTGTACTGGTCCTATGGAACTGAATTAAGTCCTGCAGGGTCTGGTCGTACTAGACGGAGAGTTCCTCCAGGGTGAGGCCAGAGCTGAAAAGTCCCTGGCCCTGGTTGAGGACAGTTGGATAATCCTGGGGCAAGGGACCACTAGTAAGTTATTTCCTGAGGCATATAAGGTTCTCTAGAGGTATAGTGGAGAAGATGGTCTTGTAGATACAACAGTTTCAGACCATTTAGCACCAATAAGCACCAGAACCTTAAACCTGATCCAGTAAACTGCCAACCAGTGCAGCTGACAGTGCACAGATTGAATATATAACCTGTGTGGGATCCCCTTCAGGACCCACACCACCATTATCTGGCCCAGTTGAAGTTTTTGGAGAAATGTCAAGAGCGGCCCTGTGTACAGGAAGTTACATTCTAGAGCTGACTGTTGTATGGATCACTGTGGCAAAGTCAGTGTGGAACAGATGGGGGTGAGCTGCCGAGCTTGACAGAGGTCTAAAAATGCTGTCCTAGTTGTATTTGCAACCTGAACCTCCCAGGAAAGGGATGCATCCAAGGTCACACCCAGATGTTTGATGATGGCGGCTGGTACCAGCTGTACCATATCATAAAGAATTTGGATTCTATCAAGCGACAGAACTCCTAGCAGATTCACTCAAGGTAGAGTGGTCTTAGCTGAAACACCAAGAGAAGAGGAAGACTACATGAGATGAATTAACTCAGTCAAGGAAGCTATGGTCCTCAGTTTGCAGGACTAGAGCAAGGCTGTTAATGATAGAATGTTGTGGAGGTCATTACTTCACAGAGTTACCATAATTTTGAAGCAACTTGATGGCACTTTACAGTTATACAATTGCATTGTCTGTAGAATACTGGTGACTCAGAATAACTTCTTTGGACAAAAGTCTGTTTTTTAGAGCAGCCCTGTTTTATGAAAACTAAACAGTTTATACTTTCATTGCACTTGCTCTTACTTTCAGTTTTATGAAGTTCACAATATAGAATCATTAAATAATGTCACTGGGTGTTTAATCGTGATACTGATAAAAATGTGTTTTCCATACTAATTCAATTGAAATGTCCTGACAGTGACAGGGAAGAGAAGGAGAGAACATGAACATATCTAGTTTTCAAAATATCAACATGTGATCAAGAGACAGTGAGCTCTTGCAAAATGAGTTTCTGTCCTGATTCAAAAGAATGATGCTTTGGATAACTAACAGAGGAAATTTTGTGCCATGCAAAGATTTGCAATTTCTATAGAGTGGCACTGGAAATATAAATCTTGGGATATCATAGACTATACAATTCCATGTAATCCATTACACCTGCTGACATAAACCTTTTGATTTGTGGGTTAAAACCTGAGGCTCTGCAAGATGCCTCCTAAATATGCTAATCCAGGGAAATCAAGAACAAGTATTATTGCAAATACAGTGGGTTTTTTTTTAAATCTATGACTTCCACTGTTCTGTAGCATTTTGTGCATTGCTAAAAATAAAACTTGTGAAATTGTTCTTCATATGTTTAAGAAAATACTTTTCCCTCATTTGTTTTGGAAGCTCTCTGGGTGATCTTGGGCCAGTAACGCATTCCCAGTTGACTTAACTCACAGGCAGGGCCAAGTTTGACCATTAGGAGGATGCTTCCTAGTGGGTTGATGGCCTCTCACCTGCACATATGCTGGCCAGATTTCTAACTGAAGGGTTGAGCCCAACCCACCTTAGCTGCGCAGAAGGGGAGAGGCAGTGCTTCATCAGCCTGAAGCAAGGTAGGAGAATCACATCTCAGTCTGCTAGAGCCCTGCACAAGAGGAGAGATGGAGGATGTTTCTGACTCATCCTGCTCAAGGTGATGCAGACACTGGTACCTGGCCCATGCAAAGAAAGGCCATTAGCAGCCAGCCTGTAGAAAGCAGACAGCAGCATCTAGCTGAGCCCAGAATGAGAAGAGGTGGACAGTGGTGCCTGGCTGAGCCTTTCACAAGGTGAGGCAGATAAGATGGTAATGTCCAATTGCCTGTGAGGTGAGGCAGATGATAATGTCCAGCCAGGCCTAAGGCAAGGCAGAGGCTGCCACTTGTCCTGGAGAAGCCCTTCAAAAGAGAAGAAAAGGAAGAGGGTGGCATCTAGCTCAGCTGAGCCCTACACAAGGCAAAATAGAGCGTAGCACTCAGTTGAGTCCCGCATGAAGGAAAACAAAGCAGAAGATGACACCTGACTGAACTCTGCACAAGCTTAGTGGAGAAGGAAGCAGAGAAGGGCCATGATATAGGGATTGCCAAGTGGAAGGAAGGAGATTAGTGTGCTGAGATGGAAAAACAGGGATGCTCCTCACAGGTCACTTCAGGCTCTCCACTGTGCAATTGGGCTTGCCCTGATAGCTGACACCATGCAACCAGGTCATAGTTTTCTTGGGTGAAAGTCCCAGAGATAGGGCAGGATAGATATTTAAAGATGGGGAGGAGATAAAGTTATATTAGCAGGTGGATGGGAAAGAGAGAAGTAGGAAAGGACAGGCTATGATGATATGCAAAGAGAAACAGGAAATAGTGGGGCAGATGGCACCTCACAAACCCTTATGGATTTCTGTGCATTAGATTTTGAACCCTGCCAAATGGACTTTATTCAGTTCAAAACATTGGGTAAGAGAGAGGGTTGTGGTATTTCTAGAAAGAGAAAGAAGGAATTATGTAGGTTCCATGTCTGAACAAAGATAATGTGTATTTTAGTTGGAAATGTAGATTAAGAAGCTTTCTAATTTACCACATGGTCAGTTATTATATTATCCATCTGTGTTTTTATTGCTTGTTCTTTTGATAATCAACTCCTGTATTTCTTTTTCAAAGAATGGAGTGTATAATTATTACATGTGCAGGTGCCACAGGTGCGTGTGTTCTAAATTTTGTATGTTTTGTTGTCTCTTGTGCTTTCAAAGGTTGTCTCACTCAAAAAGGGGTCTGTTCATATTCCTTGCAGAGGATTGACACTGAATTTTAACATGTTAATATTGTCTGCTACTACAGAACACACATTTTGGCTCTGCGGGGGTGCATAATAATTTTATCCAGGAAGAAATTCAATTACAATTCTTGATGATACTGTAAGAAGTAATAATTTTATAGAGTTTAAGTATCCATATCAACACTCTCCAGGCAATTTACTTGACACTATGTCTGACCTTACCATATTAAATATGCCAACAAGGTTCAGTGGTGGTTATTAGATTGTCTGCTGAAGTTTGGCTGTTTTTTTAATTTTTCATGTTTGTGATTCTTAATTTATCAACAATGAAATAATGCAATTAACGGGCAAAAATAATTGCCCCATTGACTTATAGCTTATGCTAGCAGAAACATGCATTTGGGGGAGGGAACCCCCTAACTAGGAGGTTTGTATTTGCTTTTGTTACAGAAAATAATAACACTAGCAGATAGTGTTATATTTATTTCAAATGTGGAATTTGACTTAAGTTTATTTTTCTCACTTATTCTTAATTTTCCCAAATCAATCTTTCTGTCCTTGTTCATAACTGCACATTCTTGGTATCTGCTCCCTCCAGCTTCCAAGACCAAATCTTTTTTTTTCGCAGCAAAGTCTATAATGAGATTTTGTTAACATGCATACGGATTGCAATGTGAACTGTTGAAATGTAGGTTTCATTAAATAAAATTGTTCAGCCAACAGTTTTTATGACTTTTTGTGTTGTTTTTGGAAGAGTAGTTTTAAAATTTAAAAAAATCCTTTCTGATGTACTCTTTCACTGGTTTTTAATCATTGCTGTGTATAATACCATGAGATAATAAGGTTAAGTGTTTAAGTGTTTGTATTATAAGATTATTTATTAAAGTACAGACTGGCTAGGGATCAACTTTCCTTCAGGGTGATAGCAGTGGGACAGGCTGTCTTAGCCTTTCTTGCTCATAAAAGATGTTCAGATTGAACTCTCACTTGATTCAGCTTGATGGACTATGCTTGAGTTTTGGAGAAACAGATGTGTAATGTGTAGGGTCAGGATTGGGCTTGAGCAAAACCAACAAAATTGGTAAAATTCAGGTATGGTTTTTTCTGTTTTTAAAATTATTGGTAAAACTGAAAAACCTAAATACCTGATTGGGAAAACCTGAATATTCCTAGAAAAAAACCCCCAAAATTCAGCTTCACTTGAACCTTTGGGGAATTTTTGGACGGGTTTTTTTTTTTGCAGTTTTTCATCTATATGAGCCCTTTGGGGATGGGGCGGTATAAAAGCTTAATAAATAATAATAATAATAATAATAATAATAATAATAATAATAATAATAATAATAATAATAATAATAATAATAATAATAATAATAATATATAGGGCGCATTTTTCAAGGTAGAGACAAACTTGCAGGTTTGTGGGAGACTCTCCTAATAAGAGCACCCAAGTTGGTGAAGTTTGATTCAGGAAGTCCAATGCTTTCGGTACCCAAAGGGGTAGCCCCATGTCCTTTTAGAAACCATGGGGGGGGGGGAGGAGGTTTATCTATGCAGAGTAAAGAAAGATCACCCCACAAACCTGGTAACAACAACAGCAATCTTAAAACAAAACTCTTTAAAAATACAAACAGACAATTATTTAATTTTTATAGAACCAGAACAGGGGAAGAACAGGGAAACACAAGCATTAAATTTCGGTGGGGTTTTTGGGAAACTTTTAAATAACCAAAGTCAAATCAGGCCTGTAGCCTTAGCCTGGGCTCTTGGGCCTGGGCCCTAAGTCTCCCTGCCTCATCAACCTACCACCAAATCCAAGCAGAAGCAACTAAAACAAACAGAAAATTAAAAATTAAAAAGTAATTTTTTGAAAAAATAATTAAACTGGTTCAGTCAATCCCTTTGATGCCTTTCCCAGGCAGGTAGATAGAACTCTAATCAAAGGATTCTCCAACTTTTGGGATGAACAAAAGTTTATCTGTCACTGCAAGAATATGGACTTATATTTTGCTTTTTTAGACATCAGAATCCATTCATTTTTCAGACTGAGCAGACTGTCATGCTATTTAAAATTTTGTTTTGCATCAGTAATTCTACCTGATTTAATAAGCAACAAAGAAGTTCCCTATACCATCATAGAATAAAATGAACAATTTTCAAGTTCTTGGACAGGAAACAATAAACTCTTATTTGTAAATCTTGGTGGGTCACCAGCAATATTAGCTTATAGACACAAGAAAGCATCTATGAAATGTGACCCTATCAGCTTAACCTCACAGTAAGAAAGCAATTATATGCTGTGTCTGCTGCAACTTCCAAACAACCCTTAAGGGTAATACTATGTAGAATTCATTGTTTGCTGCCTTGTTGAAATAATAAGAATGAGTCTCTTTACTCATAGAGGCATAAGAAGAGTTCTGCTGGATCAGACTAGTTGTCATCGAGTCCAGCAACTTGTTTCATACAGTGGTCAACCGGTTTATTTATTTATGTGCTATAACAATTGTACTCCACTTTTCGTTGTTATTCAAGGAGGCTTACAATAATGGTTAAAATCAGTTAAAACCAGAATAAAATAACAAACTCGTTTAGTCAGCAAAGATATTCTATAGTTAAACTATTGTAATTGGCAACATTACTGGGGCCATTATTTCTGTACTTGAAATATAGATTTGACTAAAAAATTCTCTTAGTGGAAAGAATCACAAAAATTCACCAGAAATTCACTCTTATTTGTAGATGTGAATGGACAAACTCTTCTATATGTTTTATAGGCAGGTCAGCAGTGATTGCATGAATATAGGAGATGCATAGAAACAATAAAGGAGGGAGAAGGAACCCCCATCCTTATCAGCATGTATCATTTAATAGAGGCATAGTAGATTGAGCATTTCATGCACTATGTCGCTGTATAATTGGTGATTGGCCAATAGTGGTGAAAGTGAACCAGTGACATCATTGACTTTAATTGGGCACTGCTGACTATTTTACCTTCTCTTGCCTGAACTGCTGTCCACTGGTTGCTGCTCAGCAGTAGACATGACCTTCGTACTACCTTCAGCTTACCCTTCTTTTTCTATACCCACATCAATTGTATGCAATGTGGCTTTCTGGATGTTTAATGGTCTTAAATATATCACTTGTAATTATTTTAAATATCAACACAACAATTTTTGTCTAAATCTGGTAAAGGACATTCTTTTGATGTTTCTGATTTCTAATACACAGGCATCCATACCTATACAAAATTTATGGATTAGTTGTGAAGCTGGTTGCCTTTTGATACAGTAATTTGTGTATGTAGAAAATTGAGGCATTTAGCTGATTTGGAAATAACTGATGTAATGTACCTTTATGGTGGAAACTTCCAAATGGAAAGTTGAAGATACTGAGATTGAACAAGTTAAATGTTTCAAATACCTGGGCCTGTTTTTTAACTACAATTTGAATTGGTCATCTCGTAGATCTCAAGCTATTAACTTCAGGGGTGTAGCTGGGCCAAACTGCGCCCGGTGCACATTTTATATTTTCCGCCCCCCCCCGCAGTGCCCCCCTTCCCTCCTTCCTCCCTTCCCACACTTACCTTAGTTCCTTTCCTTTTTGAGAACTTTTTCAGGCTGCAAAAGACCTGTTCTAAGTAAAAATGGCTGCTGGGAACTATACTTCCCAGGAGACCTTGTGAGCCCCAACAGGAACTAAGGTAAATGTGGGAAGGGGGAAGGGGGGTGCCAGGGGAGGGTGCCGTGAAGGGGGAGGGGGAAAGGGGAGGGGCCTGAGGGAAATTTTCCATGCCCCAGGCATGTGCCCAGTGCACGGCACACACCCCGCCCCTTGTAGCTTTGCCACTGATTAACTTAGCCAAATGCTCAGAGTCAGCAATCTCCAATTTTTATTTCTTTCAAGGAAATCAACTTCTTCCTGCTGCTACTACCATCTTTAATGTGAAAGTAATCCCACAATTGCTATATGGATTGCTGGTGTGGATACATGCATATAGCAGTGCAGTTGAATTTCCCCAAGCCCACTTTCTCCAACAAATTACAGGAATGCTTAGATGTGTCAATTACTATACAGTCTGTGCAGAAATTAAACAACCTCTCGTCAAAATGAGAACCTGGACAATTACTATCAAATATTGGCTGAATGTTCTCTTCAATTCCCAATCGATGAGTCTTGGTATAAAAAAAATCTTCATTTGATTAGATCCATTGGAATTGACCTTGACCTTTTGCTTCAGGCTGATCAATTGAGTATACTAAGGACAACTGTACAAAGAATTTGTGGGCAGGAAATTGCAACATTATTTCTACACAACCCAAGAATTTTTTCTTCATAATTCTTAGGCATCCAATTCCAATTTATCTTATCTTTCCAATTCATCTTTCCGACCCATGCACAGACGCATCTTTATGATGCCCAGGCTGAACTCCTTCCCGTCATCCATCCTTTCTAGGCGATTCTTCCGCGTGCCATACTCCATGCAGCTTTGTGCAAGTGGGGGAGAATCTCCCAGATACTCTTTAACTGTAAGCTCTATAAGGACTTAGGGGAGAAACCTATTGCCCCAGTGGCTCAGGTCAACACAGCTAAAAGCAAAAAGAAACAATTTGTTTTCCTCCTGTCTGATAGAGATCCACAACTTAAAAGCTTAGTAGTTTTGTACTTTTCACAGATTTTAACAATGAAAAATGTAATTATTAAATCTTGAATTTTTTTAGAGTGAAGACCTGTATGAATTATGAATAAGGATACAATGTAATGTCAGTTATAATGTCAGTTTTAACCCTAACTTTACCATTTTAGTTTATAAATCTCTATGAATAGATGTATATTTTAATTCTATGCCAATACAGGTATTTGTACTTGAAAATACCTTTATGTGGCTATAATTTGTAATCAGCTGGGTTGCAGTTATTGATTGCAAATTCCTTGGTAACTGTGACATAAGGGACAGAGTGACTGCTGACACCATCAGGAAAAATAATTTCTATAATGCAGGCTGTAAAGTCTTCTGCAACTTCTGATTTTCTTAGTATCTAGAAATTCCTTTAATTTTGTTTCTTGGTATTAGATAACTTCCTGTAACTAATTCTCATAAGAAGCCAGTAGATTAGGGTCCCTAGACATGGCTTGATAACTATAGGAGATTGGAGGGGAGTGGGGAGAGGTTCAGTGACAGTATGATGTCACTTCTGGCAGAAATATGGAAGCAATGTTACATTTCTCTAAGAATCACCACCCCCAGCAAAGGCTTGACAGCCTTAAAATGGATACTTAAACCTTGCACATCAATCACATGCTACTACCTCACCCTCAGTCAGGCCAGTGGTCCATGTAGCCCAGAACTGTCTACACTGGTCAGCAACAACTCTGTAAGCTTAAGAATACTAGTTTATGGGGATGAATCTACTGAGGAATCTCCATGCAGATGCTGCAGTGAATGGGAGTTTAATTCAAGGCTTCCCAAATGAAGACATGAATGAGGGGAGGGAGCGGAGAGAAGGCAACCGATGAGCATAATAAGCTAAATTAGTGTTTGTTAAAAACAGATTTTTGTAGTGACATCTGAATGTGGCCTAAGTTGTTTACAAGGCTTTAAAATTTTACTTTGTTTTGTTAATCGTCATTTAAATTTACAAGAGTTTCATGTTGTGTTTATGGAGTCCTGTGTGTAAGTGCTTCATTAGGATTTGTGTAGACTTTATGATGTCATCAGTAATAAGAGTGGAGTTGCACACATAAAGCCTTTAATTGGCATTCAAACGACAAAGAGTTAAAATGAAATGGGGCCACATCATTAATAAGATTTTTTCCCCCTCAGTTTGGTCTGTTCTGTGCTTGTTTGATGCTTATGACATCAAATATTGTATGGTATTATGTACTGTGGAAAACTGAAGTTATGAAGAATTACATGAATCTACTGGTTGCAATAATTAGCCCACTTTCAATAAAACCTGTCAGAATTAAAATGAGTGAGCAAATATAACATCTAGGAATATTAACATATTTATCTTGAAAATTACTGCACTGCAGTGCCACAAATCATGACGTTATGATGTTGTACAGGGAGGTCATGCCAGAAAGATAAATGGGTGCAAATGTCTAGTATGAGAATGTATTACATTAGTGCACGTACCACTTAAGGGAACTTAACTCTGGCAAAGTCTTCTGAGACAATCTGCCTTATGTGGAAATGTGCTTCTGTAAGCAACTTGGAGAGCAATTCAGTACAACACACTCCAAAGTACAATTCCTAAAAACTCTACTTATGTTACAAAACACTGAACAAGATTGGCTCTAGGATGTTAGTATAATCAATTGAGGTTCTACAGCCGAGAAAATTGTATGCTTCTGTATTAGAATATAGCCATTTTTTTGTGCGTTATTGAACATGGTACTTTGATGCAAGTCAATTTATAGTTCATTGAAGACTATCACCAATACTTGCCTTTTGTAAACTGGTAGGCACTAGGACCTACCTAGGCAGAACATTCTACAACAAAGAAGATCCAGCATGTTGAGTTCTGTGACAGAGGAATGTACAATCTTACCATCATCTTTTTCTGAGACAGAATATAGTACAAATGAAAATGTTAAATGCATTTTAAAGGTGATTTTTGATAAGGATATATTGCAGGAAAAGGTTTGAGTGACTTTATGCAAAAAAAAATATTCTAAATTCCAATCCAACTGCCTGCAAGGCTGCGTGGATTGGCAGACCCTCTTCAGAAAGCAGTAATCAGGTGTGCAGCCAGAACAGTTACATGAGGAGGGGGCTAAATCTTGTTCACCTACTCACCTTCCTAAATATCTTACTGCTGCTTCTGAACAGGCTGCATGTGTGCTGTCCTCCTGACATCTGAAGAGGTCACCTGTGCAGCATCTATTTGTATGTTTGGTTGACCTTTGTGCAGATCTTTCTAGAAAGATAACACTCCCTCCTTTTGCCAAAAGAAATTAAGTTTCCAAAGTTGGCAATATCTTTGTAGTTGCTTAGCAACCCCCACAGTGGCCATTAAGAACTCCTTCCTTTAAAATACAGGTATTTACTTCTACTGGAGGGTTAGATCAGATTTTTTGGCAAACCTGGGTGTGTTTTTTTAGTTTTATCAAAACATCTGTCTTGTCTGTACATGGTTCCAGTCTCTGGATTTGAGCGACCATGGATAGGCCGCGTTGAGAAATTAGCTATATTAATATTCATCTTCATTCCTTCTGCACAAATTCACATGGGAACTGTGCATGTGCAGGCCAGCTAAGAGAATAGACTTCAAAAGATTCTAGAAAGATCAGCTCATTGGAGAGCTTCCCTCTCTTTTCCATCTCGTACCTTAGTCAACAACTCTTTTTGGGCATGTGAAGGAGGGACAGAGGTGCCCTTCCCTCAGTTCTTTTTTGACCACCCTGGAGCTAGGATGTGTGTAGTTTCAGCTCTTTTATTCATGAAATAAAACATTTTTGGACTGTTCAATGAGAAAGTTTTTTACTCAATAAGAAATGCCAGTAGTGTAGGATGAAGATGGCTTAGAATGATGAACACTCATCTGCCTGGGAGAGAGCAACAACATGTTGATTTGCCATGCCTGTGCCTTATTTACACCAAAGGCTAGTAATCTTTACAGTCTAGTTGCAAATTATTGTTGTAGCACAATGATAACACAATATTCAGCAATACATGGATGCAGCCCTGATTTCCTTTGTCATGCAGAACATTTTCCTACCCATTAATTTTGTTGCTTTTTAAACAACTTTCATAGCTGGGTATGAAGGTGATTCACTTTTGTCTCTCTTTTGCAGATTGCATTTTCACAGCACAATACCATCATGGATCTGGTGCAGTTCTTTGTCACCTTCTTCAGGTAAAGTTTTTCAATAATTCAATAGACACCAAGACACATGCTGTCAAAATGTGGATTTGCTACCCCTTGTCAACAACTTTTAAAACAAACATGAGGAAATATACAAAGAAACTAGATAGGTGATGTGAATGAAACCAGCCAATTAGTTTGAAACTAATAAAGACTCAGTAGTTTCTAATAAAGGAATATGCAATAGAAATGTAAATATAATTATCAAAGGTTTACCAGTTTTATTTCACAATATTATGCAAATTCATAAATACAAGATTAGAAACACCTACTGCAGAGACTTCATTAATATTTTTTAAAGTATTTTAACGTTCTGCAAAGATGGAGAACACAGGTTTTTTTTAAAAAAATACTTCTACCTTTTGCAGACTTGGAGTGTGGTATACTTTTTGGTGGTGTTTTCTTTTATCTATCTCAGCAGAAATTTGTTGGTTTAAGAACCTTTTTATTAATAGGATGGGTTGAACCCCTTACCCACCTACCTTTATCTGTAATATACTAGTTACTACCTAAGCACCTGCATTGGCATATCACGTAAATTTGATTCCAGGATTCCCAGTTCAGGAAGCTTTCAGTCACACCCTGTGTATGAGTACAGCGTGCAGATATAACAACAATCTGTGTTTGCATCCATCATAAACAAGGAGAGTTTTACCAAGATGTATTAAGGTTGCAGTGATTCTAAAATACAGGCAAATACTTGAACTTGGCAAGTGGGCTATAGCAGGTTCTATTTATTATGAAGAAATTCCTGCTGGCCCCATTCATTTCTTTGAAACCCCACCTTAAAATGTGATGACCCAACCCTGAAAGGAAAGCTGACTGCATCCCTGCTTCTAGGACATGAGCGATTAGTTTGCTCAGAATGTGTTCAGCATACCAGAACCCTCCCCAGTGCATGCATTTGAAATTAGTGTATTAAAATCTCCTTGAATGAAAACATGAAACGAATTTTCTCAAATACGTCCATCTCCCCAAAATACGAAATTACATTACTATCCAAAATACACTGCCTGTTTACTCTGCTGTTCAGTTTCATACATTTTATAAGAGAGCCAAACAGTATTTTAACTTCTTTTAAAGTATAATTGGATTTTGTAGGGATAGTCATAGTTCTTCATATCACTATTAACTTTGGATTTATAAGCAAAAAACAGAGAAGACGCCATTACAGATGGTGCCAAGGTAATGTTCCTTGCATCTTACATACAGTTAAAAGAGTGGGATTTCATCAACCCTCACATCTCTTGTATAAATTTCCTTTGCCAACTGACTTCAACCATGGTTAATGCTACAGTGTTTATTGTCACCAAGATCTGAAAAATAATAAGAGCTTGAGGAGATGAAGTCACTCCTAATGGATCAGATGAAGAAATCATCTGTTCCAGCATTCTGTTTTCCCACAGTAGCTAACCAGGAAACCTACAAGCCAGACACTAAGGCCACTTCTTTATCATTGTCCCCCACTTCTTTATCATTGTCTCATCATTTGGTATTCATTACTTTGAACAGGAAGTTTCCATATAGCCATTTTCTTATCCATTAATCTGATTAATTCTTATATAGGATTTCAGCTGATGCTCATTACCGCATCTTCTGGTAGTGAATTGCATAAATTAATTAGGCGTTATATGAAAGCAGTTGCTTTTGTTGGTTCTAAATCTACTGCCCATCAGTTTCATTGGGTGACCTCAAGTTTTAGTTTTATGGTATAAACAGAAAGTGTTTTCTGTATCCACCTTTGTCCTCTTCTTTCTTAATTAAAATCTCTTTAGACTTTTTTGTTGAGAAGGTTCTCCAATCCGATGGTAATTTTGGCTGTTCTTTTCCAACTGAACAATATTATTTTTGAGAATGAATGACTACAGTATTCTCTATAGCAGTGGTTCTCAACCTTCCTAATGCCGCGACCCTTTAATGTAGTTCCTCATATTGTGGTGACCCCAACCTTAACATTTATCCATTTTACAGATGGAGAACACTGATGCAGAGTCTTAGGCAACCCCTGTGAAAGGGTCATTCGACCCCCAGAGGGGTCGTGACCCACAGGTTGAGAACCGCTGCTCTATAGAGTATTGCAAATGTGACTTACTTGCACTATAAATCTGCACAAGAATATCGCAAGAGTAATTGTTTATTTTCAATCCTTTCTAAATAATTCCATGGATGGAATTCTTTTTACTCGGCATTTCGATCAAGCTATGCACCATGATTTCCATATATTTTTTAGTAGATCACTGCTAGTTCAGAGTATCTATGTGAAGTCTAGATTTCTTGTTTCCATGTACATCATTTTACCTTTAACCTCATTTGCTATACTTTGTAGAGATCCTCTTGAAGCTTTTCACAATCTACTTTTGTTTTCATTGTCCTGAATAAAACCATGTAATGATTGGTAGCAACTTAAGCATTAACTGTGGTTAAGCTTGGTAGGGGGATTTACTGTGGGAGGGAAACCAAGAGTTTGATTCTGTGGCACAATGGGACTTCTTAATTCACTTTGATTTTTTAAAAAGATATGCACAATAGGAGTTAAGTTTTGCAATTACACAGAGTTTACAGAGTTAAAGTAGCTAGGCTTTGAAATCCTACTGCATATGAAGTCAAACAGGATTTTGTTAAAGGAATATTTTAGCTCTTGCCACATCTAGGTTAACAATCTTTAAATAAGAGTGGTCATCTTGTTAATATGCCTCTCTTGCTTGATACATCTACAATATGTAGAGCCTCAAGTTTGTGAAATATGTTATATAAATCAGCGTTTCCCAAACTTTTTTTTCCACAGCCCAGTTATTTTAATACCTCTTTTTCATGACTCACTAAAATGTTCTGGCTCATTTATTAGTAAAATAAATGTCACCCCACCACACATCTGCCCATGCTGGCTTGGCAGGGGTGAGCCCAGCCCCGTGCTGGGTCTCAACTGCACATGGTGGTGTCAGGGAGGCTCCCCGGGGTGCCGCTTCCACCCCCACCTCCCTCATGGCACCAGAGTCTGCTGCGAGCTGGGGCTCCATCCCCAGCCCCTTTCTGGGTGGTCGGCTGGCTGGGGAGGAGCCCCGAAGCTGCTGTATCATCCTGGTGGTCTGGGTGCAGGTGGGTGGGGCCCTCCAAGCAAGAATGGGGGTGGGGTGGTTGGCCTCAGCCCTGGACATTAGCTGACCCAGCATTCTACTTTCTAGGTCATGACCCACCATTTGAGAAACGCTGGTATATATTATTATTCTCATCAATGTATATGATATGTTATTTAGGTTTCTTATCTTGTGTACCTTGCAAGATGACCTGTATGAAAGCAGCTTCTGTCATGTGAATCCTATTACCATATATACTCGCATATAAGTTGAATTTTTCAGCACATTTTTGTGCTGAAAAAGTCCCTCTCGACTTATACGCGAGTCAAGTGTATTTTAAAAAATATGTTAGGGTTTTTACTTTGTCGGTCACTAGGGGGTGCTAGTGGCACCAAACTTCAGGGATTTTTCAAGAGACTCTCCTGATGATACTACCCAAGTTTGGTAAAGTTTGGTTCAGGGGGTCCAAAGTTATTGACCCCCAAAGGGGGTGCCCCATCCCCCATTGTTTCCAATGGGAGCTAATAGTAGATGGGGCTGCATTTTGAGGGTCGATAAGTTTGGACCCCCTGAACCAAACTTCACCAAACCTGGCTGGTATCATCAGGAGGGTCTTCTAAAGATACTCTGAAATGTTGGTACTGCTAACATAAACATCCCTCCCCTGACCAAAAACCCAGTTTTGAAGGATTTTAACTCTTGTGTTTTAGCTTGGTTGCTGATTGAGCTAAGGATTTTGTATTTTTAAAGTTATTGTTGAGACCATGTTGTTTTTGTTGACCCTCTTTTCCACTTACAGAACTAGTTTACTGTTTTTCTTTGAAATAAATATTCAAAAACATTTAACCTACTGATGCCTCAATTAATGTACTTTTATTGGTATCTATTTTTATTTCCCTCGATTTATATGCGAGTCAATAATTTTTCCCAGTTTTTTGTGGTAAAATTAGGTGCCTTAACTTATATGCGGGTTGACTTATACACGAGTATATACGGTACATCAATCATTTTGGAAGTGGAGAAAGATTGCTAGAAAAAGTGTTATGGGCTTTCCTATCTCAGTAAGTGAGTGAAGTTACAATGACTCGTAATACTTCTGTTTTACACCCCTTTCTAACTCAAATTAATATTAACAAATTGCATGTTTCTAGACTTGAATGGCTTTTAGTGCATTAGTTGTGTGGATGCTATAGACATTTTATTTCTCATGGAAAGTCCTTTCAGCAAATGGTTAGTCATTTTTTGACTTCCTCCTACCCCAACCCAATAGTAATGTAAATATGTGAATTAAAAATCTTATTAGGGTATTTTCGGCCATAGTCTTTAATAAACTGCATTTCTATATTTTGGCAAGGTCTTTATAGATCATAGATTTTTAAAAATAGGTCTCTCTTGGTGAAGAAGCTGATATTTCTGTGAATGTACTATATGGGCACTGTGAACAGTCTCACTGGCACAAAATTGTAATCCTTTCATATCTTGGAGTCCCCAGACAGGCATTATGGGTTGGATCCAACCTTTCCACAAGAAAAAAATGTGTCTGTGCATCTGTGTACTAATTGTTCTCTATAATCACTTTAAGATATTATTGCCTACATTACAACAGTGACATTAAATTGTCCCACACTTTGTGACTTCCTGTCCTGTTTCCTTCTGACAGTGTTTAGTGAAAGGATACTCCAAGCAGCTGTGGAGTGTATGGAGCTGCTCTTCTCAGAGATCTTCATCTTAGCTGGTTTTCTTTTATCATAATACTGCTTTCTTCTTTCTGTATTAAAGCATGAATTAGACCAACTTGTCTGACTAGACGAGCAAGTCATCTGTGATAAATGGGTTTGAAGATACACATTCCGCATTTACAAGACTTAGTAGAATTGTTCTTTTCTGTAGTGCAAAATGTGAACTTATAGCAAATGTTCACCCTGTGACAAAATGTTGGGGTGATGGCAGTGAAGTCTTTTTTTTTAAAGGACAAAGAGAGCCAGGCTTTGCTTTAGGCAATAATGTCATTGTATGTTATGGCAAATGACAAGCTGCTCTGTGAATCAGCCCGCCAGCTTTCCTTCCTTTCAGACACAGTAGAAATGGGACTGTGAAATGAGTGACATCAAAGAAATGAGCAACCTGTTTACAGCAGCCAAGAAATATTGCAGATTCTTATTCTGCATTGTAATAAACCAAGGCAGTAAGAAGAAGGGCAATGCACATACTAGCAGGCTTCTATAGTTGTGAATGTATTACATTTTATTGATTAGTGCTGAACAGAAGCATTTGGAATCAAATGAAATGCCATTTGTAACTTCATTACTAGAATGTTAATAAAGTATTTCCATCAAATGCTTCTGTAGCAAGGAGAACAGGGAAGAAGAGCATTGCATTTTAGATTAGTAATCTTGAATCCTTCTTTGGTAAACATTTTGAAGTTAAGGGTTTCTGAAAGTTTTTTGAACATCCCAAATATGCTTGTCAGTCAAAAATTATAATGATTAGTGTGTTCAAGGGCCAGTATGTCTCAGGAGGAAGTGCTATTAAATGAAGAGGGCCTTTCTATTAACTCAGTTTGCAAAGGATTGTAGCGGATATTTATGCAACACATTCATAAGAACATCAAACAGCCTTGATCCCTCCCACCTGCATCCATCACCCTGCCTTGCACACTGTTTAGCCAGTTGTCCTGGAGGGCCAGCAAACAAGTGTGTTACAGACTTCCCTCTGTGATACACCTCTGAAGATGCTAGCCACAGATGCAGGCAAAACGTTAGGAACAAGATCCACCAGACCACGACCACACAGCCTGGAAAACCAGTTGAATCCGGCCGTGAAAGCCTTCAACAATACATTTATTGTGGAAGTTCCCTTTCGTTACTATGGATGATAGCCATAATAAGCCAATATCCCATTAACCTCTTTAACTCCCTTTTAAAGCAAACTGTGTTCATGGCCATCACAATGCTCTTTGGTAATCCCAACTCAGAAGTAAACCTCCCTGATTCTACAGGACATACCACTTCAGTGATAGCTCATTTCTTTTGTATATGTTTTGATTTAGCCCAGCATTTACAAGGGCTTTTCCCACATTGGTCTATGAATATGAGGCAGTTTCATGTGTTTACTTCCAGTTCATGTGATGCATCTTTGCAGTAAAAGGATTTTGAATTGAGTGAGTGATATGTTGTTTAAAACAGCAATTGGAAATTCATATATATATGTATATGTATATATGTATATATGTATGTATATGTAAATATATATATGTATATATGTATGTATGTATGTATATGTAAATATATATAAATATAAATATATATATAAATATATATATGTATGTATGTATGTATGTATGTATATATATGTGTGTGTGTATATATAGAGGGTTGTTTTGTTTTGTTTTTGCTGTCAAGTTACTTGCAGCAACTCCAGTAAGATTTTCAAAGCATGGAACAGTCAGAGGTTGTTTGTCATTGTCTGCCTCCACATCACAAAAATTCCCTGGGATTCTTTGGATGTCCTTCATCCAGGGTCAACCCTGCTTAGCTTCTGAGATCTATCAAGATCCAGCTAGCTTAGGCTATCCAAGTCAGGACAAGTTTGTATTGGAATTACAGCATTCTTGAAAAAGAGCTGCATAGCTCCATGTACATCAGACCATTTTCTAAAAATAAAACCAGGTGCCTTCAGAACCTTTGAATTTTTTCACCTTCATTTTGCCAGGGGTTAGTGCAATTTTCTGGGTGGAGCTGAAGTTTAGCCTTCCCATGTTCCCTAGCTTAACTAGGACTTTAATGTCCATACAGAGTTCTTGCTTCCAACATCATGACTGCATGGCTTTCTGATTACATTTTGTATTCATAATCAGTTTAAGTGAAAACACCCTGCAATCAGACACTAAAGGACAGCCTGGGAAGGACAACCAGTAACATAAATGCAAAGGCAAGGCTTTGAAGGAGACTGGCTGTAATCTGCATTTTGTGGGAATAAGCGCCCTGGCAGTTGCACCTGCCACACCTACATGAACCTATAATGACAAAAACATCAGAATTGCTATTTTAAAAGGAAACCTTGACAAATGTTGCTATGTGTCAGAACCTGTACACAGTTGTACTATCATGATGTGGATTGGTCAGGAACAGTGTAAGATGATACGCTTTTTCTTATCTGTCACCTTCGTCTGTTCCTAACTATCCTACCACTGTGCCAGAAGGAGGATAGGAGAAATTTCTTGTAAAGAAGGCCGAACAGAGAATGTTCTGCAAGTGCAGCAGACTTTCCTGAAACAATATCGCCAGTTGGGGAAATCTGGCAACTTCATCCTTGGTTCCTCATGATCTGCATTTCTGGGCATTGCTTAAGCATGGCCCATTCCACACAGAAAATTTAAAACATCTTGCAGACATTTTAAAAAGAAACATTTTAAAAAGAATCACTGAAAAATAAGGCGTTTCAAGCCAAAACAGTTATTTCCCCCACCTGCTGCCTGAAGCTTGTCAGTTTCATTTTGTTGTCTCCACCATTTTGTGCTGCTGCAGAGATTCTCCGTGCCACAAGCTATTTGCTGAAGGTTTCTGACAGAAGTTTCTTCTGCTTGCAAGTCATCTACCCATGATTTCAGTGTATGAAATACATGAATAAAGTTCGTTTGGACTGGTGATTCCACGCAGGTGTCGTTTTTCTTTTTGTTGTTGCTGTTGTTTCAAATGGGACATCTTCAAAGCTATGACAACTTGAAATATGCACATATTGCAGATTCTCATATCAAGTTGTTGTAGCTTTGAAGATGTCTAATTGAAAACAAAAAAAGAAAAGAAAATGACACGTTTGTGGGATCACCAGTCCAAACTAAATTTATTTATGTACTTTATTACCTGAAATTGTGGGTGAATGAGCTGCAAGCAAAGGAAACCTCCATTGGAAACTTCCAGCAAATGTCCCGTGGCACGGAGCATCTTTACAGCAGCACAAAATGGTGCCTGCGAGCTGCAGAGAACATGAAAGTGGAAGCCAGTAAGTTGGGCGGGAAAATTTCATTTGACAGCATGTTTTCTGCACAGCAAACAGGGAAATTTTTGAAAATGTCTTAGGGGAAAAAAAACACTATTTAGTGTTTTCAAAATAAAACATCTTTCCAACATTTTGAGGAAAAAGCTGTGTAGAATTCCCGCAGGAAATATTTGATATTTCAGCTTCAAAACATTTTATTTGTGTTGTGCGGAATGGGCCCATGCTAGATATTTAAAAAATCATATCAAAATATGTGGGGTGGGCAGTGTTTCTCTTTTAGCCTCTTTGTAAGTTATTGCAGTGTGCATTATTTTAATATAAATGTTGGGGGAGGGGTAAATGTATAATTCAGTACTTTTCTTTGGAAGTTGCTGCAAGAACTGACTTTCTGAAGCATTTATGTGGAATACAGTAGACTGTCTTTGCAGACAGTCATATGTTATATTTTAAAGCAACTTCACTTCTTGGAAAAAGTATAAAATATTTCAGCCATGAAGGTCATGTATTCAGTTTCCTGCAGTATAGGTGCATAACATTATTTGAAATATGAGTAGCAGAAACAGAATTTCACTTAACGGGTCAGATGTTCTATTTATTCTATGGAGATTCTATTTCCATTTTTTTAAATTAAACCCCTTTGCCTATAAATCTTTTTACTCCCTCTTTGAAATAGATAAAAGAAGAAACTTTAAAGTTACTAGAGTTCAGATCTAGAACTTTATTAGGCTATAAACTATATGATCTTTACTGAAGATCTGCTTTCATTTGACAGCATGTTGTTAAAATTTGAGGGCTTTGTCAGTGTACCTTAAGCTCATGCTGTCAATTAAGTATTTTCCGGGAATGTGTTGCATCTTTCTTTATGTACTGGATAAAAATCCAAACCAGTCTTGACCATACTTTCGCCCGTTTGCAGTACCAGTCTTTTTGTTGTCCTGAGCACTATAATGCAGAGAATATGGCAACATGAAACTCAGCAAAGTCTCTCAGGGCCACAATCTGTGAGCCATGGCTAGGAACCAAGAACCTTTGGCTCTTACCATCCAACTCAAACCAAGAACTCATACCTTTGATCACTCCCAGGTTTAAATACCTGCAGCAGGAAAGGAAACAAAACCCCAGTCTAGATCTTATCCAGCTGTCAGTGATGTTCCCATGTCCAGGATTAACAGGATCATTTGGATAAATAAATCTGTTTGTATTCCTCATGTTTGTATTCCTCATCTTTACTCCAAAAGTCCATAATTCAGGATTCCTGACATTTGTCAAACATTGTCGAAGGCTTTCACGGCCGGAATCACTTGGGTGCTGTGTGGTTTCCGGGCTATATGGCCGTGTTCTAGCAGCATTCTCTCCTGACGTTTCACCTGCATCTGTGGCTGGCATCCTCTGAAGATGCCAGCCAGAGATGAAGGCGAAACGTCAGGAGAGAATGCTGCTAGAACACGGCCATACAGCCCGGAAACCACACAGCACCCAAATTTGTCAAACACTCTATATCCAGGTCAAACTCACCTGTGAGTTTTGTGCAGTAACCTCTGAAAGCAACCTGTTCTGATCTGAATCTCTTAGATTTACCAATTGTTTTTCTACTAAGTTTCCATTTTTTTATGTTGGGGGTAGTTTTTT
This sequence comes from Sphaerodactylus townsendi, assembly GCF_021028975.2. NCBI lineage: Eukaryota > Metazoa > Chordata > Lepidosauria > Squamata > Sphaerodactylidae > Sphaerodactylus > Sphaerodactylus townsendi. Next base: position 53,308,935 of record NC_059432.1, on the reverse strand, counting down.
ATATCTTGGCAAATTTACGAAGTCATTCGGATGAGACAAGACAGGCCCTGTAATCACTGACTTTGGATAGTTTCTAGTCCATGTCAGCTATGAACTTCTGTCCATAGTAACTTGTATGATAGCAACATTAATACAAGCAAGTTAATTTGTATGGATAGAAATGAGTGATATTGTTCACAGAAATATAAGTGATATAATATATATACTTATGTGCAAAGGAATGCTTTTCTGTGTATGGTGAGTTTCAAATGAACTTTGGCGATTAATTTTAGAATACCATTTTGGAGGTAGAACTGCACATTAACATTTAAATTAACTTTGATTGCACTTGCATTCTAATAGATTATTTTAGATTATATAACCCATATTTAGACATTGCTTACATTCCTGACTGAAAATCGATGCTGTGGCATCAGTTGCAAGTCAGTGAATTCTACTCACAGCCTCTTTTAGAAAAGATTTACTGGTTATTGAGATGGTCAGCTGAGAGGATGAAAAACCACAATTAAAGCAGCAAAGAAAATGTCTTGGCTGTTACATATGAAAATGGTTGTCATGGATGTAAAGATCTCAGAAGATATGTTTGACAATTATAAATCAAGTTTAGCCTTGCTTAGTGGCAAACATCTCCCAAAATGTTTCAGCGACAGCTAAATGGTTGCTTGGGTGATGGGTTGATTTTGAGTAATTATGAAAATTGCCAAAACTGGAATTGGAAAATCAAACAAGTAGCCTTAGAGTATACTTATCTGGAAAGTTAAATAGATGTATGTGACAACTGCAGCAAGGACTCTATATGCACAAAAATGGTGAGACACTGGCCCATTCCACACAGACCAATAAACACAGGATAAGGAAAGTTAAAAATGGGGTTTTTTTGGGGGGGGGACTTCACACAGATCCCAGCCCTAAAACAAGTCTGCCCCATGTTATTTCCCCCAAACTGGGTTTTTGAGAATCGCACTATCCATGAGTCTTTTTAAAAATCCAGGGTTGCAGCCACTTGCAAATGAACCGGGCAGGAGACGCTTTATTTGACTGCACTTTCCTTTTTTTATTCCCCTGCTTACATCTGCATAGCCATGCAGGTGCAAAGGGTTGTATCGTGGTGTTGTGAACCATCAGCATGGCTGTGGGGGTTCATTTGTGCATGCCAGCATAGCTACACATCGGTAGGAGTTAAATTAAAAAAACCAGACATGCCTCTGTGCCAAGGCATGACAGCAACCTGCATTGTTTTTGTGGGCTCCAATCGCTGCCTGCCTGGATGCATATGTATGCAAAAACAGGAAAGTGGGTTACTTTATCCTGACTGCAACCCACTATACATTTGCTGTATGGAAAGGGCCAATAAGACACCAACAAAAGAGGACTGGATTTTAAGAGTTATAAATATGCAGAAATGGCAAAGCTGACGGCATTAAGAGATAACAGCTTGGACAATTTTTCACAACACTGGAAACCTTTTACAGAATACCTTTTGAAAAACTATTCAAATGCAGTAGTGTCAGTGTTTGAAATCTAAAGAAAGCTGTAGATTGTAATTACCGGAAGACAATTAAGAAACAATTGCTGAATCAAAATGTTAATTGTATGAATTGAAATTAAAGTTAACCTGTAGTCGAAGGTGAGATAGCTGGAAGTCCCTATACAATGTGTAATGGGTTGTGTTTTGTTTATATGTGTGTGTTATTAATAGTGTGCAAGAATGTTATTTCCTTTTCTTCCATTTCAGTTTACATTTTCATAGTTCTACTTTTCATTGTTGTGTCTTTAGTGCAGTTCTCCATGGGACTGTGCGGGCACAGGCTGCCCACAGAGAACTGACCAGAACTAGAAGCTTTTGAGTGCTTTGAGTGCTATCCTCTCTCCTCTCCAGAGCAGATAGCAGGTTGGTTTTCCACCCAAATGGTCACTTCAGAGGAGACAGAGAAAACTATCTCTTCACCACTATGGAGAGAGGACCTGCATAGCTGAGCACTTCAATTTATTTCGGGATCTTTTCTTCCTTGATGATGGCATTATTCAAGAAGTTTTCCAAATGTGGCACTAAGATGAATCAGAACAACACGCAAGACTCTGATATGTGTCCATCTTGCTGTCTTTCCACTCTAAAGGCCTGAAATGAACAAGCTTCAAAGCTTAAGGCTATTCTGTGGAAAAAGTCTCTCACTTTGGTGGATATACCGGTACCTGTAACTGTTGTTCATCAAGTGTCTTCTGTGCAGGCACACATCCCTCCCACTTTTCTCCACTGTGAGGATTGGTTTCACTGCATCGTTTCACCACATCTCTTCCATGGCAGTAAAGGAGGAACTGAGGGAGTAGCTCTCTCCCCACCTCCTTTCACATGACCATTTGGGTAGGAAACCAGCACACTCTTTATCCTGGAGGAGGGGGGGGGGGTGCTCCAAGAGCTCAAAAGCTTTTAAAAGCTTTTTGGTTAGTTCTTTGTAGATGGCCTGCATCTGCTTAGTCCCATGCATTCCTGAAGACATTTGATAAACAACAGTTACAGGTAAGTGCAAGTTTGTTTTATTGCTTGAGTCTTACCGCAGATTTCAATGCAATGTGCAGGGCTATTTTCACAAATCTCTCCTCGTTTCAACGGGAGACTTCAGCTTTCTTCCCTAGCTGTTCCTGGGGCCAGAAGCAGGATTTTGGGAGGCATTTTGGACTGCGTGGAAGGGTAGAATTGAAGAAAATTGCTACCACCATTGTTCCTGTGGACATCCTAGATGGGATACAAACTGATATGTGTTCTATTATTATTTTTCATTTGAATAAATTTAACTCAGAATCAACCTTCCTTCTATAACATTTATGACACTACAGTTTATGCTAATGACACTGAAAGTTCTTATATTTGTCTGAATTCCTTGACAGAAATTAAATTCACTCAGGTTTACTTCAACAGCGAAACACTGACTTTGATGGTTCCTCCATAGGTTGAGGCACATATGCACTGTCAGTATGTCACTCTTTTTCAGTCTTGCTGAGCTTAGATATTTTTGATTCTCTTTAAACCTAGCAAATCACACTGTACTTTAAAAAAAAATGACTTCATGTATGCCCCCACTTTTCTTCCTAGTTGGGACCCAAAGGAGCTTACATAGTTATATCTTCCATTTTATCATCGCAGCATCCCTACGAAGTTGATTAGGCTGAGAGTGTATAACTGGTCAAAGTTCATCTAGCAAACTTCCATGGCAGAGTGGGTATTCAAACCAGGATCTCCCAGATCCTAGCACCACACTACACCACTGCAGTACACCACACTGGCTCTTGCTTCATGGTGGACCTATTGTACAGTCAACAAGCTTGATTTATTTTCCTGCAGATGATAGTTGATTTTAGGTCAAGGTTACCATATTTAGTTACAATCCTGAAATGCTAAATAAGCTGTTGAAATTATTTGTTTATTGAAAACAAAGAACTTCAGAATGGATAATCTATTTTTTCTTATTCCCCCATCAAGCAAGGAACACAGGGCAGACAGTCCCCTTCCCTTCCCATTATAACCACACAATGGGCTTGTGAAAAAGTGTCACTTTCAGGGCACAGTGGAGTTTTGAACCTGGGTCTCCTGGGCTGCAGACCAATATTTTAATCACTGTAACAGACTTGTTCAATATTAAGCTTATGATTAATTGTAAGTCAAATTCAAACTTCTCAAAAATTAATTTCAATCCTTGATGTAAGTATTCAAAATTTACGATGATGGTTGCAGTTCCAGCATTGTCAGTTTCATTTAGTTATATTCATTCAATGTTTTCACTGACCCATGTAAAATTTTTACTACATTGAATGTTATATTTTATGTAAAACTGTACCAACAATGAAAATTTACAAGCACAGCATTTCCTGTAGCTTATTCACATCACTTTTATCCATGGCACTTCTTACTTCTTGGCATATACCAAAGACAGAGATTATACAGTGACTAATACACAGTTTAAGATGCAAGTTATTACCTTACTGAACAGCCACCCATCAACTGAGGTGCAAATTTTTAAAATCCCACTACTGTTAAACAGTGGTTGATTTTAGATCATATTTTAATCAGCAGTAAACAGGACCTTTATCCCACAGTCCAAATTAGCACTCCAAAGTGAATGGTTTCCCACCTTAACAGCTTGTCTTTGCTGAAGGACTGGGCAGCTGTGTATAAGCTGGTTCCACTTTAAGACCTAAATATTTAATTACAATCCTGAGTAGACCTGCTTTAATATTTCTTTCTAGGACATTAGTACATGCTATTGTACCATGGGAAATCCTGGGCAAGTCATATATGAACAGAGAGGAGATACCATGAAGGGAATGGAACTTCAATACTATTAGTGCTGTGAAAACCAGAAGGATTATTTTGCAACCCAACACCAACTTGGCACTGGTAGAATATTGCAGTTGCAACACAAGTGTTGTATCATCTGAACATATAAAGTTCCCTTATACTCTATTAGACCATTTGTATCTCTAGCTCAGTGTTGACTGACTGGCAGTGGCTCTCTAAGGTTCATTCCGCACATGCAGAATAATGCACTTTCAAATTGCTTTCAGTGCTCTTAGAAGCTGTGCGGAATGGCAAAATCCACTTGCAAACAGTTGTGAAAGTGGTTTGAAAACGCATTATTTTGCGTGTGCAGAAGGGGCCTAAGATCCAAGCATATTCTGCCTGATATCCTTGACTTGGCAATGCATGTGTTTAATCTCTGAGCAAAGTGAATAGTCTCAGAAATTCCATGGAAGATAGAAGCCCCTGTCTCATGGATATACTTGGGAAGTGCCAAGAGCTCAGTCCTCAGAAGGAGGACTTTAAATATGCCCAAGTGCTCATGCAATGGAATGCACAAGAACAGTATGCTATATGTTGTTGACTAACTTGTTGTGAAAAGTTCCCATAGCACAGAGTTGTAAGCTATAGTGTTGCAGTCAAAGATCTGCTCACAACCTGAGTTGGATCTTGAAAGAACTCAGTTTCAGGTAACTGGCTCAAGGTTAAATCAGCCTTCCATTCTTGTGAGGTTGGTGAAATTAGTACCCAGCTTGCTGGGGTTACCATGTAGATGACTGGGGAAGACATTGGCAAACCACCCTGCAAACATGCCTGGTAAACATTGTGATGTGATGTTTCCCCATGGGTCAGTAACAACCTGGTGCTTGCTCGGGTGACTACTACTTCCTTTATCTATAGCTTGGTATTACTGCTGTCAAATATTCAGAATGCCACCTACGTCCAACTGAAATAAATAGCAAGACTCTCATGGATTACATTATGACTTGTTTGTACCCTCCCCTAACAACGGTTAAAGCTGGTTTTGCTGAAAAGTTGCTCTTTGCAGAACTTTAACAGAACAATTTCCTTTTAAATGCTGTTCACAGCATTTCACAAAGTGTACAGAAGAAGCTAATATTGCTTGATTTACCAAGCCATCTGAAAAATTAATGTCTTGACCATCTGAAAACCCTGAATAATATGAAGCCGCAGGAATTCCAAAGCATAAAAGTTCAGGGAACTTAAATGTAATCAAGTATTTTTTCTTGCATTAATGCAAACTTGGTTTTACCATAGATATTTATCTACTCTGCTTTTTAATATTTCATGTGTGGCGGCTGCAACAATTCATTCCACGTGAGGCAGTTGTGGCATAAAAAGCTTGCTCGAAGAAATCTCATATTATTTGTAATTCTCTACATTACGTTTTTCATAAATGCTCTTGAATTATTGTGAGCCTGATGAAACAGGGATATCTTACAAACTTGTAAGCGGTCATGCAGGAGCAGCTAGAAATGAATGGTGATTCCCAGGTCAGGGCATTGAATGAGACACTGCAAGGGGATCAATGGCAAAACACTTTTGTTTGGCAAAAGTGTAAGAATGCATGTGACGGAGCTGTATAACTGACACTGTAGATGATAGAGAATTGATCATGGTAAGGGATTCTGTATTTGTCAAGGGAGTTGCTTGCTGTAAATGTGCTTTCACTTTCTGGCTTCAATCTGAAGAATTCTTCTCTGGCTACAATACGAAGAATACAATATACTTGGAATCAGATTTAGTCAATAAAATAGGAATTACTTCTAAGTAGAAATGCTTAGGTTTGTTCCCTCCATTTCTGAAGAGCCAGGTTTGCATTTGGGAAGGATTTTGGAATCTGATAGATGCCAAGTGACACCTATCACATAGAATGTATGTGAGTGTTTTAAGTTTCATCTACCGTATATACTCGCATATAAGTCGAATTTTTCAGCACATTTTTTGTGATGAAAAAGCCCCCCTCAACTTATACGCGAGCCAAGTGTATTTTAAAAAATATTTTAGGGTTTTTTTTTACTTTTATTAAATTTCGGCTTTGTAGGGGAAGGCATTTTTTAGGATAGGTGGCTTAACCAAAATTTCAGGGATTTTCAAAGAGACTCTCCTGATGATACCTACCCAAGTTTGGTAAAGAGTTTGGTTCAGGGGTCCAAAGGTTATGGACCCCCCCCCAGTAAGGGGAAATTACCGCGCATCCCATTGTTTCTAATGGGGAGACTAATAATAGTAGATGGGGCTACATTTTGAGGGTCCATAACTTTAGACCCCCTAAACCAAACTTCACCAAACCTGGGTGGTATCATCAGGATAATCTCTTGCTGATACCTGCCAGGTTTGGTGATGTTTGGTTTAGGGGGTCCAAAGTTATGGATCCCCAAAGTGGGTGCTCCCATCCCCCATTGTTTCCAATGGAAGCTAATAGTAGATGGGGCTACCCTTTTGAAGGTCCATAACTTTGGACCCCCTGAATCAAACTTCACCAAACCTGGGTGGTATCATCAGGAAGGTCTCCTAAAGATACTCTGAAATGTTGGTACTGCTAACATAAACATTCCTCCCCTGACCAAAAATCCAGTTTTGAAATATTATAACTCTTGTGTTTTAGCTTGGTTGCTGATTGAGCTAAGGTTTTTGTACTTTTAAAGTTATTGTTGAGACCATATTGTTTTTGTTGACCCTCTTTTCCACTTACAGAGCTAGTTTACTGTTTTTCTTTGAAATAAATATTCAAAAACATTTAACCTACTGATGCCTCAATTAATGTAATTTTATTGGTATCTATTTTTATTTTTGAAATTTACCATTAGCTGCTGCATTTCCCACCCTCGACTTATACACGAGTCAATAAGTTTTTTGTGGTAAAATTAGGTGCCTCGACTTATATGCGGGTCAACTCATACATGAGTATATACGGTATACCCTTTCTCAGGGAAAGATGTGAGGAGATTTGGATCAAACTGCCACATCTTCCTGTCTCTCTCCTGTCTCCCCCACCCCCCAATTCTCTTTAAAAATTAAAGCTTACATATGAGCCAGCTTCATCAAAACTATTTTCATTTGCAGTGTTAAACATAGCACTTTTGTTTTCTATAGTTGCACCTACCATTTTGTTTCCTATAGCGGCCTGGACCCCCAAAATGCAAACAGTAATAGTTTTGACGAAGCTGGCGAGTAAGTCAACTCCTTTAATCTTCAAAGGGAATCTGCCCTACTTTACAATCTGGTCGAGCACTGCTGCAGCTTCCCTAAGAAAGAGTATAGTACATTCCTTCCTGAAGAAACGGGATCTGGCTTTTATTATCTTTGCCCTTATAACTCCATGTATTGTTTTCCTGCAGTTCTCTTTATGTGACTTCTAAGAATTAACTAATTCAAATTTCGGTGGCTAGCTTCCTACCAGGAGAGTGTTCTGATGTGCTTTCCCTTTCAGCTTTCTGTCAGATGCCTTGGTAGCCTGCAGTCCATCCGTCCCCCATTTCCCAAAACCTTAGTCTGTGGTGGTCCTGAAACTCCAGGAATCAATCTTGGGGTGGAAAGAACTGCTAGGGAGAATACAGCACCTTCCACTAACAGATCACCGAATTCAACCCATTAAGTTAAATAGTTTATTTCTGGATTAAGCTTTAATCTATAATATTTAATTGAGAGTTGCATTCTTAGCTATTGCTGTTATTAATTTAGTAATAATTTGATGTATTTACCTTTTTTAATTGTTGTAAATGACCTTTGGTATTTATACCTTTCCTTTCTCCCCAATGGGGCCCCAAAGAGACTTACAATCTTCTCCTCACTTCCCCTTTATCCTCAAAAGAAGCCCTGTGAAGTAGGTTAGGCTGAGAGTATGCGCCGGGTCCAAGTTCACCCAGCAAGCTTTCATGCCTACTGGGGAGTCAAACCAGGGTCTTCCAGATCCTTGTGTGACACTTTAACCACTATGCCATGCTAACCACTATCAGTTTGAGAAAACTCAAAACTTTTAGAAATGCATATTGAATAACTTACATCTGTTATCAGACATTACAGAGATGGGATCAGTATTCATTTTATTTTGGAGTTACTTTTCTCTGTGGCTCATTCCGCACACGCAGAATAATGCACTTTCAAGCTGCTTTCAGGGCTCTTTGAAGCTATGCGGAATGGCAAAAACAGTTGTGAAAGCAGCTTGAAAGTGCATTATTTTGCATGTGCGGAATGAGCCTGTCAGAAGCTGGAATATATATTCTCTTTAACCTTTATTGCCTTTGTGCCATCAACCATCTTTAGTTCTAGAAAAGCTGGGTTAAGCCATCTGGTCTCTAATTCATTATTCTTGCTTTGTGATTGCAGTTGTTTCTTGTCGCTGCTGTTGGTGGCTGCTGTGGTCTGGAAAATCAAACAAACCTGTTGGGCTTCTCGACGGAGAGAGGTATTGTTAATACTTGGGCTGCTGTATTGGGGAGGGTGATTTTCCAGAGGAAATTCGGAGCTGCAGGGGTACAGACAATCTCCCTGTCATATTGGGGAAATTAAGCAATGCCTTGAACCACACATTCAGTTTTCTTGCCATTCTTTTGTGCAATGCCAGAACAGAATAGTCTGCCTTATCCTGGGTGGGAAAGTGTTGTTAGATTACATGTGTAGGCCCATGAACAATTTCAGTTTCTGTATTAGACTCTTACATTAAGTGAGGCATTCAAACAAAATCAAATATTATTGTGATATTCAGTTTTTCAATTATACACCTGTCAAATCTACATTCATTATGCCAATCTGTTCTAGTTGTCTTAAAATTTCTCTGACTTCATTTTGCTTTCCACCCAGATCTGTTTACTTCCCTGTAATAGTAGTATCAATTTCCTCTATCCCTCTTCATGTCAAAACATGCATATTACCATTTTTTCATTAGGTTTTCAATTTTTCTTCAATTGTCAAACAGTTTGGGAAATATGATCTCTAAATCAATATTCAAACTTCTGTGAGCTACAGTTTTTATGGCAGAATGAGTGGAAAGCTTGTAGTCATTCAGTTATGTGACTACTTTAATTTTTCTTTCTGTGTGTTTTGTGTCTGACAGAAAATTCATCTCTCTGGCTTTCCCCTACTCAGGTAAAGCACACATAAAAGAAAAGACAGCCCCTAGGGAAAGATGTTACATGGTCCTTTCACTTTTATTGCTCTCTTCAAATGCTACATGTTCAACTGGAGATTTCTCCATGTTTTTCAAGTGTGTTTGTGTTTTTGAAAAACAATTGTACTGTTTTATTCAGAGTTATGCCCAGTGGGCCAAGAAGAGTATAACTCTGCTTAGGATTTTATTGGAAGATTTTGGGATCCCCTTGACTATAGGGGAACCGATTACATCCTCTTCTGCCTCTCTTTTTGTCCAGGGCTTCTACTTGCTAGCTGTCACTTAATGCATAGAAAACATGTCCAACTGCGAACCATTCTGTATTTCTGACTGGGTTGTCTATTTCAAGCTTTTGACACTGTCGTTGTAATCATGACACTTTAAAGCCTTCTCTCTGCTAAGCACAGTGTGAATGTACAGAAAAACACCCTGTCTGCATAAACTGGTATAGTTGGCTGCGTGGCAGTTCAGATCCATGGAGTACTCTTAAGCGCACAAATGCAAGCAATTCTTTGTTAACAGGCAAAAGGAGAATACAGAATTTGCCACATTCTTATCTTGGTCTTGATGCTAACATCACAGCATTCTTGCCAGTGCTATTCAGGTACTTATTTTTCTCAAGGTAGCCAGAAATAGCAACAACAACATCTTGGGAAGGTGGAATCTCTAGACCTTCCCCAACCTACTGTGCTCTTCCTCAGTTACTACTGTTTCTCTTTGGTTGCCCACATGTTCTGAAAGTAGACTCTGAACCTCAGACTTTCATGACAGCAAAACTGGCTTCTGGCCAGAAATGTTCAGGAACTGCAAGCGTAAATTTTTACCTGGTCATTTTTTATTCCCAAGCTTCTTGAGGTGTGTGTGTGTGTGTGTGTGTGTGAATGTATACTAAAGAAAATGTCTTCTTTCTCTATTCTCATATAGTAAGTACAATTCTGCAAAAACATTACAGTTTTTCAGTAGATGGAGTTAGTGCAGGTTTTTTCAATTTTGCAAAACATTTCAAGTAAATATGTATAAATTGATGTGCAACTCATATGTGAAACTTTTTCTAGTGTTTATTTTATGAAATATGACTGCATAATCACAATATTGTTCATATGTTAAATAAAAGCTTAAAAATAAGTTGACACCTGTATTTAGCAAGAATTGTATTTATTGTTGAGGAACAGTGACTGGGTTCAGATACAAAGACATGCTTCAATTGATCAATGGTGAAAGCAGGATTCAGCTCAGAAATGATCATTTGCCTTAAAAAGCTGCTTTCCCCCCTTCTTTCATTCCTATACCCCCTGCCCCCTTGAACCAACTGATGTGCTGGTCTTTGTTGCCTCAAGGAAACAAGGTTAAGCAAGAATGTCTGTATTCATTCATCAACTGAAACCAGAGTTAAGATGAATCGCGACCATTAAACCAACTTCAGTCCATGGTTTTAAAACCTGGTTTGATGTATCATAACTGATTATAGTAGTAGAATGTTGTATTTTCACATAATCTTACTAATCATATTTTAATTCAACCATGACTTCATGTGATATCTAAACTGAGACAATGCCTTCATTGTGAGAATTATTTCTTCTTTAAAGATAGCTAGTGGTTATTGTGTCACTTGTAACTGAAAGGAACATCCTACAGTTTTTAATGCCTTTCCCCTAAAGGCTTTCTAGAGAATGGGAATGCTCTGGCCTGTGTCTTATCACTCATGGCAGAAATATAGACCTGAACTTTGCGAGATTTTTTTTTTTGCAGACCATAGGGTTGACCTCATAGTGCATAGGATCGTCCAAGTTCTGGGTGTGTGAGGGTTAGGGACAAGGCTGCAGTGGAAAGGGGAAGGTAGCAATGTCCACTCTGTTTCAGCTCTCTTGATCCAACCAGTCATTTCTTGGAGCATCTGAAAGGCAGTGCTAGAAAAAAGTGTTGCTCACAAAGCTCCCAGGAAGAAGATTTTATGGTTCAGAATGTTTTTCTTTGCTGATGTTGTAATATTTTGTGGGTTCTTTTACCACATTCATGAGCAGCTAATGTGAGCTAATACAAACAAAGCTTACTACATTTATTTTTGAGAGGTAATTAATAATTAACGGGTAACCTTTGGCTTTCCTTTCATCTTCCAGTATTGACATAAGTCACATAACATCACACTTTGTGTGAAAAGAATTCTTTGAAATGCAAAAGCTAATTAAAATTAATGTAATCTTATTTTAAGACATTGATGTATCAGCAAAAAATACCAAAGGGAATATCATTAATATTTCAACAGACCATTATTTTTATCTATTCCAGAATATTTCATAAAATGTGAGCTGATATTTTGGTTAGAATTTATCTGGTTTGTATCACATGACAAATGTCTAAACTGCAAAGTCAGTGAATTATTTTAGGCCACTGTATTTGTCAATGGAAATATTGGATCATTAACAAAAATGAATGGCTGATAAAGATAGTTTACATCATTCTGCATTTGTATTCATAGTTAAAATGTTTGTTTCTGATTTAAAATAACTATTGTATCTAAACAGTTAACTAAACCTAATATCTTTTTGTACTGTGGAGCAATTTCTGAATTTTGGTGATTACTATGCACATTACTATGCTTTGAGTTTAGATTGGAGGAACTCTGCATTTCACTATAATGTTCACATACTCAGATGTGGCATGCAAGTTTTCTAAGTAAGCATTGCACTGGGAGATCCAAAAATGAACCTGCTAAGAGGATAAAAGGTGGCGGTAGCTTTGGATTGAGGCTAAAACATGGAAGGAGTTTTTTAAATGTGGTCCTTTTTGTTTGTTGTCTGAGTAAACATATGATAGTAAAGCTATACTCTGCCTTTCTTTCACTCTTCTATGAAAAATAAATGCAAAGCAGATGTCAAGGTAGAGATAATTCTTCTGGCAGAAAGAGTAAACAATTGTTATCTTCTATATTTAACCTTTAAAAATATTAATACTCCTTTTAAGTTCAGTTAGGATTTCTGCATGATCTGTGTATGTTAGTGCATAACTAGAACATGGTTATTAGTTTACACATCTAAACAATTACTTCCTTGAGTAGAACAGCGTGATCTTCTCTATTGTTTTTACTAATAACATGATTTTGTAGTCTTTAATAGTGATGTGTGGAAAGACTGATAAGAGGGTTGGTGGGGCAGACGAGAGCTGTCTGCTATCTGTGGGATGAATTCCAGTGGTGCGTCTTGTTTGAGGTATTGTGTGAGTTGGGCACCAAATTCTGTCTCTTTTTAGAGAATATGTTCCAGTTTATGAGTTACTTAACTTAAGCTCTGCATAACTAATCCTCCTCACCAGTCCTTGAGCAGAACTGCTTTGAAATGTGAAAGAACCTGTGCTTGCTCATTAATGACAACATTACAATCTGCAAGAATTGGATATTTATACATTTATTACAAAAAGAAATTGAGGATAATAATTAGCTAGAAGTTCAGCAGCTTTTGAGTGAGCAGACTTTTAAGTGGAGGTATTTATTAGTGAATTTTTTTCTTTATAGGTCTCTTATGCACGTCTGTAAGGCTTTGATGTTGTTGGTGTTGAATATTATAACTGGAGGATTTTTTTTAGTCAAATAGCTTTTAGGAAATAGCAAATATGTATCAAAATCAGTGCTTCAGATTTCGTGTACAGTAGACTAAACATTCAACACTAGTACAAACAATCCCAATAAGTGCATCTGTTCTATCCTCTCAATAACCCCTTGAGCTTCCACATCAACCTGCCATGCCAACAGGCAAGCAACTTTTAACAAGTAGACTTTCAAAAGCCATTTGTGATATGGCTTGATGCTGCAGCCATCAAAGCGGGGAGAAAAAGTGTGCGTGGGGGGAATCCCACAGACTGTACCCAAGCTCTTGGGCACACTTAAAATAGCTCTTCAAATACCAATCAATATTTTCTTTGTGTTTTTAAATAACTAGCTTCTCTTTTCTGTTTTTAGATTTCAACCAGTATCATCATACGAACAAAAGATGGTGTAGGATGTACCGAATAAAATATGTCAAAAACCTTTACTTTGGAAAGGTTTTCATTTTCTCATGTTCACTTTTTGTCTTTGATCCAGCTATAGAATGTAAACTGCTTACATACCAGCACATCATCTGTACAATATTTTATTATCACAGAAAAAAAGCAGTACTAAAGCCACCACAGCATCCTCTGGTGCATTATTTAATTTCACCAAAGGTTGAGAATCTATTATAATGCACAAATCTGAGCAGCTATTTGTTTTATTAGCATAAATGCTAGGTAAATTAGCCATACTTTTCTCCTATACATAATTAATAATTTAAATATAGCCTTTGTCTTTTCTTTTATCTTCAAGAATTGATATAAGCCATATGAAATCTGTGTACGTGTAGGAAAAATGCTTTGAAATGCAAAATCTAATTAAAATGGATGCGGTGTTATTTTAGGACAGTTGACAGATACTGTTGGGAATAACATGAATATTTGAACAGACCATTTTAATTTATGTTGTTCAATTTAGCTACCAGTCAACTGTGCAAAATGAGCTGATACATTGGTTAGACATCTTTTGGTACAGTTAGATGGAGAACTAAATCTGTTGAAACACAGGTAGTTAACAGAATAAAACCATTTTGATTCTTGTTTTGATATGTATAGCTAGGAATTATTGTTTAGGTCTGACATTGCAATGGGAAAATCCATCCTATGGTTGCTGATTTCTATTGCTGGAAGTTGATCCTTAGCAAGTAGGACAATGTTGGTAGGCTCTGCTGTCCTTCAAGCGTCCTCCTATGACTTACACCTAATGAAGATGTGATGAACTGCACATGCAGAATAATGCACTTTCAAACTGCTTTCAGTGCTCTTTGAAGCTGTGCGGAATAGCAAAATCCACTTGCAAACAGTTGTGAAAGTGGTTTGAAAACGCATTATTTTGCATGTGCGGAAGGGGCCAGAGATTTAAAAGCTTATGTCAATCAGTGAAACAAGGTGCTATCACAACAGAGTGGGGGAAAACTTCCTAGGAGCATGTGCCACTCAATTAGGGAGTGGTTCTGATGGAAATATACTGAGTTCAGATTGTGTTGACAGCAAACAGTACACAGACAGGAGAATTAGCAGTTTTATTTAGTGATCAAAGCTGAAAGTGGAAGAGTAGTGATCCTTTCCATAAGTGACTATAAATACAAGTGAAGGAAATATATCTTCTGATATAAAAGAGTTCCTGAGCCAGTTAGAATGATAATCACACACACACACATGGATTCCCATTCTGGAGTATTAGTGTTTTGCTTAATATTACCTCAGGAGGGAGATATATGTGAAGTGGGTAACTAATAGTGTACTCTGTGAAAGGGTACCAATCTGTTAGAACCTAAAGACACTGTGAATTCATTAGCCTGTAACATCTATCTAAACCATCTTAAAGCAAAGAAGCTCTGATAACATCTAAGCAACTGGAGAAACTTATAAAGATTGAATTAAAAACTGTGCCTGTGCCAAATTCTGAAATTGTATATAGTTATCTCTTGCCTGATTTCCATCTATTTGAAATATCTCCTAATCCCATCTAGTTCGTTTAATAAATTTTTATTTTGTGTTTGATGAACTTTCCTCTGTTCTCTGGTACCTTAAAAAAGGGAAAAACTGGCTCCCTACACCTTTCTAGAGCTCCTAAGGCTGAGCAGATGTTTTAAACACCTCATAAGCTATCAACAAAACAGTTCAGTCATAGAAGAGGCAGGAAAACCTGCCCAGCGTAGTGAGGAGGCTCCCTGGGGCTGCCACAAACAGTTAGGAGGGTGAAGAGACCTGCCCCAGCAGATTTTCTTGCTGCTCCTCAGAGTACAAAGGACAATCTGCAAAGAGTTTGAGAGGGGGCATGCTGTTCCCAACTTGGCCTAACCTGGCTTAACACAGCTGTCTCATAGCAAGTAGTGGATTAGTGCAACGACATCTTAGAGTATACCTTACATTAGCATTCAGAAGACAGGCATGTATTTACATAGACAGTTCATAACTCCTGGAAGTCCAAGATCCATTCAATTTATTCCTGAGCCAAGAAATTGTTCAGTCTGAGGAGCCAGGCCAAAGTCGGCAGTTTTATAGGGCCAACTAGAAGTTCTTGTTGCCTTGTGTCATGTGATCCCTACAGAAGTGGTAGTTTCAACAACATTCTCTGTCCTCATGCAGTGGTGGTACTATAGCATAGCAGAAAACTGGCCAACATTTTGCTTCTCTGGCAAGCTGCTACTGTGGAGACAAAAGTAAGATTGTTAGTTTAACATGCACAGCCTCATACAAATGGGGCTGTGGCCTGCAGATCTATGAGCTTCTCGCCTTCTGTGAGAATATGTTCATTCAACCTTAATTATCATATGACAGCAGTAGACATCTCTTCTTAACTGATCCTTATCTTTATGAAGTACATGCCAATCAGTGTACTGGCAAACATTATACATAATCTTATTAGTTTCTTCATTTAGCTCTCCCCCTTGTGGACTGGCCTCAAGCAGTTCATCTGGTTGGGAATACTTGAGATCAAAGCCCAATGCCAGTTGAGTTTTCACTTCATTTTTAATCAAACACCACATGCTCTGAAACTGTTCTTCATGTCCAGTATTATTAAATGTTCATTTAAATGACTCTCCAAACCCAGCAAAGATGTGTTTCTAAGCACCTTCTTGTTTGGTCCTTCTGTAATTGCTCCCATTGCAGTCAGAGGAAAAGAGGTAGCACTCATACTTAATGGGCAGTTTCTTTATTTCTTAATGACAGCATCCCTTCTTGTAATAATTACAGCCCAATCAAGAAGCCTGGGTGGGCCGGGGCAGTGATGCTGCCCCTCCACCACTTCCAGAGGACTTTTCAGCAGCATGGGGAAAGCGCTGGAAAGCCCTTCATAGGGCTTTGTGGACCTATACCACCCCAAAAGGCTAGAATAGGTCAGTACCTGGGACCATGACACATCTAGAGGGGAAGCCAACTAATATTGGTTCTGTCCCTGGCCACGCTTCTAGATTGCCCCAGTTATGCCAGCAGGGCTGGCAGTGGCATTGGGGCGCTAACACAGTACTCAGCACCATGTTGGGCCATCCTGGGAGGCTATGGTGGCCACTCACCAACACATTTGCCCATCCACCACAGTAAGTGCCCTAGAGAGAGTATCTGCATCAGCATAAGGTCACGCCACCTCCAAAACTCCCTTGAGCTTCCTCATTTTGGATTGGGCTGTTAAATCAATAATGGGGCGAGTGAAATAATGTAGTTTATGAAAGTTAATGCGTGGGGCGGGGAATGGAATGGAATCTCTCTAGGCCAATTCTAACTCTAGTAGATTCTGACGGAACAATCTCTACTGTGCATATTAAACATTCCCAAACAGAAATATGTATGCATTTTCCATTCATACTCCAAAATCCAAATATAAATGTTTAGTAAGAACTAACTCAAACTGTAGGATTGCAGCTTTCATTCATTCTAGTGATTTTTATGTTATAATTTAAGATTCTGTTCTGATGTTTGTCTTTTAGTTGTTATGCCTAAGTGCTGCTCAATGTACAGGTTTTTCCAAATAGAGAACTGTAATCAGAAACCTTACTAATTTTTTGTGCAAGAGGAAAGATCTGCTTTCAACAGACATATGACAGAAATTCAGTTGGTTGGCTTTTCCCAGTTTTGATAGAAAATGTCTCCTGCTGTAGTGTGTTTTATAGCTATTCAAGTCCAGGGCCTGGGGGGGGGGGGTGTTACCAATCATACCATTTTTAGCCCTTTGCAGAACTGTTTTCCCTTTTCCAACTGGGCCACATTGTAGTTCTATGATGCAGCACTATAGAGAAATAAGGGGGAGGGATTCAGAACTGGTGGGGATGCTACTGTTGCCACTATAATGCAGATGTTTTTTCACTACTGTTGTAGATGCCGTTGTAGATACAGTGTCCTTGGTCAAGGGCTCGGTATCTTGGAAGCTACCAGGGCAATGATCTGAAGCTTAAAGAAGGATTCTTGAATTGTAGCTTCTATGGGAATGTTGTTCATAGAATCTCACCATCCTGTCAAGGAAATTTTCCCATCTAACTGTTTTGTGTTGCTCCCGTGCCCTCCCCCCCCCCATTGTTCAAACAGATTTAAGAAATTTTGGTGGTGGCCTTTGCCAGAGGTGTAGCTAGGAAGAATGGAGCCCAGGGCAGAATTTGAGTTTTGCCCCCATAGGCAACCACCCTCCCCCACCATGACCAAACAATAATTTTTTTGCACCAGGTCATTTCAAAGGGGATTGGGGGGCAGGAAGGTAAGGAGAGCTGGGTCTGCCCATGGATCCTGTGATCCATGGGCAGAGCAGGCTGGCTGCGGGTGGGTGGGGGCTGGAGAGCTGGCATTGCCCAGAGCAGGCCTGGCTGGGCTTTTGGGGTGGGGGATGAGGGAGGGAGGCTTCTGCCGGGCCCCTCAGCTCTAGCTGGGCTTTTGGGTTGGGGGAAGAGGGAGGGAGGGCTTCTGCCAGGCCGCTGCAGGCCCGGCTGGGATTTTGAGGTGGGGGAGGAGGGAGGGAAGTCTTCTGCGGGCCGCACCCTCTCCCCCATGTCCCTTTGGTGCTATGGTGGCCTCAGGCATCCTGGCAGGGCTGGGCTCCCTTCCCTCCTTGGCCTGGCCCCTCCCTAACAGACTGCTCTTTCAGCTGGTTCTGCTGGAGGTGGGGCAGTTCCCAACAGACTGCTCGATCAGCCAGCTCTGTCGGGAGCAGTCTGTTGGGGCGAGGCCGGGACAAGGGGGGAGGGGTGTGGGTGGTGATTTTGCGCCCCCCACGTGACTTAACTGGGTGAACCATTTGTTCATATTCCATTTAATATGATGAGGATGAACCATTTGTTCGTACTCCTTTTAATATGATCTGCCTGACACCTCAGTTTCAACTATCTGCATATATTGCATAGTTGGGAATTATGATTTGGATCCAAGGAGGCTGTTTTTGCATCACAATGGCATTTACACTAGCAGAATGATGCTTTTGTTAGTGGTGGAGTCGAGGTGGTTAAGATGGTCCTGTGATCCATAAGAGCATAATTTTGGTAGACTACAGTGGATTTAGATCACCCAGGCTAGCGTGATCTTGTCAGATCTTGGAAGCTAAGCAGAATCAGATCTGTTTTGTACTTGGATGGGGGGCCTCCATAGAAGTCTAGGGTTGCTATATAGAGGTGGTAGACAATGGCAAACCACTTCTGTCTGTTGCCTTTGTGATCATCATAAGATTTCTGATACTGATGGCATTTCCCACCACCCCCATTTTGAGAGGCAGGAAAGTCTGTTCCATGAGCTTCACACAATTTATTTATTTAAAGTTTGTATATCCTTCCTACTAATTACAGCTCTCTAAGTGCCTTTTGAAGAACCTTCAACCAGTAGGGAGAGCTGATTATTCAACTATCATCAACACCATTTTTGTATTAATAGGTAACATAAAAACAAACAAGGTTTTTATTGATTTTCTGCCACCACAGAGAAGGCTGTGTTCCCAATAGCCATCTGTTCTTGTATGAAGATGGAGACACTCAGAGTTGAACCCTCTGCGGGAATATTAACAGTTGGGCAGGCTCACAGCTTTTGATCTTCTACTTGTGGATGGGGAGTGGAAACAGAGGGAGGCAACTCAATATTCTAAATGGGCTTTTGATGCCTTGAAAAATCCTGCAAAATTGCCTATATTCAAAATAGTAAAATGCACAAATAGAATAACAATTGTTTACTGGGGAAAATAAAAAGTACGAAAATATAACCCTTTAGATGGCAGTTTTGTAATGGGCTTTTGTTCTTCTAATGTCATTGGTCAGCTTCCAATAAATTCTGTTTAGTTTCATTTCCATTTGTACTGTTGAACATATTTAATAAGCTCCATTATTGAAATTGCAGTTTTCTTTTCAAAGATAGATGTTTGTTAAATCTCAACTGAAGGTGCCTTTGATGTTGAATGGCTGACGTTTATGATAACAATAAAATAATGTGTATAAATGCGGGTACACATAATCATGGCTGGCAGCAGTTTATTGTTAAATGTAGTGTCTGTCCTGCATATTTAATACAAGTTTCTGAGGAGATAATATGACTGTAGTTATGTGGGACTCATGATAAGATAAGGATATTTGTGTTTTTCATCCAACTTGAGATTTACAACAGTACTTGGTTTGCAAGCTAAAAAAAGGCCATCATTTAAATGTGAAGAGAAAAAAAAATCCCTTCAGGTTTTATTCTTTTCCAGCAAGGTTAATATGTAGTGCACCTGTTTTTTTAAAAAAGACTGTAAATATGATATTAGGAGTGTCCGTGACTCTGCTTTTATAGGAAAATGAAAGTTTTAATATTAAAATGGTGTGTTGTGAGCTATTTGGAAAGAGGGAACTGCCTTTTATGTCATTTATCCAAAGCTCTCAAAAGTACAGTGAGCTCTGGATAAATAACAGAAGTTATAATGTCAACTCTGCAAACCCAGGCTTGGTTCTGAGACTACAGCTGCAGTTTCTCATTGCCATATTGGTATCAGAAAACCTGAGGCTATTTGATTTGAAAGTAGAGTTATCCCTTCCACTTTTCCCATCGTGGTTTTGATCTATTGCAGGTCAGCATAAGAAGTTAAATGGAAATTTGGGGGGCATTTTGTGGAAGCCTCAGATACCACGTGAAGATCAGCAGATGACACAGAAAAAGTTTAGAAACTCAGAAAATGCATAAAATATATGTATAGTATTGCATAATATCAGCATATTTTATATTTTAATACCATAAATATACACAATTTATTTTTAAAGTTAAATAAAAGAAAAAGAAACATTCAAACTCATTGGTGTGGAGGGCCAAGAATTTTTATGCAGATTTCCAGATCACAGGGGGTGCCGCCCGTGATGTGGAAGGGATAACTGAATACTATGTGACTGATGAGTGTGGCTCATTCCGCACATGCAGAATAATGCACTTTCAAACTGCTTTCAGTGCTCTTTGAAGCTGTGCGGAATGGCAAAATCCACTTGCAAACAGTTGTGAAAGTGGTTTGAAAACGCATTATTTTGCGTGTGCAGAAGGGGCCTGTGTAACTATCAATATTTGTTGTAGTTGTTGGTATACAGTGGATTCTTTTCCCATTCATATTCAAGAAGGGCACTGTTACAGTTCCTGTCCTTACTATCCAGGCTATTTATTGAGAAAACTTACAGCCCATATTTGAGCTGAAAGAGTCTTGATGGCAGTAGAGCTACACCATAAGCACAATCCACTGAAAATATCTTCTGCACAAGCATATTTGAAGTCAGTAAAATTGTGTGGGAGTTTAGTCATACATCTTGCCATTTTCCCTCCATGTCAGTAGCACCATTTCAGTGGTACAGGTGTAGAGGATTATGATTAGGGTGTGATTGAGAAAATGTAATTATGCATGAAAATAATGATTTAAGAAGTGATGACGTCCGTGTTTCTGAACCACAAAATCCACCAACTCTGGTGGTTGTTCACAGAAGACTGATGCCATGTGTGATTATAAATAATTCCTGATAGATAAGGAAAAAATAACCATATGTATTCACATGGACTCAAACATCTGTGGAAACATGATGTGGTCCCAGTCTTCTGTTTAAAACATCTAGACATCAAAAACTGAAACACTGACACTACAAAACATAGTTACTTCAAAATAGCTTTTTCTTATTCTCTGGGAGACTTTTTTGCTGCAATGATACTTTCAGACTAAGAAAAAATAATCAAATGTAGGGATAGTTATTTATGTTCAACATTAATTTTACAGTCTGTTCAAGTCATGGTTTTATTAATGTTTTTAATTTAAGAAGCTGTTTTTGTCTTTATTAGATATTCAGCATAATGGGGAAGCAGAGCACAACTGGAAGAAGCAATCTGTAATATATTGCTTAAATAAGGAAAGCAAATATAATATATTAATATGAATCAGCTAGGGAGCTAAAATATTCTTCCTTCAAGCTGAGAATGTCTTTGGGTAACAGGAAAGAAGATGGCCTTTGTGCTAAGAAGTAGATACAAACAATGTGCTGGCAAGTGTCTTTGCTTCCCATTTAATCATATCACATACCTAGATTGTTTAAATGCAGAAATTTTGCATTTTACAGCATCCAGCTTTTTCTGTGTTGAAGCAACTAATTCATGCATAGGGTTGCCAGCTCCGGGCTGGGAAATACCTGGAGATTTTAATGAAGCCTGATGAGGATGGGGTTTTATGAGGGGAAGGCTTCAGTGAAGCATAACCCCATACAGTCCACCTTCTAAAGCAGCCATCTTATCCAGGGCATCTGATCTCTGTCATCTGGAATCAGTTGTAATAGCTGCAAATCTCCAGCCACCATATGGAATTTTAAATCATGTCCTCTGCTGACATATAGCTAGCCAGTATTTGGCATGTCTTATACTGTATTACAACAGTTAGTGTCCAGTGATGTATTCCCTTTCCAAAAATTCTTTGAAGCAGGATTGAACCCAGAATAGATCCCAGTCATGAAGGCTTTCTACCACATAATCCAGGAACCTGAAGAGTCTGTTTTCTAAACCAGCACAAGACGTATTTATCCTTTAAATCATGGTATACAGGGACCTCCATGAGGTAGAATGCTATAGAATCTACCCTCCAAAGTTGCCATTTCTCCTAGGGAATTGATCTCCTTAGTCCTGTGGTGGCGAACCTTTGGCACTCCAGATGTTATGGACTACAATTCCCATCAGCCCCTTCCAACATGCTGCCAATTGGCCATGCTGGAAGGGGCTGATGGGAATTGTAGTCCATAACATCTGGAGTGCCAAAGGTTCGCCACCACTGCCTTAGTCTGAAGATTTCAGGAGATTTCCAGGCCCCATCTGGAGGTGGGTAACCCTATTTGATATGTGGGTAGATGTTGCTTTTAATTCATCTGCTGCCCTTGCCAAAAATCTTTTAAAAGGACCTTTACAATCTAATTGCCACCTAATCATTAAGAACATTCATAATTTATTCAATTGGTAGGGTTGTCTCTCTCACTGTAAACCCTGACAATTTTACACCATAAATGCATGTTCCTTTTCATTAGACATTTTACTTTGAGCAACAACATGATACAATATTTGGGCTAGTGTAGATTTTGCATAGGCTCAGATAATTGGGACTATAGTATCAGGGACATGTTCTGTGAACATGTGTTTCCTCTTTCTCTCTCCTCTTTGGAGCAAATTCCCCATCCCTGTTTAACATCAGTTAAAGAATGAATTGGCACTGACATTAAAAAAATACTGGAGGACCTAAACATCTGTGTTTTCACATTCATCGATGCTGGATAGTAAAACGAAAGCCAAATCAAATGTGCTGAGTGAAAACACAATCAGGAACCTCATATTGTGTGCTTGATGTGGCCTCTTCCCTGAGTCCAGACAAGCAATGAGTTATTTTAGGTTGTCACTTAAAATGTCACCTTCACCATTACTTTCTGCAGAAAAAGAGGGGTTGTAGCAAATTGTTACAATAATGGGATTTGCAGACAGAAGATGTTGGGTAGCCAACTCCAGCTTGGGAAATTCTTGGTGATTTCAGGACAGTGCCAGGGGAAGGCAGAGTTTGGGGAAGGGGCTAAACAAGGATGTAATGCTGTAGAATCTGCCCTCCAAAACTGTCATTTCCTCCAAGGGAACTGATCTCTGTCACCTGGATGTCACTTAAAATTCCAGAAAAACTCCAGACTTCACCAGGAGGTTGTTAACTCTAGGAAGATGTGAGGAGGTCTACAAGTGGTTGTATGTGCTGATTCTGGGCTTGTGGCTGTTGAGAACTCATAGAGCTCTTGTTTCTAACTCAGTTTAATTGAGTGACAGTTTTGTTTTCCATTTCTGTTTTTTAAGTTTTGCTTGGATTAAATTGTGGTGGGAGAGGATTTTAGAAAGCAGGTCAGAAATGAAGCAGTGCAGTAAAAAAGACAGTGAACCAACGTGGATTTGGTGTACACTTCAGCTGCAGATTCTGAGATCTCCCCAGTATATATATTACAGGGTAATGTGATAGATCGAATATACAGTTGAAAGCAACAAAAACACAAAATTATGTCTAATATATATGCAATACCATATTAAAACAGCATATTTCTTATAGCAAATTCTATTCTGCAGAGAAGAAATACGGGCATTTCTTACTAAGCAAGCATTGGCCCTTTCCGCACTGGCAGAAAATGTAAAGTAGATGTGGATTAATGCTATGTAGAGCAGCAACTTAAGTTTTTTGATGTAGGTTTTTTCTTCCACACCTCATCTACATTCCATGGAAGGTATCCGGTCCTGCATCGGATTCAAGAAAGCCGACATTTCCACACTACCGAAAAGTGCTGTTGCCCTCAATTGCCATGGATGTCCTGATTGACTGTTGTGCCGTGCAGGGGCGGGTACTTTCGAATGCATTGCTGCGTGATGTGGCAACAAGAAGATGACACTCCTGTCTTCCTATTGGCTACCGTTATCTTGTTCTTTCTCGCGGGGGTATAACAAGATCTCAGAACACTTCCTTCCAATTGCCTATCGTGCACCTGTGCTCCGCATTCCCACACATTAAGCCTTGCCTTTTTTTAAAATAAAGGACATTTTCCAGCAGATCTTTTGGCAACCCAAAAGCATGTACAGAGTTCTTTTTCATTTGCAATGGAGTGGCTCTCCACAACTGAGCACAAGACATCCTTGGGTGGAATGTGTCTTTTGAAAAAGCAACAAGGACCTTGCTATTTTTTTCCTGAGATGAAATTCTGTCTGCTCCAAGACTAACGAAAATAACAGAATACAGAGTTGCACAACAGAATATAGAGCTGGTGCCTGCACTTTAAAAACAAACTGTAGTATTCTCACTTCACTGGGGTTATTAACTATCTTGGTGATTCTGACCTACCCTCCCTTCTATTCCAGCCCCCAGCTTGTCATGCCTGGATCCTCCTTCTCTCCCCTCCCTCTAGATCAGGGGTAGGGAACCTTTAACACTCAAAGAGCCATTTGGACCCCTTTTCCACAGGAAAAGAAAACACTTGGAGCCGCAAATAATGTTTGACATTTAAAATAAAGATAACACTGTATATATTGGGGGTTTTTTTACCTTTTACTCCGCTCATTCTGAGAAGTGCATGGATGTGTCCGCCCTGCTCCCTGCAGGGCGGGCAAGGATGGGGCCAGCGGCTCGGCCTCGCCGCTCCAACGGGGCGGGTGAGAGGGGAAGCCGGGCAATTGGTGCGCCCACCCTGCTGCCTGCAGGGCAGGCAAGGATGAAGCCAGAGGCTCGGCCTTGCCGGCCACTGGGAAAGCACCCGCCCCGCTCGAACAGGGCGGGCGAGAGGGGAAGCCCGCGGCGCGGCCCAGCCGGCCGTGGGCAATTGGTGTGCCCGCCCTGCTGCCTGCAGGGTGGGCAAGGATGGGGCTGGCGGCTCGGCTCGTGGAGCCGCAGTGCAAGGGCAGAAGAGCCGCTTGCGGCTCTCGAGCCGCAGGTTCCCTACCCCTGCTCTAGATGAGCATCTCTGAAGTACAGGCTGGTTGCATCCAAAGAGGGGGGCTGTCTGGGGGGGGGAACATTTCTGAAGGCACAGTCTCAAAACATTCAGTCTCATCAGGAGACTGCCCTGATGATCCCCCCAGGTTTGGTGAGGCTTGGTCCAGGGGGACCAAAGTTATGGATCCTCAAAGGGGGTGCCCCACCCCCATTCTTTCCAATGGGAGCTGGACCAAACTGCACCAAACTTGGGGGGTGTCATAAGGACTGTCTCCAGATGATACCCCAAAATTTTGGTGCCAATACATCGAAAACTCCCCCCCCTGCAGGAACATCCCAGAAATTTGCCCAAGAATCTTTGTTCTGAAGTGAGTTTACTGCATTGCTGTCAATGGGGGGTACAGGCTGGGGGGCACATTTCTGAAGGCACAGTCTCAAAACTTTCAGGGTCTCATCAGGAGACTGCCCTGATGATACCCCCCAGGTTTGGTGAGGCTTGGTTCAGGGGGACCAAAGTTATGGACCCTCAAAAGGGGTGGCCCCATCCTTTCCAATTGGAGCTAAGGAGATGGAGGCTACCCTTTTGAGGGTACATAACTTTGCCCCGAACCAAACTGTACCAAACTTGTGGGGTAGCATCAGGACAGTCTCCTGATGAGACCCTGAAATTCTGGTGCCGATATGTCTAAAAACGCACCCCCTGCTGGCACCAATGACCTGGTCCAAAAAAATGGGTCGTGGTTGGGTAGCTGCCCATGGGGGGGCACCAACTCAGGTTTTACCCAGGGCTCCAGTTTGCCTCTTTACGCCCCTGGATAGCCCCCACCCCTCCACTGTAGCAGAGAATCTCCTTCCTTCTACAAGAGCATCTCTGAAGTACACGCTGGTTGCATCAAAAGGGGGGGGCTCTCTGCCTCTTGTGGACAGCCTTCCCCGAGTAAACGGCATAACAATGAGTCATGCTCCTTCCTGCCAATCCAACGAGTGCTAGAGAGATAATGGAAAGCATGACTGACCGCGAGGAGTAGTAAAAGGCAAGTGAGAGCAAATCGAAACTTAAAAATCTGTGCGCGCAACTCCAATTCAGTAGTGCCTTCCGATTGGTTGGGTTGAATTGCATCACAGCTTAGGCGGGCACTTAAGAACATAAGAACATAAGAACAAGCCAGCTGGATCAGACCAGAGTCCATCTAGTCCAGCTCTCTGCTACTCGCAGTGGCCCACCAGGTGCCTTTGGGAGCTCACATGTAGGATGTGAACGCAATGGCCTTCTGCGGCTGTTGCTCCCGAGCACCTGGACTGTTAAGGCATTTGCAATCTCAGATCAAAGAGGATCAAGATTGGTAGCCATAAATCGACTTCTCCTCCATAAATCTGTCCAAGCCCCTTTTAAAGCTATGCAGGTTAGTGGCCATCACCACCTCCTGTGGCAGCATATTCCAAACACCAATCACACGTTGCGTGAAGAAGTGTTTCCTTTTATTAGTCCTAATTCTTCCCCCCAGCATTTTCAATGAATGCCCCCTGGTTCTAGTATTGTGAGAAAGAGAGAAAAATTTCTCTCTGTCAGCATTTTCTACCCCATGCATAATTTTGTAGACTTCAATCATATCCCCCCTCAGCCGCCTCCTCTCCAAACTAAAGAGTCCCAAACGCTGCAGCCTCTCCTCATAGGGAAGGTGCTCCAGTCCCTCAATCATCCTCGTTGCCCTTCTCTGCACTTTTTCTATCTCCTCAATATCCTTTTTGAGATGCGGCGACCAGAACTGGACACAGTACTCCAAGTGCGGTCGCACCACTGCTTTTTATAAGGGCATGACAATCTTTGCAGTTTTATTATCAATTCCTTTTCTAATGATCCCCAGCATAGAGTTTGCCTTTTTCACAGCTGCCATGCATTGAGTTGACATTCCCATGGAACTATCAACTAAGACGCCCAAATCCCTTTCCTGGTCTGTGACTGTTAGCACTGACCCCTGTAGCGTGTATGTGAAGTTTGGATTTTTTGCCCCTATGTGCATCACTTTACATCACTTCACCTTGAAAGTGGAGCAGCCACAAAAGTTTTACACAGTAGCCCAGGGGTAGGGAACCTTTAACACTCAAAGAGCCATTTGGACCCGTTTTCCACGGGAAAAGAAAACACTTGGAGCCACAAATAATTTTTGACATTTAAAATAAAGATAACACTATATATATATAGGGGTTTTTTTAACCTTTTACTCCGCTCATTCTGAGAAACGCATGGATGCGCCCGCCCTGCTCCCTGCAGGGTGGGCAAGGATGAAGCCGGCGGCTCAGCCTCGCCGGCCGCCGGGAAAGCGCCCGCCCTGCTCCAACGGGGTAGGCGAGAGGGGAAGCCCACGGCACGGCCGACCATGGGCAGTTGGTGCGCCCGCCCTGCTGCCTGCAGGGTGGGCAAGGATGGGGCTGGCGGCTTGGCTTGTGGAGCCACAGTGCAAGGGCAGAAGAGCCGCATGCGGCTCTCGAGCCGCAGGTTCCCTACCCCTGCACTAGCCGAACACATCTGGAGTTAAACCAGGGTTTTTGAAAAAACTCTACATACATACAGGGGCAGGGGAAAAGTGGAGTAAACAGCCAGAAGTGGCGCAAATCAGAAAGTGAGCAAAACTAATCCGTGCTACAGGGCTCGACAGTGTGGAAAACTTGTAGAATATGGAGCAGCCTCAAATAGTTAATCTAAACCTGTAGTGTGGAAAGGGCCATTGTGGTACTTTTAAAAGACAAATTCCAGTTCTGTTCCTTAATTTAGCTCTACAACTGAATTTTGCAGCATGATACAAAGACATACTTGTTTCTTGTGAACCCTAGAGACCTCTCTTAGCTCGTTCATTACATAACATTTTGAAAGAGTACAAATTAAAAGTTACCTATGTCATAGAGATGTACACTCCTGAAGTAGAGTAGGATGCTTTGTATTATGTTGGTTGTGACTTTTTATTCATAACCTACCTAGGTTGAGAATTTATGTGTATTTGACATTTATGTGTTTGTCACTGTGAAATATTTTTAACACCAAACACTTACCTATTACTATTAATTGACATTTCCCTTTTTCAGTGGATGACAAGAAAAAGTATTATCTTGTGTCTCAAACCAGTTGTGGGTGAGGGTTATCTGTTCAGTCTGAGAGTTCTTGAAAGCTATTGGATAAATTATCTAAAAGTCATGTATGCTCTTAGACTTGAAAAGCTCTCAAGAAAAATCACTACAACGTACCCGATGATTAATCCTCCAGGATGTATTATGGGAATGTACTATTTCTATAGACAGGTTTGAAGATTGTTTGGAGAGTTCTGTTAGTGGTGAGTTGTCACAGCACATTATGCAATGTTTTAAATGCCAGTGCACACAGAATAGCAATGTAAGGGAACAAAATAAGGTGATTTTTTTGACTTACAAAACACTGAACAAGTTTAGCTTTACATACCTGAGGAATCATCACATCTCATCATGCTGCTTTTGGCTTTGCCATATAATTTGCACTGATCACACTGGCTTATGGGCTTGAAGTATTGGTTCTTATGTTGGTTCCATTTAGGGGTTTAATGGTATCTAAATGACATAGTGGTTCCCATATGAGCCAGCTAATGAATTACAAACAACATCTGAGGCCATGCTCTTTATGTCTGGTTAAAAAAGTCAAAATGGTTCTTTGCAAAACATTTGTACAACATTTTAAATGTTCTGTGTGGAAAAAGTCACTTGCATTATATTAAGTCCCTCCCTTCCCCTAATTCCACCCTCTTCACACTTTAGGTATTGTCCAACGCAGAGATGGCAACTCTACTATGGATCCTTTTGTGTGACTATTTTGTTATGTAATTTATATTTGATTACTTCAATAAATATAGTTGGCTAATGCAAAACTTTTAAATGGTAATGAGGGGAAAAATCTAAATAAATGCTGGTGCACTTGTTACAGCTGGTCCAGAGATTCTTGATGCCCTTATAAACAGCCAGGTAAGAGGCTCAGGAGGAACTGACTGCCATATCTGCAACATGCAACCCAATCACCTGGCTGAAAGAGAAGCTGGAGTAGAGCTGGAATTCTCTGAAATATTGCCATATCACAGTCTGTGAAATCCTGCCATATCACAGTCTCAGCTTGTGGGTGGGTGCACAGCAGCCAGGCTCCCTCTTTTTCTCCCTCTCCCATGCTTCTACCTACCCTGTTGGGCATGCAACTGCAGGTGGCAACCTCTTGTCAATGCAATGGTGAGTATACCTGAGGAGGCTAGAAGAGAAGGAGCAGCTAATTGGGTGTCCTTTTGGTGTCTCTCAGACTGGCACTTACTCTGTCATCCTACGCCAGTGGTGGTGAACCTTTGGCACTCCAGATGTTCATGGCCTACAATTCCCATCAGCCAATTGGCCATGCTGGCAGGGACTGATGGGAATTGTAGTCCATAACATCTGGAGTGCCAAAGGTTCGCCACCATGGTCCTAGGCTATTGCTAGAGTTTGCCTAATAGTTCAGCTGGTCCTGGCCTGTTAGGCCCAACATGGAGAAAAAACTTACCAGTATATGATTCATGAAAAAGTATAATTACATTTTCCTCTGGATCCATAGCTCTTCATTCTATCTGCAATAAATGTGTGAGAATTATTTATCAATCTTATCCAGCTAAACATGGTTAGTACTGCGCAGAAGAAGACAATGGTAAATGATGACTGACCAAACCTTACCTCAAAAACCCTTTGATGAAACAAAATGAGAATGCCTTAACCAATGCTCACTGAAGTAAAAAGTCCCATCGCTTCATAACTAGAAGGGAGAGGTCAGGCTCTACTTGGACCAACACCACAATATTGATTCATGTGGTCAACAAAAACCTTATCTCAGTGAGAAACATAGCAGTAAAACAATGTGTTGCATTTTGCATTGAAGGAATGACACTCGAGGCACAATCTAAATGATAATTTGCACTTTAGCCTTGCCACTTGCTGTTATATAGTGCTGGAAATACTTCCAACTGTAGGTGAGTGAAAAATGTCCTCATCTAAGTGGAGACTCATAAAGTTTTTAGGTTTTATGAGAAAATTGTAGAAAAGAACCATCTTATGCAGCAAATGACCTCTGAATTATAAACAGCTCTGAGGGCAGGTTTTTCCTCTCTCCCTCCCCCTTTCCTTTTATTTTTCAATGATGATAAAGTGAGAAAAATCAATTTTATGCCCTTGCTACAAAGTTAACAAAGCATTATATCGCCACCTGGCCATCTGTTTGGCTAAAATGGTTGTTATTATCTCAGATGTTGCTCTGGCTGTTTTCAGACTCACCATGCATGTTTATTCCATTATCCAAAGACACCTTGTTTGGCTCTGGTTGAGTTGCAGTTTCTGTTCAAGTGTCTTTACACCTCACTAAATACGCTTTTGTTCAGTTCCTCATAAAGGGGGGGGGGAGGAAATAGAGAGCTTCTGCTTGGAGTAACTATTTACAATTCAAATGAATGTGCTTGTTTTCTGCATGGTTAAGAGCCTTGCCCAATAAACCTATTTTTTCCTCAGTAGCAATATTGTACCAGCCAAGGCTTAAGTGGTTTTATTTTTCCATTAACCAGATTGTGTGAGCTGGCAGAGAAGATCTCTTGCTGATATTAACATCCTCCCTGTCTTCATCAGGTTGGCAAGGCAAAGCATGATTGTTTGGGCTACGCTGAATCTTTGGTGGTTGTTCCATCTCTTGACAGTGTGGTATTATCTAACCTTGATTTCATAACAGTCTGAAACAGTGTCCTCATTAAATTGTTTTAATTAATACTGTCATAAAAATAGAAAGCGTTCTTTGTTTGTTGGGCAGTTGAAGCTGATGTTTATGAGACAGAGGGGCTTATGGTGGCATACCACTGTTGTGAACTGTTGTGAAAAAATATAAAACCAAGTGATGGATGGATCAAAAATAGGTTCGGAGTGTAATTTTGTTAGATGTTGGTACAGTTTCCCCCCCTTTTTTTCCATTTGAGACATTTAGGTATCTTTTATGATACGGATGCATTAAACAGAAGAAATATTTATGTATGTATATGAGAGAAAAAAGCCTGTGAATTTTCTAAGAATTGTATATATTTTTCAATTCAGTTTTCACAATCTCATGTTCAGAAGAAACATTTGTTAGTGTATGTGTGTCACATATCTAGGTTAAACAGCTTAAGCAATCAAGGACGTAGGTAAGGGGGGGGGCGTTCTTGGGTTCAAACTGTTAGATTTTGTTTAGAGTCATGGATATGCCCAGTAGTGTGTGTGAGTGCAGTTTATAGAAAGTTCTCCAGAGACATAAATGTAAAAGGTAAAACTTACATTTATTCAATCATCTTCAGTTCACAACTTTGTTCCAAGAAAAGGTAGATAGAAAGAACCCTAGACTAAAGAGATTACTTTCCCTATGACAAGTGGGCACAACTAACGCGCCATCACGTGTGTGGATGTGAGAGGATGCTGCAGTGGGAAAGGCCCCACTGAGCAGGCTGCCATTGACCATGCGCTCGGTTCAAAGGCTAGAGCAGAAGTGAAGCTAGCATGGGGAAGAAAGGAAGTTAGTGGGCGGTCTCCTGGCCCAGACAAGGAGGGCAAACAAGAGAGGCAACATCACAGTTAGAGTGAGATACATAGCACCCCCCAGTGTCCAGGCATGCAGAAGTCGCTTATTCCAACACAAACCCCATTACATGTCATAAGTTCCACCCCCCGTTTGTGGTTTTTTAAATATTTTAAAGTGTTTTTTGGTTTTTGGCCTGTAGGGGGTGGAATTTTTAGGCTAGCAGCACCAACATTTCATAGGTGTTTTGGGAGACTCTCCTGATGATACTACCCAGTTTTTGTGAAGTTTGGTTTAGGGGGACCAAAGTTATGGACTCCCAAAGGGGGTGCCCCATCCCCCATTGTTTCCAATGGGAGCTAATAGAAGATGAGGGCTCCACCTTGGAGAGTCCATAACTTTGGACCTCCTAAACCAAACGTCACCAAACCTGGTTGGTACCATCAGGAGAGTCTCTTACTGATACTACCCAGGTTTTCTGAAGTTTGGTCCAGGGGGTCCAAAGTTATGGGCTCTCAAAGGGGGTGCCCCATCACCCATTGTTTCCAATGGGAGCTACAGATGTGAGGGTCCATAACTTTGGAACCCTGAACCAAACTTCACCAAACCTGTGTAGTATCATTAGGAGAGTCTCCTAAAGATTCCCTGAAAGTTTTGTGCTGCTATCTTAACAATTGTACCCTTGACAGCAGGCACCTCTCCCCCAGTTTCCCCAGATTCTCCTTTTAAATCCACCCCCTTCAGCATGGATTTAAAGGGAGAATCTGAGGTCTCCAGTTTAAACATGGAAAGTGATGCTGTTTCAGGGTGGGGGATAATCCACCCCAAAACATCATTACTTTCAGTGTTGTTTTAAATGGGGACCCCAGATTCTCCATTTAAAGTGAATTTAAAATGAGAATTTGGGCTCTTTAGTTTAAACACCATTGCAAGTGATGCTGTTTGGGGGTGGATTCCAGCATCACAGTGGCCGCCCAGGGGGGTGCACGCGCCCAGCGGGTGGGTGCGTGCAAACTCAGATTTTGCACCAGGCTCCATTTTCCCTAGCTACACCTCTGCACAGAGGGGAGGGCAGAAGGGGCTGCTGGCTGCCAGCTGGGAGCCCAGCTGGTGGGGGGGTTGGAGTAAGGCAGGGCAGGGGAGACTTGGTTTCTGAGAGCTGCTTTTATAAGTACTGAGACAGGGGCGGGGCTTGGGGAGGTGTGGTCACGCCCCCAGGGGCAGGTGGGGGCATGGCCCCGCCCCCGAACCACCCCATAAAAATCTATACCTACGTCCCTGTAAGCAACTGTAAGCAACTGAAAAAATCTTGAAATTAGAAATTGTAATGATAGAATTGTTGAGTAAAGACACTCAAGTGCTGCACACAAATATTATTCCTGACTGCCATTTTCTGTTTTTCCCTGGTTTTTTTCACCCAATGTGTGGACAAATCAGTGCATCATGGTCTACAGTCTCATGTTGCAGTTCCCTGACTGTTCTGTAGTAGATGCTGAGAAGATTAAGCCTCCTGCCCCTGGCCAAATTTTAAAAAAATTCTCCAAAAACAGAGCAAGGAGCTTCTGCAGGCAAGGAGTGAACTCACAAAAATGGCATCTTAAAAGGATAGCACACAAAGCCTTAAAAAAATCAGCCCAAATAATTGCAAGGAAAGAGAATGTGTTTACAACATTTTGAGGCTTCAAATAAAACATTTTGGGGGAAAAGAATGCAAAACTCCTTGGAAGAAACATTTTATTTCCTGCCTCAAAACATTTTAAAGTGTTTGTGGGGAAAGGGCCATACAGCTGTGAATCATCAAGTGCTGAATATTACATGATGAGTAGTCAAGTGGATGAAACAGCGCTTTGCATCTTATGAACACCTTGAGTTAAATCTTTATTTCCATCATTCAGATGAGTGATGTGATGGACAGCACAGTAAAATAGAGGTTTAAAAGTTAATGTCAGTCAGTGGAACAAGTGTTCTATCACAACAAAGTGGGGAAAAACTTCCTAGGATTGGGTAAACTGGCCTGTGCTCTGATTGGTGGAACAGTCAGCTGACTCAGGGAGGAGGTATTTTTCTGAGGGAAAACATTTTGAGAGCTTTTTGGATTTGGATTCCCCTCAAGTTAATATCAAGCCCCTTAACTGTGTATGTTAAACATCTGCTCTGAGGGGATTTCAGTTAGGAAGTGGATCTGACTTGAAATATACTGATTGTCAGCATGTGTTGAAAGGAGAAAATACTCAGACAAGAGAACTGGGAGTTTTATTTAGTGGTCAAGACTGAAGGTGTAATAGTCGTTACTTTCTCAGGTGACCATAAATAAAAGGGAAGGAAATACATCTTCAGAGTGTAGAAGAATAATTCCTAAACCAGATGGAATGGGAATTATACATACAGTGGATTCCCAATCTGGTGTATTAGTGTTCTGCTATAGTTATCTCAAGGGCGATTCCACACTCACCAACTCAACCTAGGTTCGACCTAGGTACTCCCCACATCCATCGAGTTCCACGCAAGTCCGTTCCTGCTCTGCTTTGTCCTGCCGTTAAATTTCTGACTCCACTAGGGAGGTACAGTTTTTTGGGCAAACCCAGGTTGAAGCTGGTAAAGTGGGGAATCTCCGTCACCTCAATACGCTCGTTCAGCCAATCATAGGCGAATGTCTTGGGCATGCACGGAACGGGAGACTCGTGCCGGCGAAAAGCGCGCCTTCCCCCCACTTCTGTATAGAAGCAACGGCCATGCGCATAAACGGAGGGCAGATTACACGCTGCTCATAGCAACGAAATGGAAAAAGGGAAAAAAAGGGATGCACGCTCAAATTCCCACCGCAGTGCAGCAACCTATCAGGAACGAGGAGCGAATGACACGCTGAGGTGATCCCGCCCTCTGAGCTAGGCTCCAGCAGGACAACCTCGGCTGCTGTATGGAGTAATGGAGGAATCAGCACTTAAGCCGGACCGGTCAAGCTTAGGTCGAGTTGGTGAGTGCGAAATCACCCCAGGAGAGAGATTTTTGTGAAGTGGGTCGCTAACAGTGTCAAGGCTGTATGGGTTCTATATGAAAGGGCACTAGCCTGCTAGAACCCAAAGTCATAGTGAAAGCATTAGCCAGTAACACCAACCCTGTATTATGTTCTCATAATATCTAGGCAACTGAAGAAACTTCCAAATCTTGATTAAGAACTGCACCTAGGTCAAAACAGATGTTAATTACTGCCTGGATTCTATCCATTGAAATATCTCCTAATGCCATCTAGTTTGTTCAATACATTTTACTTTTGTTTGTTGAACCAGTTTTATTTAATGCCTTGAAAAGCTCCCTTTGTCTTTCTGGAGTTCCTAAGGCTGAGCAGACAAACATAAAACACCTCATACACTACCATCAAAACAGCTCAGTCATAGAAAAGGTGGGAAAACCTACCCAGCATAGATAGGCTGACTGAGCCTGCCACAAATAGTTAGGAGAAGGATGCATTGGCGACAGTGACTAAAGTTGAAAGTAATGTGCTAAAGCCACTCAAAAATACCTATAAATACAAATCAGCAAAATGTCTGAATGTCTCTCTGGATTGAGGTGAGATCGACATCTAATTGCAGGCTAGTGAAACATTCATCTATTTTAGTTGTTGCCTAACAGTTTTCCTTCCAAAACAGGTGCTTAAACCTAACACTCCAATTTTGGTTGTATTGTAAAAAGGCATTTGTTGACTTATAAAGGTGCTGCAAAATTATACTTTACAGTATTTTTCTGCTGTTATATAGTTGGTTGCAGAGCTAGTTTCAACTGAGATTAAGCTGAAAGCGAAATGTGAGAGTTGTGTTGTTTTTGTTACTGTCATCTGAACTTTTCCTCAATGTGTTTGTATATTGTGCTTTCCTCTTTCTTTTATTGATCATGTACCCATTTACTTATTAGAGGTAACTTTATACAAATGTTTCTAAGTCTTCTCTAAATTCCATTTTTATTCCTGTAGTCTTCTGTTTGCTTCAGTTGTGTTCAGGAAAGAGTCAAAATGTCAGAGGTTCAGGGGAAAACAATATGGTGCTTGCCTACTAGATCAGTAAATATGGAAGTGATTTTTTGAAGTTTCATAAAATCATGTTTCCTTTAGGAAAAGTCCTCTTCAGGAAGGGAGACTGATAGTTCCTGCTGGATATATCACTGTAAATGAGCTAGAGAAAAGAGACCCGTTTGAGTGGAAGCATGCTGCCCTTATTTCCAGGTTCCTTTAGCAATTTTTCTGTGTACAAGGGCAACCTTCTTAAGAGGCAGTAGGGGTTTTGACCAAATTGATCTTGCAGTTGGAGTGAGTGAACAGAGAGTTATACACATCCTCCTCCATTTGATAACTAAGATCAACAGCTTTCAACCTGTTTGAGGCTCTGATAGATCATGTCTGTGTTTTTGCTTTAGGTGTGAAAATAGGCTATGGTCAACACCAAACATGGATGGCCTGTTATCATTCAAAGATAAATAAATAGTCAAGAATAACTAAATAAAGATAATTCCCAATAGCACAACTTTAGGCACATCGCCATTTAAAAGAGCTCTAAGCTAAGCATATGTCTGTGGCGTTTTCCCCACTGCCAAATATATCCTGGGATAAGGAAGTGAACCATTCCGGTTTGGGCATGAATTCCGCATGGCTTCCGTGTCTAACTCGAGCCCGCCCCGTGAGATTTCCCTTATCCCACGCCTTTCAAAAACTGATGAAATTGGGGGTTCTGTTAAAAAAACTGCACTGCTCCCGCTCCCATGCAATCATCGTAGGAGATGGACCAGTTTATTTTTCCCACCTCGCCGGCTGCAGCCAATCAGAATGGTGGAAAAACGGGACAGTTTGTGCATGTGCAGCAATGTCAGTAAGGAAAATGAAAGTAAATCGGGGGCCATGCATAATCACCTGGAGTTCTTCCTTTTGGCCTGAACATGCTGACGGGCTGCTGGGCAGAGGGAGGAACCGAGGTGTAAACATCCCAGTATGTATGATCCTGGTTTTCCCCCAGGACAGTTTTCTACTGTAATGAATAGACATATGATTTGTTTTCTAGTTTCTTAAGAATGATTACAGGTGTAACCTAGTTTTATACATTTTATGCTATTCAGTGGCTATTTTAACCTTTCCTGAATGTTAAGATGTTTCCTTACTTAACTTCTCAGTGTTGTTGTTGTTGTGTCTGTGTTTAAAGTTTTTTTGTTTTTAAGATTCCTTGTCTATAAATCTTCTGGGCCAAAGTATTTACAGAAGCATAGCAGCTGAACTACAGTAACAAATGTTTAGAATCCACAGATTGTTTTATTTTAAGTTCTTGTGACATGCTCAGCTCTTGAATAAGTGCATTTACTTAACATGTGTAATCTGTACTGAAGTATTTTATAACAGATTCAGTTGAAACAGTCCTGATGAAAGGCAGAGCTTTGAACTGCCAATAAGAAAGGTCAAGAAAACAGTGACCCATAACTCTGTGATCATGTTCGACGTGAGGCAGTGTGCCTGCTGTGTTGCCCTTGTTTATCAGGCAGTGCTATGAAAGGGATAGAATTATAGCTGATGTATCTGGGTTTCTTGCAGCTTGGTCAGGAAGCTTTAACCCAGTAACTTATTCCAATAATGCAAAACCAGATTGGACTAGTCAAAATAAATAAGTTCGGTTTCGCCACTGTTAAATTGGAGAGCTATTGGAGGTGGCAGACCTTAGAAAACCAATCTGAATGGTAAAGAGTCAGATTGTTAAATTATTGCTATTGTTATTGCCGTAGGCCATAAAAATTAAAAGGGTCTAAGTGCTGCTCTCTGACAGAAATGCAGAGACTAATTTTACATAAATGCATATCCTAACAAGATTAGCTAGGTTATTCAGGCAATTGAATTGCAATTCTGCTCTTTCTGTTGAACAAACTTGTATCATCAGTGCTGGCCTATGTTTCTTGATTTCTTAGTCAGTCCCTCTCACTGGATGGTCTACATCCTGGGTCACATCTTTCATTTATTTTCTTTACTTTACTTTATGGTCTGTAATTGAATTTACTTTTGTGGCCATGTATCACCTCAATCTAAGTTTCCATTGTTTGATTCAATCTGTCTCATAATGTAACCAAAGTCAGAGTTGCAGCCTCTATGTATTCCAGTGAACACCTTATTGGCAAAGGACAGGGGCCTTTAATTTCACAATGACAGTGTTTTGATCATTAACCCATTTCAGTTATTCCTTTTATCCTGCATTACTGTTGGCCATTATGTGCAGTATAACAACCAGTTTAGTGTTGTAATATTAAAAAAATGCATTCATAAGCATAAATTACATACATAATTCCTTGTCGGTTGGGAAATTAAAGACTGGGGATCATATGCTGGCTACTGTATTGTTGGTAAGCATCAGAAAATTATTATATTGCTTCATGTGTCAAGTAATAAATCCTTATGACATTTCCTTTACTTCTCTGATTAAAGTAGTTTAGTTGTTTAATGCAGTAGTGAGGTAAAGAAAAATAAACATTATTGCCCTTGTAATTGCTTGGAATTTTTTTAAATATATGATGCATCATGAAAAGCTTAACAAAGTTTCCTTTTAGAATAAATAAATGTTCATAATCTGGTTTATTCATTAGACTTTCAACATTTTGCCATTTTGCAATTGAAAGTAAGTATTCTAAGTAACATTTGTTAAATTTATAAAATCAGAACTAATTAAACAACTTGGTAAGTTTAAGCAGTTGTGTAACCAAATTAATTCAACAGATATTACAGAAGGAAGGATACAAAATCAAATTAAATCTCTCAAGAGAAGACTCTCAAAAAAGCTCAAAGATTCTTAAAGAAATCTGTCCACTGAAATGCAATCAGTGATTTTGACAGTTGGAATTCCAGCCGGGGCAGGGAAAGGGGGAGGTTTGTCACAAACTTGGTGCCTCTTCAGAAAATATAGTGGCTTATGCCCTGTATTACCATGTTTCAGAGGGTGGAAAGGTCTCAAATGTCTATCTAAGAAATTGGGTAGGTAAATATATTAGGCAACAGTCCTTAATACAAGCTGGTCCCAAACCAGTTAGGGCTTTTATTGGTCAACCCTAGCATTTTGAATTAAACTCAGCAGTGAACAGGCAGACGATGTAAATGAAAACAAACAGTGTTCCAGTGTATACTCTAGCAGTCATACTTTGAATTCCAAAACCATACCCCAAAGAGCCCCATGTAGCAAAGGATACCTTTGTACAGTTTCAATGTTACTAGACCATGAATAACTATAGCTTGGCCACTCTTCTCTAACAAAAGGCATGGGCAGGATTGACAAGCCTCCCATTTTGGCAGCAGGCCTTCCTCTGATTGTCTTCATTGTTCACAGCCATTCTAAGGGGTGGTGGGAGAAAAAGGAAAAAAGCACTGCCAACCTCAGCATCAGTATGTCACTAATGGGTACAATCCATTAAGTGACAATCTTTGAATCTATGAGTCCTCAGAATTCCCATTCAAACCCCTCCCATCCCTGCCCCCTCCCCCACCTGCTAATTTTCAGGCTCTGTCTAGCAACCCTGGGCACATCTAGAGACAAACATGGTTCAGAATGCAGCTTCCCAAGTTCTTACAGAGACTCCATGGCACACTCAATTCCAGCCAGATCTCCGTCAGCTGCATTGAAGTACTGGATCAGGCAAGGATGTAGGTAAGGAGGGGTTTCTCGGGTTCAGACCCCCCATAGCATGTCCGAAGCTCTGCCCCCCATTTGTGGGTTTTTGTATTTTTAAAGTTTTTTTTTGGTTTCTGGCCTGCAGAGGGCGCGGTTTTTAGGCTAGCGGCACCAAAACTTCAGGCTATCGTCAGGTGACAATCCTGATGATACCAGCCAAGTTTGGTGAAGTTTGGTTCAGGGGGTCCAAAGTTACTGACCCCCAAAAGGGGTGTCCCATCCCCCATTGTTTCCAATGGGAGCTAATAGTAGATGGGTCTACCCATTTGAGGGTGGACCCCCTGAATCAAACTTCACTAAACCTAGCTGGTATCATCAGGATAGTCTGCTGCTGATACCACCCCGGTTTGGTGAAGATTGGTCCAGGGGGTACAAAGTTATGGACTCCCAAAGCAGGTGACTCCATCCCCCATTGTTTCCAATGGAAGCTAATAGGAGATGGGGGCTACACCTTTGAGAGTCCATAATTTTGGACCCCCTGAACCAAACTTCACCAAACCTGGGTGGTATCATCAGGAGAGTCTCCCAAAGAAAGTTTGGTGCTGCTAGCTTAACAATTGTACCCCTGACAGCAGGCACCCCCCAAATTTTCCCAGATTCTCTTTTTAAATCCACCCTCTTCGGCATGGATTTAAAGGGAGAATCTGAGGTCCCCAGTTTAAACATTGAAAGTGATGTTGTTTCAGGGTGGGGGATAATCCACCCCCAAACAGCATCACTTTCAATATTGTTTCGTCTGGGGACCTCAGATTCTCCCTTTAGAGTGGATTTAAAAGGAGAATCTGGGCTCCCTAATTTAAACACCATTGAAAGTGATGCTGTTTGGGGATGGATTCCAGCATCACAGCAGTCGCCCGGGGGGGGGGGGTGCGCAAACCTCACATTTTGCACTGAGCTCCATTTCCCCTAGCTACCCTGCCTGCAGAGGAGAGAGAAGGGACTGCCGGCTGCCAGCTGGGAGCCCAGCCGGTGGAGGAGGTGGGGCGGGCGGGTCACAGGAGTCTGCCATCCCTTGCCTCGGAGATCTGCTTTTATAAGCACTTAGGCTGGGGGTGGGGCTTGGGGAGGCATGGCCACACCCCCAGAGGCAGGTGGGGGTGTGGCCTCGCCCCCAACCCCCCCATAAAAAATCTATACCTACGTCACTGGGATCAGGTTCAAGGTTTTGGTATTAATCCTCAGAGCCCTAAGCTGTCTGGGAGCATCTTACCTGCAAGACTGACTCTTCCCATATGTTCCCCAGAGACAGTTGCACACATCAAATAATCTGCTGGTGGTTTCTGACCCTAAAACAGTCTGACCGTCCTCAATCAGGCCCAGAGCTTTTTCTGCCATTGCCCAGGTCTGGTGGAACGCTATGTTGTGAGACTAGGACTCTGAGGGATTTAACACGATTGTGCAGGGCCTGTAAGACAAAGCTGTTCTACCAGGC
This sequence comes from Sphaerodactylus townsendi, assembly GCF_021028975.2. Taxonomy (NCBI): domain Eukaryota; kingdom Metazoa; phylum Chordata; class Lepidosauria; order Squamata; family Sphaerodactylidae; genus Sphaerodactylus; species Sphaerodactylus townsendi. The sequence goes on along the minus strand of NC_059432.1, from coordinate 53,268,365 downwards.
TCATGGCTGAGATCAGCAACAGTTTTCCATCTTGATGGCCTTCCTTCCTTCCATCCTTCCCTCTCCTCCCCACTCCCCCAA